>NW_003315882.1:625937-732403 GCF_000151265.4 Micromonas pusilla CCMP1545 | reverse complement strand
CGGTCGACTCTGAGGATCCCCATCTCCTGAGAGGCCCCGCGGGGTCATTCTTCGCGGGCAACGCCGCGTTCCACGTCTTAACGAACGACGCAGAAACGACCGGAGGCAACGGCGGCGCGAAAATGTCGCCCCTGTCGACGGCGACGACGCGCGCCTTCGCGGAGAACTCGTTCGCGTCGCTGCCGCGAGCGAGGCAGAGCAGCGTCGGGTCGGGCGGGAGCTCGCAGAGCGGTCTCATCGGCAGCCCGGGCGGGAACTCGAGGCGGACGTTCGTCGGCGGCGCGTTCTCGAGGCGGCTGTCGGGGCTCGGCCGCGCGCCGACGCAACACGGGGACTGAAAACGGACGCGCCCCGCCACCGCGCGACGACGGTCGACGCGCGCGCGTTCGTCTGTTTATACTGAAATAATCTATTCACCTATCTCTACCTAACGCCGAGCGGCCGGTCGCGCGTCAGTTGTTCTGCGAGAACGTGTGCGCGCACTTCGGACACTCGTAGAACACGGTCTGCCCCTCGTCCACGCTTCGCAGCTGCATCGTGTAAAAGTTGAGCCCCTTGTTGTCGCACTTGGGGCACTTCTCGTCCACGACCGCGCGCTCGCGGATGACGTCCTTCACCGCGCCGAACTTGGACCCGTCCGGGTTCATCGGCTCGATCCCGAACTTGTGAAGGAAGTCGCGCGAGTCGCTCGTGCGCTCAACCGCCTCGTCGCCGTACGCCGTCTCCACGGATTCCACCTTCCCGCAGCTCCCGCATCGGCACACGAGCCCGTCGACCGCCTTCGCCAGCGCAGCCTCCCCGGTCGCGACGACGACGCGGTACATGTCCCCGCACGCGTCGCAGTAGCTTTCGATCATGTCGCGAGCGGCGTGTCGGGTAGCGCCGACCCGGGCGCGCGCGTCCCGCCGTGCGTGCGCCGCGGAAGTGAAGGGGGGCCGCCGCCATCGAAAACCTCGCCGCCGTTCGGGGTCGGTTCGATTTCGCAGTGGAGATGGCTGGGAGAAAAGTGCTGCTGACAGTTACGACACGAGCGCGAAGAGAGAAGAATAGATTCGTTCGCTTCGCATCGTCGTCGTCATTACATCGTAAACGTTTTCGCATGATCCCCCCTCTCCCTCCTCCAGCCGCCGATCACGTCCACACGTACTTGCTCGCGTCCTTGAAGCTCGCGCAGTTCCTCTCGAACGCGCCGTCCGCCGCGGGCGCGACGGGCGCGGCTCCGCGCGAGAAGAAGTCTTTCTCCGCGGCGGGCTTCGCCTTCTTCGCGGGCGAGCGGGCCGGGAGCGACGCCGCGAGGTCGTCGAACTCGAACTTCCCGCACGAGGAGAAGAGCGGCTCCGGCACTCGCTTCCACTCGCGCGCGCAGTCCTGCACCCTTGTGTGAGACGACCTTGACGAGATCGGTGCCGAGCGCCCGTGAACGAATCCACCGAAACCCCGCGAACTCCCAGCACACCAAGTGCGTGCACTTGCTCGTCCATCCCGGCTCGTACGTCGCGCCCAACGCGCTCAGGAGCTCCTCGAGATTCGCCCTGCGCTCGCCTTCGTACCCGCTGAGACACACCACGACGTCTCGCATCTCGGGGACGCCGCCGATGAACGGCGGAGGGACGCGACGGAACGTCGGCATGCTGAACTCACGCTGAAAAGGACTCACGCTGAACGTCGGCATGTTCAGTGGAATTATCGCGTTTGTCTTCACGCAATCATCGATCCATGCTAATGTGACGAGCGTCTTCCCAGCAGCCTTCGCTCGGTCGTACGTCTGGGCGTAGCGCTCCTTGAACGCGTTGAACAATTTTCTCTGCTTGATCCCACTTAAGGTTTGCATCGCGAACGTGTGGAGACCGACGGAAGGATCGAAGACGACGTGAGTGATATGGTCATCGGAGCTGGTGTAGTTGTAGATGCAGATCGCGACCTTGCCACGATGTTTCCTCACAAGCGCCGCGCCTGACGCCAACTTGCTACCAGTGGCGCAGAAAAGTACAGTGAGACCGCTCAAAAGGCATTCACAACGGCGATCCTCTGGCGCGCACTTAGGGCAAACGTCGCAGACGGGGCACAGCTCGTCGCAAGACGAGGACTTGCCGCAGTATGCAGATGCGCACTGACGGCACCTTCGGGGAGGAAGTGACATCTCCTGGCAGCGCTCACATTTGACCTTTAAACAGCCCCAGCATTTGAAGCCGCCGCCGTCGGCGAAACAGTCATCACAGTCAAAGCGATCGCAGTAGTCGCAAGACGTCATGCAGTCAAGACAGCAGTCCCTGCCACATTCATACCCGTCACAAGTTGCGATTCGCGCGAAGCCATCATGGCACGGACCGCAGTAGCGTTCCGTGCACCCAGGTACGCAACACATTCTGGAGTCGTCCATTTCGTTGTCCCAGCAGTCAGTACACATCGAGCTACCGCAGTTGCCAGAACACTTCGAAGTGTTCCGGCTTTCGCACAAGCTGCACATCATCCGGCCGCACCCATCGAGTGCTCCCGTGCCACAGGACCGAAGCGTGGCGTTGGACGACGAGTGGATGCAATCGTCGCATACCTCAACGTCTTCGCAATATTCGCACACTGTGCTCGGAGTTTCACCGTGACTCCAGCAAGAAACACACGCTCTCTTCTTGCATTCGTTGCAGTACTCTATCCAACCGTTGTCGACGCACAACTGACACTCACCAGAGTCGCAAAACTCGCAGCACGCTCCCTCTGCGGCGGCGTTCTCGCAATTATCGCACGTCCACAGATCAAACGGGCCATCCTTCTCGAACGGCTTGCAATCATCGCGGGAGTGGCGGACGAAGTCATCGAGCTGCCGGAGATATCGCACAGCTGTGCCTCGGCGGAGAAAAACTTTGTCGAACCGCTGCGACTTAGGAAGCGTGCGGACGTCGAACGTTCGTGCGGAGAGGTACGCGAGGACGTCGTCTTCCGTGGCCTTAGGGCAGTTCGTGAAGTCCATGCACGAGGGCAAAGACGCGCGAAGGGTCGCGGCGTCGCGATACACCCAGCTCGTCGCGGCGAGCGCGACGCGGGCGTCCACGAGAGGGCAGCTCGAGAAGACCTCAGACGCGAGGTCGTTGCCGACGTCGAACGTCGCCGGAGGGGTCTCCTCGTCCGCGGCGCGCGGGGACGATTCCTCAGACCGCGCGGAGGAGATGATGTCGCCGATGCATGGGAGGCGGCTCACGGCGTTGCCACCCATGTGCGGCCCGCCCGGTGCGCGCGAGAGTGAGGGGACTCTGCTCGAAGTTTCCTTCAAACGTTCTGTTAGCGCGTTCAAAACTGAAAGTCATAGCGAAGACGCCCCGCGCGGGCGCGGGCTGCACGCGACGACACGATGCCGCTCGCGTCGTCCGCGCACCACTCCCCCGTCAGAGACGCCTCCCTCGTGAACACGACCGCGATCAAGCGCTCGGAGCTGCACTCGATAAGCAAGAGCGAGCTCATGCACTGGCTGAACACCGCGCTGCGGGTGGACTACACGAGCGTCACGGAGCTCGGCGACGGGTGCGCGTACGCGCAGATCATCGACGCGGTGTTCCCCGACGTCGTGCCTCTGCACAAGGTGAAGTTCAACGCGTCGTTCCCGCAAGACAAGGAGCGCAACTTGATCGTCGTTCGCGACGCGCTGAAGAAGATCGGGTGCGAAGGTCCGAACGTCGACGTGAAGAATCTCCTCGCGGGGAAGTACGCGGCGAACAATGACTTCACGCGATGGCTGTTCGCGGTCGTGAACCGCAACTGCCCGGGGGTGTTCAACGCGTACGACGCGAGGGCGAGACGGAACGCGGCGAAGGAGAAGAAGCGCGCGATGGCGCTCCGCGCCAAGCGCGGCGGCGCGAGCGCGTCGCCGCCGATGCCCAACGTGCTGCTGCGGTCGATGAATCGTCACGTCGCCGCCACCGGCGTCGGCGGCGGACGCGCGGCGCGCGACGTCGAGTTCGACGACGACGCGCCCAGCCCTCGCGGCGGAGGATACGACAGCCCGCGTCGCGAGTGGGTCGGAACCGGGAGCAAGCACGTCAACGTCGGCGGCGGCGCGGGGGGCTGGCGCCCGAGGTCGTCGGGAGGCGCCGGAGCCTCGCGCGGCGGTCGCGCGGCTTCGGGCGTCCGCGCGTCCGACCCCGGGTTCAGCGACGCTTTCAACCGGCTGCGCGTGGACACCGCGCGCGGCGGGGGCGGGGGTCGAGATCGCGATAAACCCTGGGACGATAGCCCGGGCGGGGGAGGGTCCGTGAACTCGAGCGTGGAGTACACCCCGAGCGAGTACAGCCCGAGACGGATACGCGAGGACCGCGAGAGGGCGAGGCCGTCCACCGCGGGCGCGGCGTCGTCGTCGTCGCCGTCGCGGCGGCGAGAAGTGCGATGGTCGTACCGCGAGAACGACGAGAACAGGTACGACGCGTCGTACGATCGCGAAGATCGCGGCGGCGCGGTGGAGTTCCATCCGTCCGCGCGCGACTCGACGACGCGAGCCGGGGATGGAGCGCTCGCGGAGCGGCCGACGACGGCGCCGAACCGACGACGCGGGCTCGATCGATGGGCGGACAAGGCGCGGACGCGACGCGATGCCGCGGCGCAGACGGGGCCGAGTCGCGGGCGATCGACGGCGGCGGACGAGGAAGAAGACCGCGGCGATGACTTCGAGCGGAGAGCGCCGCGGTCGCCGCTCGGACTTCCGCCGACGCCGACGACGGAGACGCGTCGACGCGAGTTTCTGGAACAGGACGAGTACTCGGACGACCGCGACCGCGCGGGCGACGACGCCGTCGCCCTCGCCGCGGAGCGAGAGCGCGAGAGCGCGGAGCTGCGGAGGGAGGTGGCGATAGAGAAGGCGCGCGAGGAGCAGCGCGCGAGGTTCGAGAGGGTCGAGGCGGAGGAAGCGACGCGGCGCGAGCGCGAACGCCTTCGCGAACGCGAACGCGCGGCGCGGGAGGAGGAAAAAGACGCCGAGCTGAGGGCGTACCGCGAGCGCGACGCGCGGAGGGCGGCGCGGCTCGAGCGCGGCGCGGAGGAGCGCGAGCGCGCGCGGGCGAGCAACGACGAGGAGATTCGCGCGCGCGTGCATCGGCGGCGGAGACTGGAGGACGCGGAGAGGCGAGCGACGAGGACGCGGTTGCCGCCGCCGCCGGAGACGCCCGCGGCGGTGCGAAGGAAACGCGCGGACTTGGAGTCGTTAGTGGAGTACCTCAAGTGGGAGCTCGCGGGGGAGTTGAAGCAGTTCAACGCGCTGCAGGAAGACGTTCGAAGGACGAAGAGCGAGCGCGACGACGCGGTGCGGCGATTGGGCGCCGCGGAGGCGGAGGCCAGACGATGACGATAACTTTGCGTCATCAGTTGCGACGACAACCCCGGTCACGCCTCCTCGACCTTCGTGTAGAAGGCGTCCAGTTTGGGAAAGTACCCCGGCATTTCCATGAGGTTGTTGTGCCCACCCCGCGGGACCTCGTGGAATATTTTGTTCTTCCCCTCCTCCCCCGCGACGGCGGCGAACAACTTCTTCCCGCACCACAGCGGCACGATCTCGTCCTTCTCCCCGTGAATCGACAGAAACGGCATCGACGGCGACAGCTTCCCCGCGGCGCGACACACGCCCAGCCACTTATCCTTCATCAGCAGCCGCAGCGGCAGCCACGTGAAGATCTTCTCCGCGATCTCCACGCACGAGCTCAGGCCGCCCTCCGCGACGACGCCGGCGACGGTTTTCCCCGCGGCGTCCCCCGCGTCCGCCATCGCCCCGAGCGCGCACACGCCCGCGCCGCTGCCTATGGACTCCAGGTGAAGCACGAGCTTGCATCCGTCCTCCGCGGCGCGCGTGGACGCCCACTGCACGCCCGCGACGCCGTCCTTGATCATCCCGGGTTCGGTCACGACGCCGGTGCTTCCGCCGTAGCCGCGGTAGTCGAGCAGCGTGACGCCGCATCCGAGCTTGTTCCGAAGGTGATGCGCCCAGTACAGTCGGTTGTGCCTCGAGCCCGCGTTCCCGTGCAGCTGGAGGACGTTGACCTTCTTGTGCTTCCCGTTGGACGGCGCGGGCCAGTGCCACGCCTTGAGCGTCTCCCCGTCGGACGTCCGGATCGCGATCTCTTCGATGTCTCGGCACGGCTCCGGGAGCGTGCGCACCGCGGGCGAATCTTCCCTCGTCGGGAAGTACTGGAGCTTGCGCTGGACGAAGTACAGCAGCGCGCAGACGCCGACGTAGCCGCACCCGGCGACGGTCGCGACCGTCTTCGTCGTCGTGAACGCCATCGCCGTGAGCTTCGCGGCGGTGCCGACCGGGCCCCCGGGCGCGGCGCCGGGGTTCGACGCCTTTCGCCCCGGCGTCGACATCGTCGTCGCGCCCCTTTCGCCGCTCCTACTCCTCCGCGGGGAGGGAACGATCGACCGGACGCGCGGGGACGCGCGATGGAACGCGAGCGCGCGGGCGTGACGCGGGGGGTACCCGAACGCTGGAACGGACGCCGTGATGCGTGCGCGCGCGTCGATCGCGAGCCCGGAAGTGCTCGTGCCGAGGAGAAGAGGAGGCACCCTCCACCGAATCCTGGTCGGGCAGGGCGACGAGCTGGAGGGGGACGAAAACGTTTTCGACAGCTCGCCGCGCCGGAACCTCATCCCCGCGCGCGCCGGCACGACGACGACGATGACGACGCCGCCGACGAAACCGAAACCGACGCGCGCCTCCCCCGGCTCCGGCGCCGCCGTCGGCGCGAAGAAGATGTCCAACGTCCCCGCGGTGAAGAGCGTGCACGTCGGCCCGCTGTGGACGCACTGGGAAGAGAAGCTCGCGTGCTCGCGCGCGGACGTGGACGAGATGCGAACCGCTCGCGACGCCGCGACGCGCGCGAAGGACGAGCTCGCGGAGAAGCTACGCGTCGCGCTCGACGCGCTGACGACGACGCGGAGCGAGAACACCGAGCTGTCCGAGCGCGTCGCCGCGCTCGAGCTCGCGCGCGCGGACGACGCGCGCGCGATGGAGGCGCTCCGCGAGGAACACGCGACGCAGACGGCGTCGACCGCGGAACGCCACGCGACCGAGCTCAGCGAAGGCATGGACGCGAAGTGCAAGCGAATAAAGTGGGAGCTCGAGCACACGCAAAAGACGAAGAAGCGCGAGTGCGCGGAGCTCAGCGCGCAGCTCAGGGCGATGCGGAAAGAGCGCGCGGAGCGCGAGGCGTCGATGCGCGAGGAGCTCGCCGCCGTCGAAGCGCAGAGGGGCAGGTTCGGCGCGCACGCGGAGGTTCTCGTGAAGGACAAAGAGCGCCTCATGGACGAGCTCACGAGATTGCGCGTGAAGCTCAGGCTGATGGTGACAACGATGGAGGAGATGGATCGCGTCGGCGGCGGCGGCGGCGCGCCGGGGAGCGCGAGCGCGGCGGCGACCGCGACGTCGGCGGGGAGGCTTCGGACGCGCGCGACGATCGAAGAAGACAGCTGTGCGCCGTCGCCGGCGACGACGAGCGAGCCGTTCACGCCCGCGCCCGCGCGTATGCCGCGGTCCCTGCTCACGAACGTCCACGGGATGCACGACTCCCCGGCGTCGATCGAGCGACTCGATCGACGCGCCGGGGTGGTTTACACCCCGCCCGTCGCGAGCGGCGCGAAAGCGGTCGCGAAGGCGGCGGCGGCGGAGGCGGAGGCGTTCGACGCGTTTGATTTCTCAGACGGCACGCCGAGCAAGGAGGACATCGCGCGTCGGAAATCCGCGCTCGCGGAGAAAACTAGAGCGTCGCTCGTGCGGTCGGCGAGGAAGCCGCTGCTGTCCCCCGCGGACAGGGCCGCGGTCACGTCCTCGAACCCGTGGTCGGCCACCGCGTGAGCGGCGGGCGAGGCGGTTCCGCTCGCGCCGACGCCGCGGAGGGAGTGCGAGCGCCCGCCCGAAAACGAAACGTCACCTGTACAATCGTATCGACAACAGAAATGATGCATGTAAATCTACAGCACGCGCGTGAAGCGGTCAGACGATTTCGACGACGGACGAACGCGCCTACCCCTACCCCTACCCTTCGCCGCCCGCGTCCCAGCCTAAAAAACGAAACCGAGGGACGAACCGAAACCGAAACGAAATCACTTCTTCCCGTCGTCGTCGTCCTTCTTCCCGAGCTTCTTCGTGATCTCGTCGACGAGCGCCTTCACCTTCTCCAACCCCGCCGCGGCCACGTCCACGCCCGCCTTCGCGAGGGTCTCCGCGCGCGCGAGGAACGCCGTCGCGAACGCCAACAGCGCGTCCCTCGCGCCGGCGAAATCGATTCGTCTCAGCGCCTCTACGGCGTCCTCTATCCTCGTCCTCGCCTCCGCCCCGAAGGTTCGCAACGCCGACTTGACCTTCTTCGGGCCGTACGCGTACACGACGACGCCGGTCGTGACGCCGGCGAGGAACATCGCGTACACAGCGAGCGAATTCCGAAGCGAATCACGTTGCTGCACCTGTTCCACCAACAACGCGGTCTCCCGGTTGAAGGCCTCGAGCTTTTGCCTCGTGCTTTCCACGGGGAGTGACATCGACCTCGCGAAGTCCATCACGGCCTCCATCGCTCCGTCGATGGCGTCGAGCACGCCGGCTTCTCGCGCCATCTTCCTGAGGTCGAACATCTTCATCGGTTCGCCCTTCTCGGAGGCTGACGGAATCGCGAAGAACGCGTCGCGGGGGGGCATCGCGCGCGCGAGCGCGGGCGGCGCATAGGACGTCACGCCGGAAAGCGCGAACGTCGGCGCGAGCGGCATGTTCGCCGGAGCGAGCGGTCGTGAAACAGTGCTCGCGCGTTTCTGACGCCCAGGGGGTCGCGCAGAGATCTGCAGTAATGCTATTTTCCCCTTCCCGCGTGCCGCGACGCGACGACGAATCTTGACCACGAAACGTCGCGCGAACACAAACACGAGTCGCAGATATTTCACGACGCCGAGCCGCCGTGGCCGACGCGCAACTCGTCGGAGAGGGACATCGAACGATGATCTTTCTCTTACGATTAGATTTTAAGTTATTAAAGCACTACACCCCCACACCCCTCGCGCGGCATCGCGTCCCCGTCTTCGCCCCAGACCGTCGCGGCGCGCGTTAAACTGAAAGACAACTCATGGATAACTGAAAAAAACGTCCCCGCCGCCCCGCCTCCTCACAGGACGAACACCCCTTCCGCGGACATGCTCTTCATGACCCCGATCGCGGCGCCCAGCGACGCGGCCGCGGCGGCGAGCTTCAGAGCTTCGATCTCCGCGTCGGCTCTCCGCAGCTTCTCGGCAGCCTCGGACGCGAGCTCGGCGTTGGCGCCGGCGACCTCGCGCGCGGCTTTCAACTTCCCGCGCGTCTTCTCGAGTTGCATATCCTTCGCTCTGATCTCGCGCACGAGTTCCTCCGCCTTCGCGTTCGTCACGCGGAGCTTCGACGCGGCTTCCGTCATCAACCCCGCCGCCTTCTCCGCGGCGGCGGAGCTCGCGTCGCGCGCGGCGCGCAACTCGGCAATCTCCTCCGCGTCCACCGCGTCGGCGTCGGACGCCGCGCGAAGCGTCGCGAGCTCATCCCCGAGCGCCCTCGCGGCGGCGCGCGCGTCCTCGAGCTCCGCGCGCGTCGCGTGAAGCTCCTCCAGCGTGCGGAGGTTCGCGTCCTCCGCGACGGTCGCCGCCTTCTTCAGCGCCATAATTTGAATCGCCGCGTTTTTGAGTTCCGCGGTGTGCGAAAACGCGTCGCGCTCCAGAGTCTGAGCGCGCGTCGTCGCCGTCTCCATCTCGAACGCCAGGGTCTCCGCGTACTCTTCGGACAGCGCGATCTTCTCGTCGCGCGTCGCGAGTTCCGCGCGAAGCGCGTCGACGACGTCGGACTCGACGTCGTCCTCCGCGTCGACGGATTCCTCGATCTCGACGGCGTCCTCCTCGACGGCGAGCGCCGCGGCGATGGCGGCGCCGTCGGAAACTTTCGCGACGACGGAGGCGACGTCGACGTCGCAGTCGACCGCGGCAACGTCTTCCTCGACGTCGACGCCGCCGGCGAGCGCAGAGGCGATCGTCGCGCCGTAGGACACCTTGCCCACGATGGTCCGGACGTCGAAATCGACGTGACCCGAATCCTCGACGGTCGCGACGTCTTCCTCGCGCGTCATCTCCTCCGAGGCGACGAACGCCTCGATCTCGCTGATCGCCTCCGGGGCGACGACCCTTCGCATCCACGCGACGGGGATGAACAGTTTCTCGAGGTAGCGCACCCACGCCGCGGACCTCTTTGTGGCGTCGTCGTCCTCGTCCGTCGCCTCCGGCGCGAGCGAGGCGTCCGCGTCGGCCGCGGCGTCCGCGTCGGCCGCGGCGTCCGCGTCGGCCGCGGCGTCCGCGGCAGCGGCGGCTTCCGTCTCGAGCGCCGTCGTCGCCGCCGCCTCGAGCGCGAGAAGCTCGTCGTCGTACTGGTACTCCTCCTCCTCGACGTACTCTTTCTGCGGCGCCCTCGCCATCTCGAGGTACTCCAAGAGGAAGTCAGGGTACGTGTCTTCTTCGACGTACGTGTCCGGGTTGATGACTTGCGGCGTCTCGTGGACGCGCTGTTCTTCGACCGTCTCGAAAACTTCCGCGACGGGCGTCGGCGGCGTCGGCGCGACTGGCGGCGCCGGCGCCTCGACGACAGCCTCGACCATCGCGATCGGCGTGGGTGGCGTGGGAATCGCGGGCATCGCGGGCGCGACGGGCGCGACAGCCTCGATCGGCTCGAGCGTCGGGACCGTCGACTCGGACATCATCGCCGCGGCGATTTCCGCGCGCGTCTTCGCCTCCGCTCGAATCTCCGCTCGAATCTCCGCGTCGTCCCCCTCCCCGACGACGACGCGCGTCTGCTCGAGACCGACCGGGAGCGTCACAGCCGCGTCCTCGACGACGATCTCGTCATCGTCCTCGTCCTCGTCCTCGCGCTCGAGCTCGCCGACCAGCGGCTGGTGCTCGACCGCCTCCATCGCCTTGGCGCGCTCGAGCTCCTCCAACGTCCTCTTTTGCGCCTCGATCTCGGCTTCGAACGCGTCGACGCGGTCGAGCTCCGCCGCCGCGCGCGCCGCGTCGTCGTACGCATCCCTCGGCGAGGGCGGCGTCATCGACGGCGGCGTCGGCGGCGTCGGCTTCACCGGCTTCACCGGTATCGCCACCTCCGCGAGCGTTTCCATCACGTCCGGCATCGGCGTCTGCGTCACCGCGGGCGCGATGTCGAGGTCGTCCGCGACGCCGCGTTCGCTGTCGTACGCGTAGAGTTTCGACGCGAACGCGACGGCGTCCTCCTCGACGTCGAGCGCGTCGTCGTCCACGACGGTCGGGGCGTCGTGCGCGCCCGGGAGGATCGCGGCGATGTCGCCAGAGTTGAGCGCCTCGAGCATCGCCTGCATCTCCGACAGCGCGTGCGATCGCCGCGCGGCGTCCGCTTCGAGCGCGTCAAAGGCGGCTTCCGCGTGCGACGCCGCCGCGAGCGCGTCCGAGAGCGCGCTCGCGCGCACGGATTCGCCTCGGTCGTTCGACTCGTCGCTCGCGCTCGCGCGCCCGGGGGCGTCGGGGACGTGCGCGCCCGCGACGACGGACGACCGCGCGGCGCGCGAGGACGACGACGTCGACGCGTGCACGACGCTCGGGGCGCGATGCTTTAGCAGCCTGCGCGCGATGGGCGCAGGGAGGGGGGGGGGGAGGAGGCGCGATCGACGATGAGCGACGGTTCGTTCGCGGAAAAACGGGCGAGGAGGGGAAACAAATAAAGTAAGATGATGCGCGCGGGGGACGCCGCGCGCGACCGCGGCCGCGGCGGCGTCGGCGTCGAGAAACAGAAGCGCGAGGGAGGATGAGGAACGCACCCGATGCGGCCGATGGCGGAGACGACGCGCGTCGTCCTGGACGCGTCGCGCGAGGACGCGGTCGGGAACCGCCGCGTCGTCGCGCGCGACGCGATCGTCGTTGTCGTCGTTGTTGCCATCGCGGATGATGACATCTCGACGACGACGAGTTTCTTCGTTCGGTGAGCGCGCGACGGACGACGCGCGGGAGCGTGAGCGAGGCGGACGCGACGCGCGGGGAGCGTGCGCGCGAGACGCGGCGGAGGGTGGAGGGTGGGCGAGGAGCGACGCGCGCGCTGCGGTGCGGGGAAGTGTGTCGTAACTTCCGAGCGAACCGTTCTGTTGTTTCCCGCCCTCGTGGCAAAAATCTGCGAGAATCTGCGAGGCGTTTGCCCGGCTGTCAGTCACGAACCCACATCGATCGGCACCCACCGAAGCACCGCGACAGCTCGAGGCGAAATCTGATCTTCTGAAATAAATTTCCTCATCAAATTTGGTGCGCGCGTCGTCGTCGATGGCGACCACGTGCCTCTCCGCCGCGAGCGTCTTCGCGCGCGCGGTCCGCCGGACGACTTCATCGCGCGCGCGCGCGACCGCACGTCGTCGCGTCGTCACCTCCGCGACGTCCGGCGACGCGTTCACGGTGACGTACTGCAGCAACTGAGACGGCGGCGGACAAGAGCTGAACGCGGCGAGAGAAGCCATCTTGTCAGTTCACCCTGGCGCAAAAATCGTCCCGGACCGCATCGACTTCTACCCGATCACCGTGACCGTGAAGCAGGGCGATGACGTCGTGTGGACCGGACGTCAGCAAGGATTGTTCGGTAAAAACGGGAGGCCCGCGCAGGCGGAGATCGTGAAGGCGCTCAAGGCTCGACAGTAAGTTGTCTATTCTCCGCCCGCGAGGAGGTCGTATCCGAACATTAGATGGGAACGCGTCGGCCCCTCCCGTCGTCCCCGTGCTCGTGCGCGTCCGATGACGCGGCCGCCGCTGAAAGCCTCGCATCGCAGGCATGGCGTGCCGCCGATCACGACGTACGAAACGAGCGACGAGGCGCGGGGGCGAGAAGACGCGTGGTTTTTAGGTCATTAGATAATATCATTTTTCTCCAACTTAATTTCTCGTGAAGTGTGAGCGAGACTGCTCATCACTTCCACCTCCTCAGCTCCCCCTTGAGATGCTCGATCTCCTCCTTTGCTTTCTCGAGCTCCTCTTTCGACGCGGCCATCTCCACCTCCATGGTATCCTCCAAAATCTCCGCCATGAGCTGCTCCAAGTCGTCGTCCGTCTGCAACAGCTTCTTCGTGAGCTCCTCCATCTGCGGGTCGATCTGCGGCGTCGGCGACGTGTACGGCTGCCGCTCGATCGGCGTGAACCGCAGGTGGCTGCCCGGGTCGATCCCGGCGTTCTCGAGCTGCGACCAGAGCTGCGTCGCGAGGTTTTCAATCTCTTGCACCTTTCTCTCCGCGTCGTCCTTCTCGTACTTCGCGAACTCGGCCTCCTCCCTCAACCTCATCTGCTCCGCGATGATCGTCTCTTGCATCGCCATCGCGTCGCGGCCCTCCTTGACCTGCGCCTGCAACGACTTGATGTGCAGCATGAGCTTCCGCGCCGCCGCCTCCTCGATGCGATCCGCGTCGTCCGGGTCGAACCCCTCGTCGCCGTCGGCGAGTCCCTCGCGCGTGCCGATCACCGCCGCGAGCGTCGTCTCCAGACCGGAGATTTGCTCCACGAGCTCCTTCTCTCTCTGTTTCAGCGCCTCGAACGCCTCGTCGTGGTCCTCCCCGAGCGCGGCGCGGTTCGCGATGTTCCCAGCCTCGGCGGCGGCGGCTTTCGCGTACGCCGCGCGCGCGTCGTCCGCCGCGGTGTTCGCGCGCTCGCGCTCGTGTTGAAGCTCTCTCCTGAGCTGCTCGAGCTTGTCCTGCGTCTCCGACCCGGTCATCTTCGTCTCCAGAAGCGCAACCTCGGACGTCGTCAGCTCCTGAAGCATCGCCTGCTCCATCGCGCGGAGTTCTCTCTCCGCGCGGTTCAACGCCGCCTCCAATCGCTTCACCGTCTCCGTCGTCTCGACGTGCGTCGCGTTGAACATGAGCTCGCTGTTCTTCGCCATCGCTTCCGCGTTCGCGAGCGCGCTTCGCGCGTCCGTCGTCGTCTCTCTCAGGCGCGTCTCGAGGTCGAGGGTGTTGATCTCGAGAGACTCGATCGTCGCGTTGCGTTCGCGCACCGCCGCCGCCGCCGCCGCGAGTTCGTCGCGCAGCGTCCGCTCCCTGTCGACGGCGGCGTCCATGGCCGCGCGCCTCGACTTCGCCGCCGCCTCCGCGGCGTCAGCGGCTCTCGAGGACGCGATCTCCATGAACTCGCGCGCCGCCTCGGTCATCCCCTCGGCCTTTCTCAGAGACTCCGTCGCGCGCTCGACGGCGGCGGCGCTCTTGATCGCGCCCAGCCTCGACTGCTCGATCTCGTCGCGGATCGTGTTCACGTCCTTGCCCTTCGTCTGCCCCGACATCGCCTCCATCCTGTTCAGTCGGTCTTCAATCTGGCGCAAACGGAATGACGCCGTCGCGGTATCCTCCGCGGCGTACCGCGCCTCCATCGGCGGCATGTCCACGCGGGAGAGGGAAAACTCGAGCGCTTCGATTTTATTGTCGCGATCCGCCGCCGCGCGCGCGGCGTCGTTGCGCTTGCGATCCGCCTCTTGCGTCGCGTAGTCGAACCGCGTCTTCGCTTCGTCCAGCTCGCGCCGCAGGCGGTCGTCCACGTCGTACGACTGTTGCGCGTTTCTCTCCGCGTCCTGCGACGCGTACGACGCCCGCCTCGCCTCCTCCGCGAGGTCGTTCGCGCGCTGTTCGATCTCGCGTTCTCGGCTCGCCGCGTCCTGCGCCGCGACGGAGAGCGCGTCGAGCTCGCGCCGCGCCGCCTCGTGCTCGCCTCGCATCCAGTTGATTTCCTCCTGTCGCGACTCGACCGCGCCGCGGAGTTTGTTCGCGCGCTCCTCCGCCTGCCTCGCGCGGAAGCGCATCTCCACCGCGGCGACGGCGGCGGCTCTTCGCTGCTCCTCGGTGCCTCCGCCGCCGACGTCAGCCGCCGCGGAGACTTGCGCGTCCGACAGCTCTCGGCGTAACCGCTCGAGGTCGCGCTCTTTGCTCTCCAACGACGCGGCGATGTCGCGCGAACGCTGGTCCGCGTGGTGGTAGATGTTCGATGCCTCGTCGTGCGCGGTCTTCGCGATTTGAAGCTCCATCTCCAGGCGCATGACGTCGTCGCCGCCGCCGCCGCCGCCGCCGTACCCGGAATCGTACGACGACGGCTGCGACGACTCGCGCTCTTTCGCGTCCACGAGCGCTTGCAATCGCTCGACCTCGCTCTTCGCGTCCTTGACGATGTCCTGGCCTTTCGTCAGGAACGCGTCCGCTTTATCGCGCTCTTGGAACCACCGCACCGCCTCCGGGTCGTCTTTCGAGTACCCCTCCGCTTTCAACCGCTGGAGCTCGGCGTCCGCCTTCCGGTACCCTTGCACCCCCGCGTCAAACTTGGCCTGCTTCGCGTCGTACTCGTCCTTCGCGCGCTGCAGCGCGTCTTGCGCGTCCCTCAGGCTCGAGTTATCGCCGCCCGCGGTGCCGCCGTACGGCGCGTCGTATCCGCCGCCCGCGTTCGCGTTCGCGTTGGCGGCGCTCTCTTTCGAGCGAGCGAGCGCGAACTCCGCGTCGGACGCCGCCGCGCGTCGGCGATCGACGAGGTCCGCCGCCGCCGCCGCGGTGCGCTTCGCTTCCTCGACCGTCCCTCGCATCACGCTCAGCTCTTTATCCCGCTCCTCCACGGTCGCGCGGAGCTCGTTCACTCGTCCGCCGCCGCCGCCGCCGCCGAACGACCCCGCGTTCGCGAGCCTGCGCTCTTCCTCCATCGCGGCTTCGGACTCGCGCGTCGCGGATTCAAACTCGCCGACGGCCTGCTCGATCTCCGCCTTGACTTCGACGAGTTCGCGTTCTTTCCGCTCGATCGTGTCGCGCATCTTGTTCGCGGCTTCCTCCGCGGCTCTTCCTCGCGACTTCGCCTCGACGGTCGCGATCGACGCGAGCCTGCGCTCGTCCTTGATCGCGATCGCAGCCTCCGCGATTCTGCGAGAGCGTTCGATCTCCTCGCGCGCGGCTCGCAGCTCGGCTTCCTTCTGCGACGCCGGTCGGCGATCCGACATGCTCTGGTCCACCTCCGTGAATCGTCGCTTCGCGTGCGCGAGCTGCTCCGCCGCGCTTCTGGACTGCTCCTCGAGCTCGGTCGCGTACGACGCCGCGCGGCGAGCTTCGTCGATGCGCGCGCGGAGCTCATGGCTCTCGCGTTGGCCGCTGTTTTGGTTCTCCGCGGCTTCGCGCTCGGCTTCGTTGAGCTCCGATCGCAGCGCGTTTTCGCGATGCGTCGCGACTTCGTACGCGCTCTTCGCCGCCTCGAGGGAGATGGCCATCTTCTCGACCGCGTTCTGCCCCGCCGCGTGCGCCTCGCGCGCGCCGTCCGCGGCGCGTTCCTCCGCGCGCATCACCGCCTGCGCGGCTTCGTCCGCCGCCGTCGCCGCCGCCCTCGCGTCGGCGCGCGCCTCCTCCAATCCGTGTCGACGGTCCGCCATGTTCTTCGCCTTTTCGTCCGCGTCGCGTTTCTTATCCGCGACGCGCGTGTCGCCCTCGCGGACGATCCCGTGGAGCTCGTGCACCGCGGCGTCGTACGCCGTCCGCGCCTGGTGAAGCTCGCCTTGCAGCCACTCGATCTCCTCCGCGCGCGCGTCGCGTTGCGTCAACGTCTGCGAGATTTGCTCCTCGAGCGAAAACACAGACTGGTCGTCGTTCAATCGCCGCGCGCGGTCCGCCTCGTGGCTCAGACGCTTCACCTGCGCGGACATGCGCTCGCGCGCGCTCTGTGCCATCACGACGTTCGCTTCGCTGAGACGGAAACGCTCCGCGGCGGCTTCTTGCGCGTCCGCGGCGATTCTCGCGTTGTTCGCCGCCGCGACGCGCGTCTTCGCGAGTTGGATCCTCGCCGCCGTCGTCTCCTTCTGCGCCTCCTCGAACACGTTTTTCATCGCCGCGACTTGCGTCTCCGTCTCCCTGACGCGGTCCTTGGCGTGTCTGAGCTCTCTGTGCGCGCTCTGCGTCGAGTCCGCGAAGTCTCTGGCTTTTTCGATTTTCTCCGACGCCGCGATGGCGATCTGCCGCGCCTCGTCCGCGACCGTCTCGGCGCGCTCCTCCGCGCGGAACAGCCGCGCCTTGGCCTCGTCCGCTGTCGCCGCTCTCACGCTGCCTTCCCTTCGCGCTTCGTTGAGCTCCTCCCTGACGAGGGAGACCTCGCGCTCTTTCGCTTCGACCGCGTTTTTGAGTTGCTCGGCGCGTTCCTCCGCGATTCTCACGCGCGCGTTCGCCTCGTCCGCCGCCGCCGCGGTAGTCTGCCTCATGTCGTCGAACTCGCTTCGGAGGTGGTCGAGCTCGATCTCGTTGTGTTCTTTCGCGGTCTCCGCCTCCTTGACGCGCTCGCGCGCGGCGCGAAGGTCGTCGTCGTAGTTGAACATGTCGTGCTCGTTCTTCATGTCGACGATTTCCTGTCTCAGTCCATCAATCTCGGCTTTCCTCTTCTCGATCTCGGCGTTCCTCTCCTCGATCGTCGCCCTCGCTTCGTTGACGCGCTCGTTGCTCTCCTTGAGCGCGTCCGCGGCGGCGCGCGCGGCGTTCATCGCGCCGTCTTCCGCTCCGAGCGCGGTCTGCTTCGCGACCTCGAGCTCGGTGCGTAACCGCTCGAGTTCCGCGTCGGTTTCCTCCGCTCTGACCCTCGCCGTCTCTGCGCGCTCCGCGAGCTGCCGAAGCTTCTCCGCGGCCGCGGCGTTTAACCCGTGGTTCTGCTCGAGCTCCTCGCGCGCTCTCTCGAGCTCCGCGGTCCTCTCGCCGAGGTACCACTCCTTCTTCGAGACGACGTCGCTCAGCTCGGCGACTTGGCCTTGCAACGCCTGGAGCTCGTTCTCGCGCTCGTTCCCCCTCGCGCGCGCGTCCTCGAGCTGCTTCGCGAGGTCTGCCGCCGTGGACGTGGAGCCCTGGAACTTCGCCTCGCTCTCCTGCATTTGTCTCCACGCGTCCTCGGCTTCTTTCTTCGCCGCCTGGACCAACCCGTCCACGTCCTCGAGCGTGGACAGCTGTAAATCGAGCTCGCGCTTCAGCTCGTTCACTCGGGCGTCCTTCTCCTCGACTTGTCTCTGAAGACTGTTCGCGCGCTCCTCGAGCTCGCGCACTCGCCCACCCTCCTCCTGCGCGCGGTTGTTGTTGTCGTTCGCGGCGGCGTACGCCTCGTCTCGCGCGCGTTCCGCCTCGGCGACTCTTCGATTCGCCTCGTTCACCTCGTTCCTCGCCCTCTCCGCCTCCGCGCGTTGTTCGCCCTCGTAGTGCTGCGCCTTCTGCGCGGCGTCCTGCCACTTGTCGATCTCCTCCACGAGCTCTTTCACCTTGGCCGCGCGCTCGTCCGCGGCGGCGTAGAAGAGCTCCTCCGCGTCTTGCACGTCTTTCCTCGCCCTGTCCAGCTCCTCTCGCGCGTTGTGCAGTTCATCCCTCGCGCCTCGGAGCTCGTCCCCGAGCTTGTCGCGCTCGCTCTCCGCGTTCCTCGCGCGCTCTTCCAGGCCGTGCACGCGTTCAGCTTGTCCGCGCGCGTCCTCGAGCTCCTTGCGCGCGACGTCGAGCTGCTGCCTGTGGTCGTTCAGCTCGCGCTCGAGGTCGTCTTTTTTCGCTCGAAGGAGCACGCCGCGGACGACGCCGGGGCGCGCGATCGGGGGTCGCCCGGGCGCGCGCGAGGACGCGGATCGCCATCCCCGCAGCGCGTCGCCTTTCGGGAAGAACCCGAGCGGCGACGGCGCGTCGTTCTTCGCGACGGCCGCGCGCGTCGTGGACGACGGCCTGCGTGGGAAGTTCGGAGACGGGGTTGGGATTGGGGTTGGGATTATTGGGCATTCATTCAATCATCGCGTTCGGCGGTTTGAATGAATCCGCGCGGGCGCGGCCGCGCCCGCGGCGAGGGAATCGCGATCGAGACGCACCGGTGATTAAGAAACGCGAGCGTCGACCCCGGTCGCGACCGAAGTCGATCCGCGACCGGGATCGCCCGCGTCGCGTGGGCCGCCAGCGCCATCGGTGTCTGCGCGCCGCCCCCCGTTCTTCCGTTGTTACCCTCTCCAATGTCCACATCAGCAGGTTTTAGGGTAAGGTTTCTTACAGGTTATTATTGGGCCCATAAATCATTCTATTTTTTTCGCGTCGGGCCGGAGAGAAAGCGCGTTCTGTTTATGCTGTGACACACCAGTGTGACGCACGAACTTGTTTTCACTTCACGCGGCACCACCCCCGCTCCCACACGCGATGGGATCCACGTCATCCTCGGTGAGCGCGCCGACGGGCTCTCCCGACGAGTACGTCGTGACGTACTGCAGAAACTGAGACGGCGGGCAGCAAGAGATGCGCGCCGCGAAGGACGCGATCTTGCAGGCTGTGCCGAACGCGAAAGTCGCCGCGGTGCGCGTCGACGAGTACCCCATCACGGTGACCGTGAGCAAAGGCGGGGAGACGATCTGGAGCGGACGGCAGCAGGGGTTGTTCGGTAAGAACGGGAGACCCGCGCAGAGGGAAATCATCGAAGCGCTGCGGAAGCGCTGAGGACGCGTCGGAGGAAGGGACGCGGCGGGGACGTCGTCGACGGCGTCGAAGTTGTAGGAGACGCGGACGGCCCCAGATCTCGCATCACATAGCACCACCGAGCGCTCGCTCTCCGTCGGGGAACAGCCGCCGTTCACGCCGCTCGTGACGCCGCCGCCCTCAAGCCATCTCTCGCGAGAACGGCTGGGCGGAAAGGCTGACATCGCGGACGCTGAACGCGGCGACGCCAGCGACGGACGAACGCTCGACCTAGTTAAAATGAAAATAAATTGACCATCATTTCGACTCTACTCGTCACTCTACTCGTACACCTCGCTCGTCACCGCGAGGACCTCCGCATAGCTCCACTCGGATCGATCCCGGCGCCTTCCAGCTGCGCCCACAGGTGCGCGGCGAGAAGCTCCATGGAATCGATCTCCCTCGCCAACGCCTCGGACGCTCTCGCGACCGCCTCCGGGTCCGTCTCTCCCGAGCGCGTCAGCGCCTCGCTCGCCCTCTCCGCGCCGACGGCGGGCGGGACGAACTCGACGACGGGCGCGAGCCCGGCGTCCTTCACGCACTCCACGAGCGCCGCGCCGACCCTCTCGAGCTCCTCCAGCTTCGTCTCCGCGTCCACGAGCGCGGCCATCTCCGGCGTCGCGAGCAGCGTCGGCGTCGCGTACCGCGTCTCGCGCGTCGACCCCGGGAGCGGCCGCCGCGGCGCCGGCGCCGCCCTCGACGACGACGACGCCGACGCCGACGACGCCTTCCCGCGCGCCACGCTGTTATTCGCGAGCTCCCTCGCCATCGCGCTCTCCATCAACCGGAGCTCCGTCTCCGCGTGCGACAGCGACGTCTCCAACCGCTTATACGTCGCCGCGGCGTCCTTCGCCGCGCTCGCCGCGGCGTCCTCCGCGTCTGCGCGCGCCGTCTCCGCCGCCGCCGCCGCCAGCCTCGCCGATTCCAACGCCGACGACGACTCGAGCTGGAGCTCGCGCAGGGAACGCTCCATGCGCGCGATCGTCTCGTCGCGCTCGAGGATCGCGTCTCGAGACGCCGCCTCCGCGCGCTCGAGCTCCGCGACGAGCTCTTTCAGCCGCGCGTTCGCCTCGCGCTCCTCGCGCGCCGCTTCGGCGGCGAGGTCGTCGTACGCGGCGGCGGCTTCGGCGAGTCGCCGGGACGTCGCGGTTTCGCGGTCGGCCAACGCGCGCTCGGCGTCCTCCTTCGCCGCGCGCGCGCGCGTCTCCGCGCGCTGGACGCGTTCCGCGGCGTCGGACGCGTCGCGTCGCGCGGCGTCGACGATCTGCTCCGCGGCGAGGAGACGCTCCGCGGCCTCGGCGGCGAGGTCCGCGTTGGACGACGCCGTCGCGCGCGCCCCGTCGAGCTTGCGGCGCATCGTCTTGAGCTCCTCGTCTTTCCCCGCGAGCTGTCGAAGCAGCCGCGTCTCCGCATCGGACGCGGACGCGGACGCGTCGCGCCGCAGCGTCTCGATCTCCTCTTGCATCGATCGAATCCTCGCGCCGCCTTCCTCCGCGGCGACGGCGGCGGCGCGGCGGACGTCCTCGAGCTCTTGCTCCGTGCGACGCGCGCGCGCGATGACCTCCTCCGCCGCGCTCGCCGCCTCCGCCGCGGCGAGCGCCGGGGAGGACGCCGCCGATTTAATGCGGTCCAGATCCTCTTCCGCGGCGCGGATCCGCGCGTCGGCGCGCTCCGAGGCGTCTGCGGCCGCGGTCTTGACGGCGACGAGCTCTTCCTCCGCGGCGGCGACGCGCGCGCGGCCTCGCTCGGCGGCTTCCGCGGCGGCAGCCTTCACCGCCGCGAGTTCCGTCTCGAGGCGCGTCGCGCGGTCGTCTTCGTCGTCGCGCGTCGCCGCCGCCGCCTCCTCGGCCGCCGCCGCGATCTTCGCGAGCTTGTCGTCTTGCTCGTCCACGATCGCGCGCGCTTCGTCGCGCTCTTTACGGAGTTTTTCGATGAGCGCGCCGCCATCCGCACTCGGACGCTCGGACGCCTCCTCGATGTTTCTCTCGAGCTCTCGGATCCGAGCGCCGCCCTTCTCCGCGGCTTCCGCGGCGGCGGCTCGCACCTCCTCGAGCTCGAGCTCCATGCGTCGGACGCGCTCGTCGTGGTCTTCGCCGCTCTTCGCGTCGTCCTCGCGAGGCGGTTCCGGTTCCGGCTTCGCCGCGGCGGCTTCTTCCAACTTTGCGACCGTCTCCTTCATGGAGACGATCGTCTCCTCTTGAGACTTGATGCGTTTTCCGCCCTCCTCCGCGGCGGCGGCTGCGGCAGCTTTGACCTCCTGCAGCTCCTTCGTCAGCTCGAGTATGCGCTCGACGTTCTTCTCGTCGTCCAAGGACGACGCGGACGACACCGCGACGGTTCTCGCCTCCGCGGCGGTCGCTTCCGCGTCCGCGACCGCGACGCGTAAGCGTTCGAGCTCCTCCTGTTGCGACTTGATGCGTTTTCCGCCCTCCTCCGCGGCGGCGGCGGCGGCGGCTTTGACCTCCCGAAGCTCAAACTCGAGCTCGCGGACGCGCTCGTCGCCGACGTCGAGCGCCGTCCTCGCGTTCGCGAACTGTTCCGCCTCCGCGCGAAGACGCTCGACTTCTTCCTCCGCGGCTCGGATCCGAGCGCCGCCCTTCTCCGCGGCTTCCGCGGCGGCGGCTTTCACCTCCTCGAGCTCCTCCATCACCTTCCTCGCCTTCATCGCCTCCTCCTCGATCTTCGCGGAACCCGCCGCGGCTTTCCGGAACATCTTCATCTCGGCCGTGAGCTTCTCGATCTTCGCGCCGCCCGCCTCCGTGGCTTCCGCAGCCTCGGCTTTCACCTTTTCGAGCTCGTCTTCGGTGTCGCGCAGTTTGTTCTTCGCGGCTTCAGACTCGCTCGCGCGCTCGCGCAAGATTTCAACCTCGTCCTGCAGCGCTCGAATGCGCGCGCCGCCGTTCTCCGCCGCGGATTTCGCGTCCGATAAGACCCTTGCAAGCTCGTCTTCGGTGTCACGCAGTTTGTTCTTCGTGGCTTCAGACTCGCTCGCGCGCTCGCGTAAGGTTTCAACCTCGTCCTGCAGCGCTCGGATGCGCGCGCTGCCGGACTCCGCCGCAGATTTCGCGTCCGATTTGATCTTCTCGAGCTCGATAGCCGCGGCCTCGAGCGCTTTCGCGGCGAGAATTTCTTCCTCGCGCCGGCGCTCGAGTTCTTCTTCTTGCGCACGAATCCGCGCGGTGCCTTCCTTTCTGGCAATCGCGGCTTCTTCGCGAATCTCCTCGAGCTCGCGCTTGTTCGCCATGAGGCGCTCGGTCGCTTCCTCCGCGGCCTCGACCGCGGCCTCGCGCTGCTTCTCCGCGTCTCGCGCCTTCTCCGCGGCGTCTCGCGCCTTCGTGAGCTCTTCGAGCACGGAAAGCAGCTCGACGTCCTTTTCCTCCGCTTTCGCCTGCAACTCTTCCACGCGCTCGCTCAGGGATGAAATCCTCGCCCTGCCCTCGACCGCGGCGGATTCCGCTTGCTCGCGGACGTTCTCGAGATTTTTAGCTTCCTTTGCGGCGGCGACCGCGACAGCGCGCGCTTCGTCGAGCTGTTCCTGCATGTTCCGCACGTCTTTGTCTTTCTCCTCCATCATCGTCATCAGCTCCTTGACGCGCTCGTTCGCGTCGCGTAAACGCTTCCCGCCCTCTTCCGCCGCGGTCGTCGCCGCGACGCGGATGCTGTCGAGTTCTTTCGTGAGTTTATCCGCGTACTTCGCGGCTCCCGCCTCGCCGTTCTTCAACCGCACGCGCAGGTCGTCCGCCTCTGCCACCGCGGCGTCTCGCGCGGATTCCAATTTTTTCGCCGCCTCGGCGGCGACGACGGCGGCGCCTCGAGCTTCTTCCAACGCGTCTTTCATGCGCTTCATGTCGTCGTCCTTCTTTGCCACGAGCTTTTCGAACAGTTGCACGCGCTCCTCGAGGTCATTGATCTTCGCGCGGCCCTCGACCGCGGCGGTCTTCGCCTGGTCGCGGATTTTTTCGAGCGATTTCGCCTCTTTGGCGGCGGCGACGGCAACCGCGCGCGCCTCCGCGAATTGCTCTGTGAGCTTCGCGATTTCCTTGTCCTTGGACGCGCACAGGTCCGTGTACTCTCTGACTCGCGATTCCGCGTCTCTCGCGTTCCAGGACGCTTGCTCGAGCTCCTTCGCCGCCTCGGACGCTTTCTTGTCGAGCGCCTGTTGCCACGAGTCCGCGCGTTCCTCCGCGGCTTTAATACGCGCGCGGCCCTCCTCCGCCGCCTTCTTCGCCGCGGCTTTCACTTCCTCGAGCTCCCTCGCCGCGGCGTCGTAGCTCGCTCGGAACTCTTGGATGCCTTGCTTGAGCGCGGCGTCGAGCTTGAGCGCGGCGGCTTCTTCGTTCTTCGCGATCGCGAGCTCCCACTCCTTCGCCTTCGCTTCCGCCTGACGAATCCGCTTTCCGCCCTCCTCCGCGGCGGCGATCGCCGCGGCTTTGACTTGCTCGAGCTCCTTCGCCGCGAGTGCCGCGGCTTCCTTCGCCTTGGCCTCGCCTCGTTTCAGACGCTCTTTGTAGTCCTCCGCCTTGAGCTTGTACTCCTCCATCTCCGCGACGGACCCGCGCACGGATTGCTGAATGACATCGGACATCCCGTCGAATTGATTGAGCGCGCCTTTCGCGACGTCCTCCGCCTTTCGTTTCGCGTCCAGCGCGTCTTGTAAGCTCCGCTCTGCTTCTTTCAAGCGATCCGTCGCGTCCGCAGCGGTGTTCGACGCGACCATGCGAGCGTCCTCCGCGACCCTGAGCATGTCCTCGGCCTGACGGAGGCGATCCGCGATCGCGCGGCCGCGATTGTCCATCTCGTTCGTCACCGCGAACGCGTCTTCGAGGCGTTTTCTCGCCTCCTCGAGCTCCGCCGCGAGCTCGTCCCGGCGCTTCTCCGCGTCCGCGATGCGTCGCCGCGCGTCCGTGTCGTCCGTCGCGAACGCTTTCATCTCCTGCATCGCGAGCCGCGCGGCCTCGAGCTGCGCCTCGCGCTCGCGCACGATGTTCCGCGCGTCGTCGCGTTCGGTTTCCAACGTCGCGATTTTGCCCAGTCGCTCGTCCGCGACGTTCCGCGCGTAGTCGCGCTCCTTCAGAAGCTTATCCACCTCGCCGTCGTGCGCTTCAGCCTTTTTCCGCGCGGAGACGAGCTCGTCGTCGCGCGCCTTGACCATCCCGCGCGCTTCGTCGCGCTCTCGAAGCAACGTCTGCAGCTGCGCGTCGCGCTCGGCGACGGTCGCTTTCGCGTCTTCGCGTTCGCGTTGCAACGCGCGCAGCTTTTCGGCAAAGTGAGACTCCACCTTGTCGCCCGCGTTCGCGAGCTGCGCGTCGCGCTCCTTCACCATCCCGCGCGCTTCGTCGCGCTCGCGCATGACCTTGTCGAGGACGTGGTCGTGGTCGTCCACGCGCCGTTTCGCTTCTTGAAGCGCCGCGTCGCGCTCGCGGACCATCGCTCGCGCTTCGTCGCGCTCGCGCGTGAGCCTCTCGACGCCGCCGTCCGCGTCCGACGATTTCGACCGCGCGTCCTCGACCGCGAGTTTCGCGCGCTTGAGCTCCGCGTCTCGGTCGTGCACCATGTTCCGCGCTTCGTCTCTCTCCGCGAGCGACTTTTGCAGCTGCGCGTCGCGTTCGTGAACGATCGAGCGCGCTTCGTCGCGCTCGCGAAGCAGGACTTCCACGCGGTCGCTCCCTTGCACGCCCTGAAGCGCCCCGGAGATGCCGTGAAGCGCGCCTTGCAGATCGTTATCGCGCTCGAGGACGATCCCGCGCGCTTCGTCGCGTTCTTTCATCGCGCGGGCGAGTTCATCGTCGCGCTGAAGCACGATGTTCCGCGCCTCATCGCGCTCTTTAATCGCGACCTGCGCGTTCGCCTCGAGCTCGGCCATGCGTTTGTTCGCGCGGCGTTTCAAATCTTCAATCGCCGCGCTCTCGTCCGCGACCACATTTTGACCGACTTCATCGCGCTCCGTCGCGAGCCTTTTGAGCTTCGCGTCCTGCTCGTCGACGATCGCGCGCGCCTCGTCGCGCTCGCGTTTGAGCGTCTCGAGTTTTGCCTTGATCTTCTCGTCCGTCGCCGCGCTCGCGACCGACCCGCGCGCGCTCGCGATTTTCTCCTCGAGCCGCTTGTCCCTCTCGTGCACCAACGCGCGCGCTTCGTTCCTCTCCGCGGTGATCTTTTGGAGTTTATCTTCGCGCTCTCGCACGACGTCCCGCGCGTCGTCTCGCTCCTTCTCGAGCTCCGCCATGCGTGCGTTCGCGCGGCGTTTCAAGTCTTCGATCGCCGCGCTCTCGTTCCCTCTCGCGGCGACCTCCAGCTGTTCGTCTTTGTCGCGCGCCGACGCGCGCGCTTCGTCGCGTTCGAGGAGCAGTCGCTCGAGCTTCGCGTCTTGCTCGTCCACGATCGCGCGCGCCTCGTCGCGCTCGCGTTTCAGCGTCTCGAGCTTCTTCTTCGTCTTCTCGTCCGTCGCCGCGCTCGCGGCCGAGCCCAGCGCGCTCGCGACTTTGTCCTGAAGCTGCTGGTCGCGTTCGCGCACCATCCCGCGCGCTTTATCGCGCTCCTCGGTCGTCTTCTTCAACTGCTTCCCTCTGACGCCGTCCTCCGTGGCGACGCTCGCAAACGTCTGGCGCGCGCTCGCGATTTTCTCCTCGAGCTGCTTATCCCTCTGGAGCACCAGCGCGCGTGCTTCGTCGCGCTCCTTGATCGCGGCTTGAATTTTGGCCTCGAGCTCCGCCATGCGGTTGTTGGCGCGACGTTTCAAGTCCTCAATCGCCTCGCTCTCGTCGCCCGCGGCTCGTTGACTCGCGGTCACCTTCTGCATCGCCTGCCTCGCGGCCTCGAGCTGCGCGTCGCGCTCGTGCACGATGTGCCGCGCTTCATCGCGCTCTTTCGCGATCGTCTCGAGCTTTACGTCTTGTTCGTCGACAATTGCGCGCGCCTCGTCGCGTTCGCGTAAAAGCGTCTCGAGCTTCTTCTTCGTCTTCTCATCTGTCGCCGCGCTCGCGACCGCTTCCCGCGCGCTCGCGACCTTGTCTTGAAGCTGCTGGTCGCGCTCTTTGACCATCCCGCGCGCTTTATCGCGCTCCTCGGTCGTCTTCTTGAGCTGCGACTTCTTCACGCCGTCCTCTGTGGCGACGCTCGCAAACGTCTGGCGCGCGCTCGCGATTTTCTCCTCGAGCTGCTTATCCCTCTGGAGCACCAGCGTGCGCGCTTCGTCGCGCTCTTTGATCGCGGCTTGAATTTTCGCCTCGAGCTCCGCCATGCGGTTGTTGGCGCGACGTTTCAAGTCCTCAATCGCCTCGTGCGCGTCCGGGTGCAGGTTACGCGCTTCATCGCGCTCTTTCGCGAGGGTCTCGAGCTTGCCGTCTTGTTCGTCCACGATCGCACGCGCCTCGTCGCGCTCTCGTTTCAGCGTCTCGAGCTTCTTCTTCGTCTTCTCGTCCGTCGCCGCGCTGGCTACCGACCCGCGCGCGCTCGCGATTTGGTCCTGAAGCTGCTTATCGCGCTCGAGCACCAGCGCGCGCGCTTCGTCGCGCTCTTTGATCGCGACTTGGGCTTTAGACTCGATCTCAGCCATGCGCGCGTTCGCGCGACGTTTCAAATCTTCCATCGCCTCGTGCGCGTCCGGGTGCAGGTTCCGCGCCTCTTCGAGTTCTTTCGCGAGGGTCTCGAGCTTTACGTCTTGTTCGTCGACGATCGCGCGCGCCTCGTCGCGCTCTCGCTTGAGCGTCTCGAGCTTCTTCTTCGTCTTCTCGTCCGTCGCCGCGCTCGCGACCGACCCGCGCGCGCTCGCGACCGCGTCTTGGAGCTTCTGCTCCTTCTCTTTGACCATCCCGCGCGCTTTATCGCGCTCCTCGGTCGTCTTCTTGAGCTGCGACTTCTTCGCGCCGTCCTCCGCGGCGACGCTCGCGAGCTGCCCGCGCGCGCTCGCGATTTTCTCCTCGAGCTGCTCATCGCGCTCGTGCACCAACGCGCGAGCTTCGTCCCTCTCCGCGGTGATCTTCCTGAGCTGCTCGTCGCGCGCGAGGACGATGTCCCTCGCTTCGTCGCGCTGCTTCTCCGCGGCGACGACGTTCGCCTCGATCTCCGCCATGCGTTTATTCGCGCGGCGTTTCAAGTCCTCAATCGCCGCGCTCTCGTCGCCCCGCGCGACTTTCTTCATCGTCAGCCTCGCGGCCTCGAGCTCCGCGTCGCGCTCGTGCACGATGTGCCGCGCTTCGTCGCGCTCGAGGAGAAGTCGCTCGAGCTTCTCGTCTTGCTCGTCCACGGTCGCGCGCGCCTCGTCGCGCTCGCGCAGAAGCGCGTCGAGCTTCTTCTTCGTCTTTTCATTCGTCGCCGCGCTCGCGACGGATTCGCGCGCGCGGGAGAGCTTCTCCTCCAGCTGCTTATCCCTCTCGTGCACCAACGCGCGCGCGTCGTCCCTCTCCGCGATCGTCTTCGCGAGCGACGCCTGGCGCTCGTCCGCGACGTTCCGCGCGTAGTCGCGTTCCTTGACCGCGGTCTCGAGCCGCGCCTGGCGCTCGTCCGCGACGTTCCGCGCGTAGTCGCGTTCGCGGGTGAGCTGATCGGCGGCGCCGGTCGCGGCGTCGGCTTCGCGTCGCGCGTCCTCGACCGCGACCGTCGCGCGTCGGAGCTCTTCGTCGCGCGCGAGCACGACGCGTCGCGCGTCGTCCCTCTCCGCGATCGTCTTCTCGAGCGACGCCTGGCGCTCGTCCGCGACGTTTCTCGCGTAGTCGCGTTCCTTCAACAGCGCGTCCGCCGCGGCGTCGCGCTCGCTCAGCCTGCGCGTCGCGTCCTCAGCGGAGGCTTTCGCCGCCTGGAGCGCGTCGTCGCGCGCGAGGACGAGGTTCCTCGCGTCGTCGCGTTCTCTGATCGCCGTCGCCAGTTGCTCGTCGCGCGCGACGACGATCGACCGCGCCTCGTCGCGCTCCTTGACGGCCACCTGGAGGTTCGCGTCGAACTCCCCCATCTTCGCGTTCGCGCGGCGTTTCAAATCTTCGATGGCGTCCGCGTGCGCGCGAATCTTCTCGTCGCGCTCCGAGACCATCCCGCGCGCGGTGTCGCGCTCGGCGATTAACGCCTTCACCTTGACTTCCCGCTCGTCCGCGACGTTTCGCGCGTAGTCGCGCTCTTCGACGACGGCGAAGAGCTGAGTGTCGTGCTCCGTAACCTTTTGGATCGCGTTCTCGACGCGCTTCGCGGCGGACTCCACCGCGACGCGCGCGTCGTGGAGCTCCACGTCGCGCTCCTTGACCATCCCCCGCGCTTCGTCTCTCTCCTTCGTCACGCGAGCGACGACCGCGTCGCGTTCGAGGACCATCGCGCGCGCTTCGTCGCGTTCGCGCAAGAGCGCGTCGACTTTCGCGGCGTCGTTTTGAAATTTCGACATGTTCCGCGTCACGTCCGCGAGCTGCCGGTCGCGCTCGAGCACGATCGCGCGCGCCTCGTCGCGCTCGGCGACGACTTTCGCCACCGCCGCGTCTTGGTCCTCCACGCGTTTCGACACGCGCTCGAGCCTCTCGCGCGCGGCTTGGAGCTCTCCGTCGCGTTGTAAAACAATCTGACGCGCGTCGTCGCGTTCGCGGAGCGTCCGGGCCATCTCCTCATCGCGCGCGACGACGATCGACCGCGCCTCGTCGCGCTCCTTGACGGCCACCTGAAGGTTCGCGTCGAACTCCCCCATCTTCGCGTTCGCGCGGCGTTTCAAATCTTCGATGGCGTCCGCGTGCGCGCGAATTTTCTCGTCGCGCTCCGAGACCATCCCGCGCGCGGTGTCGCGCTCGGCGATTAACGCCTTCACCTTGACTTCCCGCTCGTCCGCGACGTTTCGCGCGTAGTCGCGCTCTTTCAACGCGCGCTCGAGCTTGGCGTCGTGCTGCGGGTGTTTCCAGGGTGCAAAAAAAAGTTCATCGGTCAGTTGAAAGGGTACGCGATCGAATCTACGAATGTTGAAACTATGATACCTGACCCGACGGGGTGGGCGAAAACGTGTACAGAACAGAACGCACCTCGGCCGCGTCGCGCAGCGCGTCTCTCGCGGCGCACCGCGCGTCCTCGAGCGCGCGGTCGCGCTCGTGCGCGACGTTCCGCGCTTCGTCGCGCTCTTTGACAACCTTGAGGAGCTTCGCGTCGCGGTCCTTCACCGCGTCTCGCGCGGCGTCCCTCTCCGCGACCGTCTTCTCGAGCGACGCCTGGCGCTCGTCCGCGACGTTCCGCGCGTAATCGCGTTCGCCGAGGGTCCTCTTCATCGCGTCGTCGAACGTGCCGAGCTTTTCCTTCGCGGCGTCCGCCGCGACGCGCGCGCGCTTCAGCTCGTCGTCGCGCCTCGAGACCATCCCCCGCGCCTCGTCGCGCTCCTTCGCGAGCTCTCGCAGCCGCGCGTCGCGCTCGACGACCATCCCTCGCGCGCTGTCGCGGTCCGCGACGGCGTTCTTGAGCTGGAGCTCCGCGGCTTGCACGCGTCGCCGCGCATCGTCCGCCGCGTCTCGCGCGTCGATCAACGCCGCGTCTCGCGCCTTCGCCGCCGCGTTCATGGCGTCGCGCTGCTCCAGGAGCGCGCGCGCCTCGCGCTCGCGCTCGCTCGCGATGGCGCGCGCCTCGTCGCGTTCGCGCAGCGTGTTCTCGTGGTTACGCTCCGCGACGAGGACGCGTTGGATCGCGTGCCCGACGGAGTGCTGCAGCTCTTGCATCTTGTCAAACTCGCGCAGCACGAGCGCGCGCGCCTCGTCGCGTTCTCTGCGCGCGTCCGCGATGACCGCCTCGCGCTGTCTCAGCGCGTCGAGCGCGTCCGCGAGTTTCACGTCGCGCTCGCTCACGACGCGACGCGCGTCGTCGCGCTGGCGAGTCAACAGCGCGCACGCGGCGTCGAGCTCCGCGAGTTGGCGTCTCGCGACGTCGAGCTCGCGGTCGCGCGCGCGCACGAGCTCGCGCGCTTCGTCTCTCTCCGCGAGCACCGCCGCGATCGTGCCGTCGCGCGCGAGGACCATCCCTCTCGCCTCGTCCCGCTGCGCGACGAGCCGCGCGACCTCGTCGTCGTGTTCCGCGAGGCGACGTCGCGCGCGGCGGAGCTCCTCGTCGCGGTCCCTCACCGTCCCGCGCGCGTCGTCTCGCTCTTTGATCGCCACCTCCAGCGCGCGCGTGCGCTCGGCGACCGCGTCCCTCGCGCGCTCGAGCTCGTCGTCGCACGCGCGCGCGACCGCGCGCGCTTCGTCGCGCTCGCGGAGGGTGGCGTCGCGGTCGGCGGCGGCGCGCGCCGCGCGATTTCGCGCGTCTTCGAGCTCGCGACGCATCGCCGCCGCCGCCGCGTTCGCGTCGTCCTCGCCGCGACGCAAGCGATGCAGCGCGTCCTCCGCGGCGCGGACGGCGTCTCGGCGCTCTTTCTCGAGCTTGAAGCCGTTCGGGAGCCCCGCGTCCGCGTCTCTTCGCGCTTGCTCGAGTTGCGTCTTCGCGAAGGCTAAATCTCGGTCTCTCGCCTGCGCGGACGCGCGCCATCGCTCGGCGTCCTCCTCGAGCTTTCGTATCCGTCCTCGGCCCTCCTCCGCGGCGAGCGTCGCCGCGCGTTTCACCGCCTCGAGCTCTTCGCGGCACGCGGAGTCGTCTGGACGCTGCGCGCGGAGGACGACGCGGCGACGCCGTCGCGACGGCGCCCACGCCGCGGTCGCGTACAATTCTCGCGCGCGGGGGAGCGCGGGCGACGACGTCCCGAACGCGGCCGAGGACGCGAGCGCGTCGTTCGAGGACGTCGTCGTCGCGAGCGACCGTCGACGACGTTCTCCGGGGGTCCAGACCCAGCGCGATATCGCCGCGACCGCGCCTCCGAAGCTCGACGTCATGGCGATGTTAGCTCACAAAAAGATGCGGCTCCGAAAGACGATGGACGGATGTTTCTCACCGCGCGGCTGTGGACGGACGACCGTCCTAGTGCGCGCCCGCTTCGCGCGCGAGAGAAGAACCGGTATCGCGCGACGTCGCCGCGATCGCGACTCGCGCCTCTCGTGCGCGTGTTCGCCTCCTGGAGCGCCGATGGCTCCGCCCGCGGCGCTCGAGTGGTGTGCGACGACGACGGTTCGAAATCGCCCCGACCGAGGGTTTAAAGCTTTGAATCGAAATCCGGAAATCCTCGTCATCATCAGCGCTTTTTTGGGGTTTAGGGTTGCTCGCGAAGCGTCGGAATTTAACTCGAAAACGACGGTCTAAATTAGCCGGGGACGTGAGTTATGATAATTTCACTGTCGTTTGTTATGCACAACAGGTTATGTACATCTCTCTCTACCAGTCGTAGCTCTTCTTCACTTTGATCGCCCCGGTGAAGTCCGTCGGTCGCTTGAGCCCGTCGGAAGCGACCGGCTGCGCGTTGTCGGCGGCGCCGCGTCGGCATTCTTCGAGTTCCCGCTCCAACCCGCGAATCTTCGCCGTGCCCTCCTCTTTCGCCCTCGCCGCCGCGGCGCGCACTTCCTCAATCTCGCGCCGCGCGTCCTCGCCGCCGTCGCCGCCGCCGCCTCGTGCCAGCTGCTCCTCGATCGCGCGGATGCGCCCGCGTCCCTCCTCCGCGGCGGCGTTCGCCTGCGCCTTCACGTCTTGAATCTCTCTCTGCGCGGCTTCGTATCCGACGCGCAACCGCTCGCGCAACTCTTCGATCTCGCGCTGCGAATCGCCGCCGCCGCCGCCGCCGCCGCCGACGCCGCCGCCGCCGACGCGCAGATGTTCCGGGATAGGATCGCAGTTATGCATGCTCTGCTCGAGCGCGCGGATCCGCGCGCGGCCCTCCTCCGCGGCGGCGTTCGCCTGCGCCTTCACGTCGGCGAGCTCTTGCTGCGACGTCTCGTACCCCACCCTCATTCGCTCGCGAAGGTCGTTCGTCTCGCCTTCCAACGTCCGAACGACGCCCTCGAGCCGCTCGATCTCCGCGCGCGCCTGGTCTCCCGGTCCGTCGAGCGCGTTCCACGCCGCGGCAGCCTGCGCGGCGGCGTCTTCCTCCGCCCGCGAGATCGCTTCCCGGAGCTCCGCCTCTTTCGACGCCGCGTCAACCGCGGCGGCGGCGGCTTCTTTGCTCTGCCGCAACGCCTCCGTGGCGAGCCGTAAACGCTCCGCCGCCTCGCTCGCGGCCGTCGCGGCGGCGACGCGCGCGGCGTCCAGACTCGTCAGGTTCGCGGACGCCTCCACGAGCCGAGTCTCGAGCTCGAGCCCGCGATGCTGCTCGACGTCGGCGACGAGCGTCTTCGTCTCCAACTCCGCCACGACGCCCGCGAGCTCCACGCCGAGGGCGTCGCGCTGCGCCTCCGCGTCGTTGATGCGAGCCTCGAGGTCCGCGATGCGCGCCTCGAGGTCCCTGGAGACGTGATCGTGGTGCTCGTGCGCGCGCTCGAGCTCGATCCGTCGCTCCTCGAGCTCGTGGTTCTTGCCGTCGATCTCGCGCTGTCGCTGTTCGAGCAATCCGTCGCGGTCGCGAACTTTATCGTTCGCCTCGTCGCGCTCGCCGTACGTCCTCACGAGCTCCTCGTGCTTCTCCTTGAGCTCGTTGTCCCGCTGTCCGATGACGTGGCGTTCGTGCTCGAGGTCGTGTCTCGTGCGGTCGAGCTCTTGCTCGCGCTCCCACAGGTGATGCCGCGCTTCGTCTCGCTCCTTGGTGAGGTTTTCGATGTCTTGCTCGCGTTCCCACGTGTTGTGCCGCGCTTCGTCGCGCTCCCTCGTGCGCTCTTCGAGGTCGTGCGTCCTCGTCCCGAGCTCGTCGTTGGTCTCCTGGATGATCCGGTCTCGCTCGACGATCACCCCTCTCGCTTCGTCTAACGAGTGCGACGTCGACGAGAGGTCCGCGGCGAATCGATAGGCATCCGCGGTGGCTTTGTCGTACTCCGTCGAGAATTGCGTCAACGCGACGTCGCGCTCGTGAATCGCGCGTTTCGCCGCGTCGAGCTCGAGCTTCAACCGCGCGGTGTCGTGCTTGACTTGCGTTTGCATGTGAAGAATCTCTCCGGCCTTCATGTCGATCTCCGCTTGCAGCGCGGCGACGCGGTTGTTCCCGGCGGCGAGGTCGCCGCCGACGCCGCCGCCGTTTTCGTAATCCCTCAGACGCGCGCGCAGGGAGTCAATCTCCCTCGCCGCCGCCTCCGCGTCCGCGTTCGCCCTCGCTTCGCCTTGCCTCAGCCGGTGCAAGAGCGCCTCGGCTTCGAACACCGCGGCTCTCCGCTCTTCCTCGACGCGGTATTGCCCGGTCGGGAGCCCCGCGTCCGCGTTTCTTCGCGCGACCTCGAGCTGCTCCTTCGCGAAGACCAAGTCGCGCTCCTTCTCTTCGTACTGCGCCTTCCATCGCATCGCGTCCTGCTCCGCCTCGTGCGCTCTGATGCCCTGCTCCCTGGACGCCACGTCCGCGGCCGCGCGCGCGTCCGCGAGCTGCCGCTCCGTCTCTCCGGTCGCGGACGCGAGGACGGACTCGGGGTGAAGCTCCGCCCAAGCGCTCACCGCGCGTCGCAACGCATCCTCCGCGAACGCCTCGTCCGCGTTCGGCAGAGTCGCCGGCGGCGCGGGTGGCGGCGGCATCGTCGCCGTCGTCGACGACGGCCCAGTCGTCGACGACGGCCCAGTCGTCGCCGCGCGAGACGCGCGGCGGTTGTTCTCCTCGTCGTCAGCCTCCCCCGGAACGTTCCACCCGGCGCGAATTATGAGCAATTTCGACCGCGCGGCATGCCGCGGTCGAGCGCAGCCGAGGGGACGGCGCGCGAGGACGGCGCCGCACCGTTCGGGCGAGGACGCGTTTCGTCGCGCCCACGGCGCGGCCGCGGCCGCGATGGGTCCCGAGGTCAGCACCGCGCGCATCTCGCTGTGCGCGCCCAGAGCAAGGGTTTAGCCGAAAAAGCGCGGCCAGGTACCTTCGAGGGAGTGGGTAACGGCGTAGTACTTTTTGTATGAGAAATAGTCTGAAAATCGCGGTGGTACCATTTCAACTTTTTTGCTTTCAGCGTTGATCGATGTATCGATCAAACCAGAGAATTCATCGCGAATTTTTCAAAGGTTGCTTGACCGAGGCGCAACTTCAAGCGCGCGTAGCTCCCTAATGCCCGCGAGTCCCAGCGCGAAATCACGACCGCGATGAGCCCTGATGAAGGCGATCACGGTGATGTGCTTTTTGTGCTGGGACTCGCGGGCAAACTTGCCGAACTGAAATGGTACCAAAACGTACGTTCGTTACTGACTCCCTGTACCTTCGTAATTGCCAGGTTTGCGGTGCACTTTTTGGCAGATCCGAGGAGATCCCCCGCCACGTGGACCGGAGTAGTACGCTCGCACAGAGCAATCAGTCTCGAGAAGTCGCACGGTACGTTACGTCGCGGTCGGCAACCCCGGCAGACGGAGCCCTGCAGCGCTCAGGTGCAGCGCTCCGGCAGTGCGCTCCCGGCACCAACTCGCACGTCATCAATCACTCCCACGGCGCGCGCGATGATCCAAGTCGCGACGACCGCCCTCCCGCGCGCGCCTCGCGCGACGCGGCCGCGCGCCCCGTCGATCACCGCCAGGACCACCCCCCGCGGCGCGAGAACCCTCGTTGCGCGCGTCGGGCGCTCGTCCGTCGACGAGCTCACGGGCGAGCCGCGGTGGGTCGAGGTGAGCGACGCGTCCGCGGCGATCGAGGACGCGCGCGAGGCGTACGAGTCCGGGGACTACGCCGCCGCGGTGACGACGTTAGAGGGCGCGCTGAAGCTCGGCGGGAGCGGGACGAAGCGCGACCGCGCGAAGCCCGCGGAGCTCTCCATGGGCGAGCTCCAGGCGGTGTGGTACAACCTCACCGCCTGCTGGTCCACGCTCGGCGACGTCGACAAAGCGATCGCGTCGCTGGAGAAGACGCTAAAGGCTGGGTTCTGCAGCGCGGAGCTGTACGGGTTTAACAAAGCGAACGAGGATTACAACGCGCTCATGTCGGACGAGGGGATGAAAGCCGCGCGGGAGGATCCGCGATTCAAGGCGCTCGTGGACCGGTTCAACGTCCAGCCGACGGAGCTGCAACTTCAGTTGGACCCGTCGCAGTCGTCGATCGGGAGGGCGATCAAAATGTGGGGCGATAAGAAGAAATGAACGCGCGCCCCATCCCTAGCCCTACGCGACGTGTTGTAGCGGTGTTGTTGTGTGTCTACTAGTTACATATTATACTATTTCGTATCGCGCGTTATTCTTCTAACTAAGGAGCCCTACATACTTCCGTCGTCCTCGGTGTTCTTCCTCTTCTTCTTCGTCGGCGTCGTCGGCTCACAACCACGGCCGCCAGCCGCTCCAGGACGTCGCCAACACGAGCGGGTCCGTCGCGAGGCGCAGCAGCCGCTCCACCTGCTCCTCGACGCTACCGCACGCCTTCCCGTCCTGTGTCCCGCCGCCGCCCGCGATCACCACCATCTCTCTCATCCCGTCCCAGTGCGACGACCCCTCGTGCTTCGCCGCGCACTGCGCCAACGTCACCGCGGCGGGGTCGCACAAGTCGAGCTTCGCCCACGCGTGCGCGATCTTGAGCTCGACGTGCGCGCCCTCGTCCCCGGCGAGCCCGGACGCGCCGGCGACCGCCTTGGTCGCGACGACGCCGGCGTCGGCGTTCGAACCGCCGGCGTCGTCCGACGCGTCTTCGTCTCCGACGACTCTCTTCCCCGCCTTGACGCGCACCTGCCTCGCCTCGCGCTGCCAATCGATGAGCGGCTCGCGAAGAAACACGTCCATGACGCCTCGAAGCAGCGCGGACCCGCGCCGCAGCGCGTGCATCGCCGCGGTCATGTCCCCGCGCAGCGCCGTCTTCGCGTCGTTCGGGGCGAGCCCGCCGAGCAATGCGCCCGTCGCGCGAAACGGCACGAGCTCGGGAATAGGGAGCACCGCCGTCGCGGTCCCGAACGCGTACCCGAAGTCGATGTGCACCAACGAACCGTCGGTGAGGTCGAGGAGGATGTTTTGGAGGTGCCTGTCTCCGACGCCGGCGACCCAGCCGCACACGCTCGTCGCCGCGAGCGAGGACGCGTACGTACGACGGAGCGAGAGGAACGCGTCGGGAGAGCCCGCCGCGTTCATCAGCGTCGTTCGCAACGCCGGCGACTCCGGCGGGCGCTGCTCTCCGCCGGGGGACGCCTCCGCCGCGGCGCGTCGCGACAGTGACTCCAGCGCGCGCGCCGCTTCCGGGGCCGGGGTTCGAGCCATCGCGGCGAGGTAATCATCCGCGGAGACGCCGCCGTCGGTTTTCTTTTGTTTGACGACGCCGCGACCGCCGCCTTCGCGTCGTCTCAACATCCCGCGCGCGTCCGCGACGTCGTCCTCGCCCTCGCCATCGTCTCTCGCCGTCGCGCGCTCTTTAATCCAAACCTGGTGCGCCTCCGAGTGGAGCTGCGCGCGTTTCGTCGACGACGTCAGCGCGTGCAACAACGGGACGGTGCCGCCGACGAATTCGAGGAGACCGCATCGCGTCGATAAAGGCGCGACGTGAAACGTTCGAACGCGCAACGCTTTGCTTCGCGCGGCGGGGGAGGACGCGAGGAGCGCGTCCATCGCGCGAAACAGCCGCTGGATCCGGTCGTCTTGTCGTAAATCCTCCGAGCCTTTCGCGATGAACGCGTATTCTCGGCCGTCGCCGCCGCGCGCGATGAGCTTTTTCGGCCTTTGCTTGGAAGCGAACACGTCCACCTCGGGCTCGAACCCGACGATCTGCGCGTACGAATTCGGCAACGGCGGGACGACGAGCGCGTCGTACTGCCCGGGAACTTCCACGCCGTGGCGGTACAGCGTCGACGACGAGGACGACACCGCGGAAGAGGAGGAGACGGACGTCACGAGCGGCGGCTCGAACGAACCGAACCACCGCGAAAATTGCGCGGCGCGTTGACGCGGATGCATCTCCGCGCGCGCGAAACCGCCTTTCCTCCACCTCTCGCTCACCTCCAGCTCCGCTTTGACGATCGCTCTCGGGAGCCACGACGTCGCGTTCGCGGCGCGGGTTCCGACAGCGCCGATCGCGCGTAGCAGCGGGCCTTTCGCGAGCTGCGCGAATCGCGCGTTTAAATCCCCGAGGTTCGCCTCGGACGGGTCCGCGACGTCGCTCACCAACGCGTCCGCGGCGGCGAACATCGCGTCGTCGCTCGCGCCCTGCGCGGCGAGGAGCTTGAGATGCCCGCGCCACCACGCGAGGCGCTGCGTCGGGAAGTCCAGGAGGTCGACTGCGCGCGCGAATTGCGACCGCGCGGGCGAGCGCAACGCGCGCGAGAGCGCGACGGATCGCGCCGCGCCGACGTCCCCGAACGAGCCCCGGCTGAGGTGAAAGTCCGCGTGCATCGCGGACGGGTACTCCCGCGCGAGGGACTCTAACAGAGGCACGATCGCGTCGCCGCCGGGACCGGGGACGTCGAGCAGGGATAACGTCTGCGGGACCCACTCGAGGAACAGCCACGACGGGACGTCGTGGACGAGGCGTTTGAACTCCGACGCGGCGGCGTCGCAGTCGTCTTCGCGCAAGAGCGCGAGGACGCGAGGGATCAGATGCCGAGCCTTGGGGACGCGCGCGGCGCCTCCCGCGAGCGCGAGCAGCGCGTGTCTCACGAGGCTCGGCTCCAGGCCGCCGGGGTGAAGCGCGCCGGTCTCGTCCCCGCGGAAGCGCGCGTCGATCGCGTCGCGGCCGTCATCGCGATCATCGTTCGATTCCTTCGCTCGTAAAACGTCGTCGCAGTGCATCGCGAGACGCAGCGACGCCTTCGCCGCGCCTCTCGCGCCGTCGCTCTGGGTCGCGAGCGCGACCGCGTTCGCGAAGTTATCGATCGCGAGCGCGCTGAGCGCGTTCGCGTCCCCGCCCGCGGAGGAAGACGCGCCGTCGGGGAGATACGACGCGAGCGGCGCCAACGCGGCGGCGAACCGCCCGGCGATCGTCGCCGCCTCCGCCGCTTCCGCGGGGTACACGTCCAAGTCGCCTTTTTTCTGGAACCCCACGATCGTGGTCAGGGATTTATTTAGAAGCGCCGCGTTCCGAGCCTCGGGGAGTTCGCGAACGCCGTCGACGGAAAATTGCCCGGGCGCCTCCGCGGCGGCTAAGAAGACCTTGTGCACGGTCTTGTGAAACTTCCACACCTCGCCCGCGGGCGCCAATTCGTCGTGCGCGCGCTTCACGCAGATGTCCTTCGCGCGGCGTAAGTACTCGAGTGCGAGGTTGCGCTCGCCCGCGCGCGTCAGCCCTTTCGCCGCGCGCAGCAAACGCTCGCCCTCGTCGCGCTGTAAGAGCTCGATCGCGCCGCGCGAGCGCGCCGCTTCCGTCGGCGCGAGTCGATCGAACGCGCGCAAGCCGATTTCCCGCATCGCCGCGACGCGTTCCCAAACTTCGGGGGGGTCCAGCGAGTCGCTCGGCCATCGATCCCGCCACCTCCGCAGGAGATCTCGAAGCGGCGCGAGCGACCGGAGCTCGAGCTCGTCCGCGCCGCCGGCGTCGGCGTCGGCGCGGGCGTCGGCGCTGGCGCGTCTCCCGCGCGACCCGCCGAGGGCGCCGACGCGTCGCGCGCGCGCCAGCCTCGCCGCCGCCGCAGCCTCCTCGAGCTCCGTCGCGACTTGCAGCGGCTGCAGGAGCGCCTTCCTCGCGCTCGTCGCCGCCGGGTGCGTCCCGAGCCAACGCGCGCGGAAGGTTCGACGCGCGCTCGCGATCTGCGCGATCGCCGCGTCTTCGGCGCCGTCGAGAAGACGCGCGGCGGCGATTTCGACGCCGAACTCTTCCTCGACGAGCTCTCTCCCTTGGCCGTCGCCGACGACGTTTTTCAGCGCCGTCGTCTTGTCAAGCCGCAACATCGCGCGGATCGCGGCGCCGAGTTTTCCGCCCCCGGCCGCGGCGCCCGCGATCGCGCGCTCGTCCACGTCTTCGCTCGGTCGCAACCCGGCGACGGTGCACGCGCCGGCGAGGCCGACGCCCGCGGCGGCGTCGTCGAGCGTGCGCTCCCACTCGCTCTCCCATACGATGTCCGCGACTTCCGACCACTCGCCGAGGCGTTGATAACATCGCAGCTGCTCGCGCTCCCACATCCGCCTCTGCGCGCCGCCGCCTTCCGAGTCGCCGCCCGCGAGACCGTCGTCGAGGAGCGCGTCGTATATTTTCGACGCCGCCCCCGCGTCGTTTTCGAGCTGCGCCTCGAGCGCCGCGGTCGTCCGCGGGTGGTTCGCGAGCGCGCCGCGCGAGCACAGCCTCGACGCGCCGTCGTCGCCGTACGCGCGGTGAAGCCCCGCGAGCGCGCTCCACAGCGCGTCCGGGACGGGTTCGACGCTCGCGCTCGCGCCGCGCGGCTTTTTCTTCTTCGCCGCCGCGTCGTCGTCCGCGGCGTCGTCCGCGTCGCGCTCGGTCGCGACCGCGGCGTCGTGCAACGCGCGCGCTTCCAGGGCGACGATCCCGGCGGCGAGGCACCCGCCATTGAACGCCGCGGCGCGCACGACGTTCGGGTCCACGCCCGCGCCGGGGTCCGATGCCACGGCGTCGAGCGCCCACGAGGCTAACGTTTGATCGAGAGACGTCTCGGGGAGAAGAGCGGCGACGGCGGCGCGGATTTCCTTCCGGAGCGGTCCTTCCGCCGCGGTCGCCGCGGGCGCCGCGCGCGCGCGTTTTTTCCCACCCTCCGCGGCGGCGGCGGCGGCGGCGGCGCGCTCGCGCTCGGACGCTTCCGCGGCGGCGTCGTCCGCGGTCAACGCCGCTCTCGTGAGCGCGGAGATGAGCGAAGACGCCGTCGACGCGTCGCGCGTCGACAGCGCCGCGAGCGGATCGAGCAACGCGGCCGGCGTCACGCTCTTCACGTCCGGGAGCTCGCCCGCGCGGTACTTCCGAACGAGCGTCACGGCGTGCTTGCGTCGCCTCGCGCGCTCGCGCTCCGCGCGTCGACGGCGTTCCGCCGCGCTGTGGTACGACGCCGCGGCGTCGTCGTGCGAGGGCACGTTCCACGAGACGGACTTCCCGCCGCCGCGGGCGGCCGAGGCGCCGCGCGACGCCGACTCCGCGGCGACCCCGAGGACGCGGCGTCGCGGGAGGTTCCCCGCGTGCAACATCGCGCCGCCGCCGGCGTCGAAGATGGTCTCGCCGCCTTGCGTGCTCATCGCGTTGCGACGCAGCCACGAGGGGAGCTCCGCTTGCGTCGCGCCGACGCCGAGGCTGCCGCCGCCGCCGCCGCCGCCACCACCAGAGGGATCCGTCGACAGCGTGCTCGATCCGAACTGCGTCGAGAACGTGTCGCCGAACATCCCGGGCGCGGGCGTCGCCATCACCATCCCCGGCGCGCGGCGTTTCGATTTCAAAGACGCCGCGCTCGAGACTCGCGTCGACGACGCGAGCGACGGACGCTCGAGGCTCGCGAACGTCGCCGCCGCGCCGCCTCCGACGCCGAGCGAGCTCTGCGCGGACTGACTCGCGTTGAGTTGCGTCGCGAACAGAGGCAGCATCGGCAGCGACGCGCCCTCCCACGCGGTGTCTACTTCCGCGTCGTGAAATTCGCACTCCATGAGATCGTCCTCGCACATCGCGTCGCGGTAGGCGTCGCCCGATCTCGGGACGGCGAGGACGACCCCGCACGCGGCGGCGAGCCAGGTCGACGCGGTCGCCGCCGCCGCGGACGCGGACGCGGACTCGGGCGCGGTCGGGAGCTCGCGCAGCGCGGCGCAGAGCCGTTTCCCGAGATTGCCCGCGGCGGCGCCGCCGGCGCCGCCGCTCGAGGCGTCGCCGCCGGGCAATCGCGCGTGCAAGTGCGCGAGCACGGCGGCGCGCGACGCGACCGCGGCGGCGGTCTCTCCGACGTCTCTCCCCAGCGCGCGCGACAAAGGCGCGCGGACAGAGGCGTGATCCGCCAGCGACGGCACCGCGGCGGCGACGGCGACGCACAGCTCCGCGTGCGCGTCCTTCACCGACGCGTCCGAGCTCGCCCAGAGCGCGTCTTCGACGCGTTTCACGCCTTCACTCCACGCGCTCGCGTCGATCTTCTTCCCGTTGGGCCACCGCGCCGCCTCCGCGGCGAGACCCGGCAGCGTCGCGGTTAACGACCGCAGCGTCAGCGCGTGCGTCTGCGCGTCCCTCGCGGCGAGCAGCGCGGGGAGATGCCGAAGCGTTCGCTCCGCGAACGACACGCTCGCGCGCGCGTCGCATCGAGCGACGTGCGATAACGCGGTGAGCGCGACGAACCGCGGCTCGCCGTGCACCCTGGGAAGTAACGCGTCGAGCTGCGCGACGAGCGACGCGTCGTTCTCCAGGAGCCATCGCGGGTTTTTACGCGCGATTCGCTCGCACGCGGCGACGAACGCGTCTTGAGGCCCGAGATCGTACAGTTTCTTCAACCGCCTGCGGAGCCGCTTCTTCCATTCCGGTTCCGCGTCCGCGTCCGCGTCCGCGTCCACGGGGGGGCCCTCCGCGTCGACGTCCATCTCTCTCTCGCGCGACTTCGCGCCTTGCGCCAGCGCGACGCCGAGTAACGACGCCGCCGCCGCGTGAAGCGGTTTCCCGCTGCTCGTCCCGGGCTCCATCAAACACGTCGTGACGCCGACGCACACGCGCCGCGCGTCGCACTCCGGGAGCACGCACCCGGGGCTGTCCTCCTCGCCCGCGTGACGCACGGCGACGAACTCCCCGCCGAGGTCCAACGTCCCGACGAGCGCGAGCGCGCCGAACATCTGCACGCCGCACGACCGCATCGCGCGGCCTTCCTCCGATCTCGCGAGCGTATCGTCTACGGCGACGAGTTTGACGATCGCGGAGAGCGTCGGCGCGAGCGCGGACGCGGCGACGGCGTCGAGCGCGGTCGGCGCGTCCTCTCCGCGTTTACGCGCCTTGTCGAGCGCGGCGTCCATCGTTCGCCTCGCGAGCTTCACCGCGAGCGCGATGTTCTGCTTTAACACGAACGGCGCGCGCGACGGCGAGGAGGAGACGACGTGCGACGTGAGCTCAACCAGCGCGTCGTCGTCCTCCTGCGTCATCGTCGACGCGCGCGCGCACTCGAGCGTCGCGACCGCGGTCTCGCGCAGCGTCGCGTGGAGGAAAGCGCACCCGACGCGTCGGGAGACGTCGACGACGCCGCGCATCAACGCGGGCAGGAGCACCGCCCCGTGCGTCTCCAGGAGCGTCTTCGGTGGCGCGGCCGCGGGTCCGTCGTCGTCATCGTCGATGGCGTCCGCGCCGCCTCCGCCGCTCCTCGTCGACGTCGCTCGCTGCGAGACGTCGATCTCGAAGAAGTCCCCTTGCGCCTTCGCGAGCTCGAGTTTTTCTTTTTCAATCTCGCTCGAGGACTTTTCCGCGAGAACTTCGAGCTCGGGATCCTCCTCGTTGCCGGCCGCGGCGGCTTCCTCCGCGGCGGCTTCCTCCGCGGCTCTCTCAGCGGCAGCCTTCGCGGCCGCGTAAGCCTCCGCGGCCGCGATCTCGGACCGATGCAGCCTCAGAATCGACTTCGCGACGAGTAAACGCGCGAACGGCGTCACGTCGCCGTCCGTCACGAGATTCGCCGCGCGTCGCGCGACGCCGCCGACGTCGTCCACGGCGCCTCGCGACGCGTGCTCCAGCGCGGCGAAGATCGATTTACACACCGGGTGGCTCTCGAGGTCGTCGAGGTCTTCATCGCCGCCGTCGCCGCCGCCACCGCCGTCCGCCGTCGACGCGTCTTCGACCGCGCTCGCGTCGCCGCCGGCGCTCGGAGCCGGAGCCGCCGCCGGCGGCGGCGGCGCGAGCGTCGCGTCGGACGCGGCGAGCGTCGCGGAGAGCGTGAACGGCAAGGACGGCGCCGCGGCGTCCCCGCCGTCCCTGGATTCGTCGCCGACGGACGCGGCGCGTCGTCGGCGCGTCGATCGCGTCGTCGAGAGTTTCGTCTCCACGTCCAGAAGCACGGGCGCGCTCGCGTCCACGAGCGCGTTCCATCGTTTCGCGCCGCCTTCCAAGAGCTTTTCGTAAAACTTCGCCTTCGTCTGCGTGCGAATCAGTAGCGCGGAAAACGCCGCGAACGCCGTCTGCCGGACGCGCGTCGCGCTCTCCTTGGCGACGAGCGCCGGTTTCGGATCGAACGCGCCTCTCATCTCGCCGTCCACGTCCATCGCGTCCAACGCCCCCGCGGTGTTCCGCTCGCGCCACGCGCGTACATCTTTCCCCGCCTCCGCCTCCGCGGCGGCGACGACGCCGACGCCGTCGATTTCCGCGACGAGGAACCGCGACGCGACGGCGTTGAACTTCGGCACGCGCGCGCCGGGGCCGCTCGCGACGGCGTCTTTGTCGAGTTTCTCGTACATCGCGAGGAGCGACGCGTACGCGACGTGCGCGGACGCGACGGACGCGTGCGGGCCGCGGGAGTCCGCGTTCGTCGCGGACGAGGGATCGACGCGCGCGATGATTTCCCCCGCGCGTCTCGCGAAAAATTCCCCCGCAAACGCGCGCGGGGCGTCGCGTAGCAACAGCGGCAGGAGCGCGACCCCCGCGACGACGCGCTCCGGCGGCGACCGCGTCGCGTCCATCGCGAACGTCCACGTCGCGTCGATGAGCGCCTCGTCTGGGGACGCGTCGCCGCCGCGCGCGGACGCGGGTCCGTTCCCGAGCGCGCGCGCGACGGCGTCGGATCCGCCGTCGTCGTCCTCCGCGACGACGGCGACGACGGCTGCTAACAGCCGCGGCGAGCGCGTTTTCGCGAACGCGTCGAGGAGTAATTCGAGCACGGTCGCGTGTGCGGCGCCCTCGGGGCTGCCTTTAGGCGCGGACGCGCCGCCGGCGTCGCGGGAGCGTTTCGCGAGCCGCCCGGCTGCGGACGCCGCCGCGGATGCCGCCGCGCCGCCGGCGTCGACGAGGAGCGGCAAGAGCGACAACGCCTCGCGCTGTGCGGGGCCTACCTCGTGCGTCAACACGACGACGTCGTCACGATCGACCGCGGACTTTGGGCATATCACTCGACCTACCGCTTCCGCGAGAATCACGCCCGGGGCGGTGTTCGTATCTTCCCCGGAAGCGGCGTTGAAAAGCACGGACGACGTCTTTTTCCCGCCCCCGGCGGCGACGCACACGGCGTCGAGCGCGAGCGCGCGCTTCGCCAAACCTATGAAGACGCGCTGCCTCCTGACGAGCGACGACTCCTCGCCGACGCCGCCGGCGCCGCCGATCGACATCTGCGACGCGTCGTCCGAGTCGCGCTCTGCCATCGAAGCGAGTCGATGTAGGTGCGGCAGCGCCGCGCGTAAGACGTCGCCCGGGCCGCCGCGGACGGACGCCTCGAGAAACGACGGCGTCTTCGCGGGGGGTTCCAACGCGGACGACAGCAGCCTCAGCGCGGCGACTTTACCTACGCTCCCCGGCGTTCCAGACGGCGCGACGACCCTGTCCACGAGCGCGCTGACGTAATTCGCGAAGTTCCACTTCACCGCGCCGGCGATGTCTTTCGGGAAGTTGCAAAGGAACGCCTCGCCCGCGGCTTCGGCTCTTCTCGCGTCCTTCGCGCTTCGCCGTGAGCCGCCGCCGCCGTCGACGACGCTCTCGCTACTCCCGGCGCCGTCGCTCATCGCGTCGCCGAGGACGAGGGCGATGATAAACTTCGCGGGGACGCCGATGTGCATGGCGATGATGAGGAGGCTCCTCCCGGTCGCGCGCTGCGCCGGGGACGCGTTCGAACCCAACCCGCGCGCGGCGACGAGCAACCGACGCGCGAGCTGCCCTCTCGACGCCGGTCCTTCCGTCGGTAACAACTCGCGCAGGAGGTTCACGTTCGCGAGCGCGCGATATCCCGCGGAGAGTCTCCTCGCTGACGTGAGCCCGCGCGCGGTGGACAGGTCCGCGGATCCGAGGTCGTATCGTTCCCCGCGCGAGGAGAGGAGGGTGTGCATCGACGCCTTCGCCGCCGCGATCGCGGCGGCGGCGGCGGCGTTCGCCGCGCCGCCGCCCGATACCATCGGTTTCAACACCCGCGCGGCCGCGCCCGCGAGCTCGTTGACGTCGTCTAGTCTACCCCCGGTCGTGTCCGCGCCCAAGGACGCCGGGGACAACACCGCGAGGCACAGAAGACGCGCGAAGCCGCCGGTATCGGCGACGACGCACCCGATGGCTTTCAAAAACCCGTCGAGATTTTCCTCCTTTCGCTCGAACACGTGCTGCGCGAGGACCATGACCTGCACCGCGAGTTTCACCCTCGCTCGGCGCCAGTCGCGGACCGCGTGCGAGCCCGCGACGACGTCGTCCACGTCATCCTCCTCGGAGAGCAGAGCAGGGACGCCGTTCGCGAGGAAAAACCCCGCGGCGATCAGAGGGTGCCGAAGGTCCCCGCCGTCGTCCCCGGACATCGCGACGTCCGCGAGGCTCGCGACGTCGCGCTCCAACGCCCATCGCGCCCAGTGTAAGACCGCGCGCGTGGACCGCATCCATGCCGTCGCGGCGGCGACGTCCTCGTCGGGCGACTCGGCGACGCGAGCGAGCGCCGCCGGCGTCGGAGGTTCCGCGGTGACGCGGAACGGCCACCCGTCGGACGCTCCCCGCGACGCCGCGCGCATCTCCGCGAGCCACTTGGACGGCGACAGAAAATTCGGCAAACGCTGCACGAGCGCGCTGAACGCCGCCTGGGACTCTAACCTCGCTCTCGTCTCCACGCGCGCGGTGCCGTGGGTGAATATCCACTCCACGAGTGGCGGTAACGTTCCGAAGCTCCCGCCGCGAGCGGTCCCGCCGCTCGGCGGTTCCCGACACAGCGCCGTCGCGTGACGCGCGCACGCGCGCGTCGCCGCGCGCGCGAGCAACGCGCCGGCTTCCTCCGCGCCCGCCCTCGGCGGGTCGCCCTCCGCGAGGCGCAGACTCCGGAGCGTCACCTCTAGAATTTCGAGCGCGTGCGCTTCCATCAACGCCGGGTGTTGTCTCAGCTCGGTGAGACAACGCTGCAGCGCGAAGGACGCGCCGAGCCTCTTCGTCGGCTCCGGGTGCGTCTGAAACGCGTACAGGCGTCGTAAGATGGACTTGACGTTTACCGCGGCGCCGCCGTGCTTGTCCTGCCCGCCGCCGCTCTCCGCGGGGAGGTGTTTCACGCTCCATCGGAGGCACTCCGCGGCGAGCGCGGCGCACAGCTCTCTTCTCGAGGCGGCTAATCCGCCGCCGACGCCGCCCCTGTCGTCCCCTTGACTCGCGGACGACGGACCCGCGAGGCCTCGCGTGACGGCGTCGAGTAACGCGACCGTCTCCGCGGCTTCCCTCGCTTGGTTACGCGTGAACCACCGCACGAGCTGATACGCGAGCGCGGAGAACAGCTGCCGCGTCACCGGCTCGGGGTCCACCGCGAGGTCGATGATCACTGGGAACAGGTTTTTATACACCCTGTGGAACGGCGTCGGTTCTCGCGCGTAATCGCCTCCCTTTGGCGCCGCGCGACGCGCGTTGCGACCGATCATGAGCAACGTCGCCGCGTGTAAAAATTCCGAGGCGGCGACTTTCGTCGGTCGGTCCGCGGACGTCAACGCCAACGACGCCGCGCGCGGGAGCATCGCGTCCAACCACAGCGTCAACCGAACGGTTCGGTTCCCCGGGCCACCGCTGACGACGATGTCGATGGACACGCGCCGCTGCGGGTCCCAGAGCGACGCTTCCCCGCCCGCGGCGTGCTCGCCCGCGAGCGCGTGCGCGGCGCCGCCGACGGCGCCGAGTAACCGGACGACGCGCGCGCTGACGCCTTCGCCGCTTCCTTCGGTGCCCGCCTCTGCGATATCTGCCGCGTGCGCGCGCTTCGCGGCGACGCGACCGGCCCTGTACGCCGCGCCGGCGCCGTCGACGCCGGGGACGTCGCCGTCGAAGTCGCCGCCGCTGACGCCGCCGACGCCGCCCTCCGCGCTCGACGGGGACCGATCCACGTACGGCCGAAGAGCCTTCACTAACGACGGTAAGACGGCGTCGATTTCGGATTTGTCGTCGCCCTGCCGCGAAGTCCAGTCTTCCAACGCGCCGAGCGCGCTCTCGGCTAACGGGGTGTGGTGCAAACCGAGGTGAAGCGCGTCCACCAGCGAGGACGAGAGCTCCCGCGGCGATAACAAACTCGCCGGCGCGGACAGAAGAAGCTGCAGAGCCGCCGCGCGAAGCTCGTCTGTCTGACGCCCCGCGCCGGCTAAGACCTCGCGAAGAAAAACTTTGCACGCCTCGGTCGCGCCGTTCCGCTTGTCCCCGTCGAAAACGTCAGAGTCGTTCGCCGCGCAAAGAGCCGCGCGAGCGATTTTATAAAAACCGGAAAGCAACGGATGCGCGGCGGCGAGCGACGACAAGTGATCCGTCAGAGGCACGATCCATCGCGCGATCGCGCCCGCCGGCGCCGCGGCGATCACCGCGCAGGCGAGGTCTACCAGACACAAGAACGTCTGCATGTCGCCAGGGTTCACCGCGGCGACGCCCTCGCCGAGCTCGAGCGCGAGAGCCTCGGGCGGCATCCCCGTCGCGTCGGCGCCGGCGCCGACGCCGGCGCCGCCGCCGGCGCCGGCTTCCTCCGCGTCCTCCCCCGACGCCGCGCGCGCGGGGACCACGCGAAGCTCGAGAGTGTTACACAACTGCAAGACCTCGTCGATGAACGCGTCGTACGCGACCGCGGCGTGCGCTTCCTCGGTGCTCGGATGCGCGCCTAACGCGCCGGATATCCCTTGAGACGTTTCCGACGGCCCGGAGGACTCGATCGAGAGCGACCGCGTCCTTCGTCGTTCTTTTTTTCCCGCATTGCCTCCGTTCCCGCCGCCGCCGCTCTTGCGACGCTCTCGGACGGACCGATTATCCGGCGTGGGCGCGTGCGGGACCGCGCTACCGTCCCCGCCCAGGACGTGCGTCCACAGACTGACGTACTTTGGCCAAATCGGCTCCGGAGCGGCGTTTAAAAACGCCGAGTCAATCTCATCCGGCGGCGCGACGCGAAGCGTCAACGCGAGTAAAGGCCTCGCGAGCCGCGACCACACCCCGGAAAGCAGCGTCGTGCCCCCGCGCGCGTGCAGCTCCTTAAACAGCTCGTACAGCGCGCCGTGTATCTGCAGCTGCATGCGGTCGCCGGAGACGTGGTAGTGCTCCCAGACCCACCGCGCGACGTCCACGACGACGTCGAGCGCGCTCTCCTGCACCGGCGTTCCCGCCGGCTGAAGCGATATGAGGTCCGTGTACGTCGCGAGCATCACCGCCTGTCGCTCCGTGGCTTCGAACCTCTTGTCGAAGTCGTTCCCGCCGCGCGCGAACGCGTCCGCCATCATCAGCTTCGCGAGTTTCTCCATCATGAGGTCGAGGTCGTTCGCCGCTTGCGACCCGATGGCGACGGCGGCGCGGACGAGCTTGCCCATCGCCCGCACCGCGGTCGTGATCTCCTTGTTCTTCGCGTCGCGAGAGTCGATCACGGCCATGACCTCGCCGGTGAGGCGGCTCAGCGTGGCCTCGCGCTCGGAGACGTCCGCGGACGCGTCGTCGGACAACACGTCGGACAACGCGCGTAAGAACTCGTCCAACGCGGGCACCGCCAGCTGTCGAATCGCCTTGTTCGAAGACGTCCTACATTTGAGCAGCGCGTGGAAGTACTCGGACGCCCTGCTCATGACCCCGGGCGGGGGCGTCAGCGCGTCCGCGTGCCGCGCGAGGAGCGACAGCGCGGCTTGCGTCTTATCGCTTCGCTGCCCCGCGCTCGGGAGCGCGAGGGACGCGAGCACGGCTTCGGAGACGTTCTTTCGCGTGTCGCGATCCAGCGCGGCGTTTGCGGCGCCGCTCGCCGCCGCCGCGCGCGCGTTCCCGTCGTCCTCCTCGCCCTCGTCGTCCTCCTCCTCCTCCGCGGCGGCGGCAGCAGCAGCGAGCGCGGCGAGCGCGGAGCTCACCGCGTCGAGTCCCTCCGCGACGAGAAGGTACGACCCTTCGCTCTGCCCCAGCGTGCTGAGACCGACGCGGAGGAGCCACTCCGGCGTCGGCGCCTTTTTCACGTCCCTCGCCGTCGCCGCCTTCTCCACCTCCGCGGGGTCTCGCTCCACGGACAACGGCCCGGGCTGCGGCAGCGCGTCGTGCAGCGCCGCGATCGCCTCGAGCTCGTTCGCTTTCACCTTGTCCGTGTTCCCTCTTCCTTTTTCGTAATCTTCGCGGAGCAAACACGCGACGTCCCGCGTCTCCGCGCGCGTCAGCGTCGGCAAGCCGAGCTTGAACAACGCGACGAGCGGCACGAGCGACGCGGCTTTGACGCTCTTCTGCGTCCCGAGCTCAGTTCGGAACGTCCGCACGCACGCGCGCTGGATCTCTTTCGCGTACGGCTCCGCGGCCGCGGCGCCTATCCGCGCGACGTACGACGCGATGAGCTCCAGGAGCTTGCATCGTCCCGCGTTCACCTCCGTGGACGGTTTTCCAATCTCGCGCACGAGCTCGAGGTGGTACAGCGCGCCGGGCGGCTCCGCGTCGAGGAACACCGCGGACGCGGCGGGGAGCTCGTCGGAGGCGAGGCAGTCCAAGATCTCGCGGATGTCGTCCACGATGTTCGCGGGTTTGTCGTGGTGCAACGCCGCGCCCTTGGCCTTGCCGTTCAGGCGCTCGAGCAGGTCCTCGATCTCGGTTGATGCCATCTGTGTTCTCCGTCGCGGTGCCTACTTTAGCGTTCGACGGACAGCGCGCGTGAAGTCCTTCATCGTTCGCGCGCGTCGAAGACGTCCTGTGGCTCGGCGCTTGATCTTCGGGGTCTTCGTTCGAATCCCGCGCCTCGTTCGGGAGCGCGCGCGCGTGAACCCTCGGTATCGGGCGCGCGGATCTGGGCGTCGTGGCTCGTCGCATCGATTTTCGTTCTCGAGGCGTTCGAAAGTTTCCCGAGCCGAGGTCGTCGTCGCGTGGATTAGTTAGGTTCTTCGCACACGCCGCCCGCACGGGGGAGAGAGACCGCGCACGATGTTCGCCCGGAGCGCGCGAGCGCTGGGGCAGAGCCTCCGCGCGGCGGCGACGACGACGTCCACGAGCGGATACGCGACGACGACCGCGACGACCGCGGCGTGGCGCCCCGCCGCGGTCGCGTCCGTCGCGCACGAATCCCGCGCGACCGCGATCGGCGCGGCGCGAGGACACCTCGCGAGTCGGTGGAACTCCGCGCCGCGCGCGGGCTCCCAAACCATCCGCCGCGCGTTCGCCGCGGAGGCCGCGGAGGAGGCCGCGAACGAGCCCACCGCGTTGACGCGGGTCCTCGAAACCATCGCGACGATCGCCACCGTCGCCGGGGTCGTCGTCGCCGGGGCGGTCAGCAGCAATTTTTACGCGCAGACGACGAACGAGCTCGACGCGTCGATCAAAGCCGGGACGCACGTCCCTTTCGTCCTCCGAGGCACGCCGCTGGAAGATCCCGTCGACCAGGGATACCACGCGCTCCTGGAGTTTCGTCGCTGGGCGGACGGGCAGAAGCACGTCTACCTCGATCCGATCTCGGACAAACTCCTCCCCGATCACCCGGTAGGGATCCCCTCACTTCCCCGTATCTTCGTTCGTTTTCGTTACATATCATGGTCTACCTCTGCATCACTCATATTACACCGTCCCACCTCTTATCTACCGCGTCGGGCTCCCCACGTCTTATATCGCTCGCGTTATGACTTGACAAACTACTCGGGCATGTGCGTGTCTGATTGTTTTTTTGTGCGGGTGTCTCTACCTTCCGGAGGACGCGGCGTATATCCCGCACACGTTAGTCCTCGACCTGGACGAGACGCTGATACTGTCGCACTTCAGGCGAAGCCGCGGGTGGCGGACGTTCAAACGGCCCGGGGCGTCGGACTTCCTGAAGCACATGGCGCAGTTCTACGAGGTCGTTGTGTACTCGGATCAGCTCTCGACGTACGTGGATCCGATCGTGGAGCGGTTAGACCCGGAGCGGTACGTCGCGGGGAGGTTGTTCCGCGAGGCGAACCGGTTCTCGGACGGGGAGTATCTCCGCGACTTGAGCTGCTTAAACCGCGACATGAACGTCGTGATTTACATCACCGCGCGCCCGAAGACGACGCTGCAGCCGGAGAACACGTTGATCATCAACCCGTACCAACTCGCCGAGGACGGCGGCGTCGCCCAAGACACGACGCTGCTGGATCTCATGCCGTTCCTCGAGAGCATCGTGCGGTTGAACGTTCGCGACGTGCGCGAGGTGATCGCGTCGTATAAGAAAGAGATGGAGACGACGGGGCGGAGCATACCGGAGATATTCCGGTCGAGGCAGGTCGCGTTTCAGCGGGCGCAGAGGGAGAAGAACGCGAAGAACAAGGGGGGGTTCAAACGCGACGGCGGGAGAGGGTGGGGGCGGTGATGCAGTAGTACTGTAGTTCTGATAGCAGCGCGATCGATGAATTCATCGAGAGAGAGCGACTCTTTTCTCGTCTTCTCTGTTCTCTCGCGCGCGGGAGCGTCTCCCGCCCCCCCGGCGACGCCGCCGCGTTTTGTTTTTCGCTGAGACCGACTGTCGCGGTCAAAATTGCTTTCAAATAAGTCGGCACGGGTCGAACGTGTCGCGTTCAAGAAACCGATAAACTCGATCTCTGTGGTGAATTCTGGAGAATTGACGGCGGAGAGTGAGCGAACGGAGAGTCGAACGGAGCGGAGGCGCAGCTCCCAGGCGGCGTTTCGCCGCGCGCGCCGTCCATTGCCGGAGACGCCGCGCAGCGACGCCGGCGAGAACACGCACGCCTCCGAGGAACTTCGGAGAGTCGCGTGACGTCGTCGAAACACACGACATCGCGATAACCGGCTCCGCGGACCGCTCATCGATCCCCGGCGCGTCGCGTTCCCTCGCGTCGACGTCGCGCGGTCGCCGAGCGCTCGCATCGCGTTTTCTCTCGCGCGATGCCGGCATCGTTCGCCGTCCCGGCGATAGGGAAGTACACATGGCACGACGCGTATAACTACGCGAGGGTCAACCCCGGCAACGCGTCCGTGGCGTTGCTCCTCGCGTGGCCGCTGTTCCTCGCGTTCATGGCGCTGATCGTCGTCCTCACCCCGGTGGTCTTCCCCGGGCTCGCGATCGCGTCGTACGTCCTCAAAGCGACGAACGCGCCCGCGATCGAGAAGCCGAAGGCGAAGCCCGCGGCCGCGGGCACGGGCGCGTCCTACGCGGAGATGTACCCGGAGGTCCAACCGAAGGCGGCGCAAGGTGCGTCCGCGCGCGAATTTCCCGTCTCTTTCCGTCGCCGCGACCGCGCGCGTGGACGTCGATCGCGCCCGCGCGTCGCCGCCCCCGCGAAACACGTCATCGTCCGCTCCGCACGTCTTTTTCGAAGATCTCGCGCTGACGTCCCCTTCCCCTCGTCTCGTGTCCTCCCGCAGCCCCCGTGCCGAAGTACAAGAAGTGGGTCGACCCCGTCGAGGCCTCCCCCGCGTTCGACCTGATCAACAAGATCATGAAAGAGCGCATCATGGTCATCGACGGCGCCATGGGCACGGCGGTGCAAAAGTACAAGCTTCAGGAGGAAGACTTCCGCGGCGAACGGTACAAGAACCACACGCACGACCTCAAGGGGAACAACGACATCCTCGTCATCACGCGCCCGGACGTCGTCGAGGAGATCCACTCCAAGTACCTCGCCGCGGGGGCGGACATCATCGAGACGAACACGTTCAACGCGACGATGATCTCCCAGGCAGACTACGAGCTCGACAAGAAGGAGGAGGTTTACCTCATCAACAAGACCGCCGCGCAGCTCGCGAAGAAGTGCTGCGTCGCGTTCACGAAGAAGAACCCGAAGAAGCCCCGCTTCGCGGCCGGCGCGGTCGGGCCCACGAACAAGACGCTTTCCGTGTCGCCGTCCGTGGAGAACCCCGCGTTCCGCGGGTGCACGTACGACGAAATCGTCGAGGCGTACATGGAACAAGTCGAGGCGCTCGTCGAGGGCGGCGTCGACATGCTCCTCGTGGAGACGATCTTCGACACCCTGAACGCGAAGGCGGCGATGTTCGCCATCGACCTGTTCTTCGAGAAGTGGGGCAAGAAGATCCCCGTGTTCGTTTCCGGCACCATCGTCGACAACTCCGGGCGCACGCTGTCCGGCCAGACGAACGAGGCGTTCTGGAACTCCATGTCTCACTCCAAGCCGATCGCGATCGGGCTGAACTGCGCCCTCGGCGCGAAGGACATGGTGCCGTACATCGAGAACCTGAGCAAGGCTGCGGACTGCTGGGTGTTCTGCTACCCCAACGCCGGGCTTCCCAACGCGATGGGCGGGTACGACCAGAAGGGCCCGGAGATGGCGGAGGACTGCCGCGTGTTCCCGGAGATGAACCTCATCAACGCCATCGGCGGGTGCTGCGGCACCACGGACGAGCACATCGGGTGCTTGGCCGAGATGGTGTCGAAGTTCAAGCCCAGAGAGAAGCACGGCGTCAAGGACATCATGCGACTCTCCGGTCTTCAGCCGTTCAACTACGACCCAGATGTCAACGACTACCGGAAGACGTTCATCAACCTCGGCGAGCGGTGCAACGTCGCAGGGTCTTCGATCTTCAAGAAGGCCATCGTCGACGGCAACTACGAGAAGGCGCTCGCCATCGCGCTCAAGCAGGTGGAGAACGGCGCGCACGTGATCGATGTCAACATGGACGACGGTCTCATCGACGGCGAGTCCGCGATGATTCGGTTTGTGAACCTGATGGTGTCCGAGCCGGACGTGTCCAAGGTGCCGTTCATGATCGACTCGTCGAAGTTCCACGTCGTCGAGGCGGGGCTAAAGTGCTCCCAGGGCAAGTGCATCATGAACTCCATCTCCCTCAAGGGTGGCCAAGAGGAGTTCCTGAAGCACGCCAGGACGGTGAAGCGCCACGGCGCCGCCGTCGTCGTGATGGCGTTCGACGAGGAAGGCCAAGCTGCGTCGGAGTCTGAGAAGGTGCGCATCTGTATGCGCGCGTACAAGCTGCTCGTGGAGGAGGTTGGGTTCAACCCGCAGGACATCATTTTCGACCCGAATATCCTCACGATTGGGACCGGGATGGAGGAGCACAACAACTACGCTGTTGATTTCATCAACGCGACGCGCGAGATCAAGCGTCTCTGCCCCGGCTCGAAAATTTCCGGCGGCGTCTCGAACCTCGCGTTCTCCTTCCGCGGGAATGAGCCCGTGCGCCGCGCGTTCCACTCCGCGTTCTTGTACCACGCGTGCAAGGCGGGCATGGACATGGGCATCGTCAACGCCGCGCAGGTCGAAGAGGACGTCTACGAGAAGATCGACAAGGAGCTTCTCAAGTACGTCGAAGATGTCATGTTCAACCGCTCTCCCGACGCGACCGAGAACATGCTCAACTTTGCGGCGACGCTCGACCCGAAGTCTAAGCCGTGCGCGCTGAAGCGCAAGGACGGCTCCGGTGGACCCGCGGCGCCGGCGTTCGTGGCCACCCCCCGCCAGAACGTCTGCACCGTGGACAAGATCGCGCCCAAGCCCGCCTCCGAGCTCATGCCCGTGCCGAAGTACAAGAAGTGGGTCGACCCCGTCGAGTCCTCCCCCGCGTTCGACCTGATCAACAAGATCATGAAAGAGCGCATCATGGTCATCGACGGCGCCATGGGCACGGCGGTGCAAAAGTACAAGCTTCAGGAGGAAGACTTCCGCGGCGAACGGTACAAGAACCACACGCACGACCTCAAGGGGAACAACGACATCCTCGTCATCACGCGCCCGGACGTCGTCGAGGAGATCCACTCCAAGTACCTCGCCGCGGGGGCGGACATCATCGAGACGAACACGTTCAACGCGACGATGATCTCCCAGGCGGACTACGAGCTCGACAAGAAGGAGGAGGTTTACCTCATCAACAAGACCGCCGCGCAGCTCGCGAAGAAATGCTGCGTCGCGTTCACGGAGAAGAATCCCGACAAACCGAGGTTTGCAGCCGGCGCGGTCGGGCCCACGAACAAGACGCTTTCCGTGTCGCCGTCCGTGGAGAACCCCGCGTTCCGCGGGTGCACGTACGACGAAATCGTCGAGGCGTACATGGAACAAGTCGAGGCGCTCGTCGAGGGCGGCGTCGACATGCTCCTCGTGGAGACGATCTTCGACACCCTGAACGCGAAGGCGGCGATGTTCGCCATCGACCTGTTCTTCGAGAAGTGGGGCAAGAAGATCCCCGTGTTCGTTTCCGGCACCATCGTCGACAACTCCGGGCGCACGCTGTCCGGCCAGACGAACGAGGCGTTCTGGAACTCCATGTCTCACTCCAAGCCGATCGCGATCGGGCTGAACTGCGCCCTCGGCGCGAAGGACATGGTGCCGTACATCGAGAACCTGAGCAAGGCTGCGGACTGCTGGGTGTTCTGCTACCCCAACGCCGGGCTTCCCAACGCGATGGGCGGGTACGACCAGAAGGGCCCGGAGATGGCGGAGGACTGCCGCGTGTTCCCGGAGATGAACCTCATCAACGCCATCGGCGGGTGCTGCGGCACCACGGACGAGCACATCGGGTGCTTGGCCGAGATGGTGTCGAAGTTCAAGCCCAGAGAGAAGCACGGCGTCAAGGACCTCATGCGACTCTCCGGCCTCGAGCCGTTCAACTACGACCAGGACGAGAAGAATTGCAGGAAGACGTTCATCAACCTCGGCGAGCGGTGCAACGTCGCAGGGTCTTCGATCTTCAAGAAGGCCATCGTCGACGGCAACTACGAGAAGGCGCTCGCCATCGCGCTCAAGCAGGTGGAGAACGGCGCGCACGTGATCGATGTCAACATGGACGACGGTCTCATCGACGGCGAGTCCGCGATGATTCGGTTTGTGAACCTGATGGTGTCCGAGCCGGACGTGTCCAAGGTGCCGTTCATGATCGACTCGTCGAAGTTCCACGTCGTCGAGGCGGGGCTAAAGTGCTCCCAGGGCAAGTGCATCATGAACTCCATCTCCCTCAAGGGTGGCCAAGAGGAGTTCCTGAAGCACGCCAGGACGGTGAAGCGCCACGGCGCCGCCGTCGTCGTGATGGCGTTCGACGAGGAAGGCCAAGCTGCGACGGAGTCTGAGAAGGTGCGCATCTGCATGCGCGCGTACAAGCTGCTCGTGGAGGAGGTTGGGTTCAACCCGCAGGACATCATTTTCGACCCGAACATCCTCACGATTGGGACCGGGATGGAGGAGCACAACAACTATGGCGTGGACTTCATCAACGCGACGCGCGAGATCAAGCGTCTCTGCCCCGGCTCGAAAATTTCCGGCGGCGTCTCGAATCTCGCGTTCTCCTTCCGCGGGAATGAGCCCGTGCGCCGCGCGTTCCACTCCGCGTTCTTGTACCACGCGTGCAAGGCGGGCATGGACATGGGCATCGTCAACGCCGCGCAGGTCGAAGAGGACGTCTACGAGAAGATCGACAAGGAGCTTCTCGAATACGTCGAGGATGTGCTGCTGAACAAATGCAGCAATGCGACGGAGCGCATGCTCGAGTTCGCGGCGACGCTCGACCCAAAGTCCAAGCCCACGGCGCTTCGTAAGAAGGGCGCGGAGGCTGGCGCCGCCGCCGGCGGCGGCAAGGCGGACGCCAAGGCGTGGAGGAACCAACCCGTCGGCAAGCGCCTGGAGCACGCGCTCGTGAAGGGCATCGACGAGTTTTGCATCGCCGACACGGAGGAGTGCCGCGTCGGCGGCGACTACCCGGGGCCGCTTCAGATCATCGAAGGCCCGCTCATGGACGGCATGAACGTCGTCGGCGACTTGTTCGGCGCCGGGAAAATGTTCCTTCCGCAGGTCATCAAGTCCGCGCGCGTGATGAAGAAGTCTGTCGGTCACCTCATTCCGTTCATGGAGGAGGAGAGGCTCGCGAACGGCGGCACAGGCGAGGCGGCGAACGCGGGCGTGTTCCTCATCGCGACGGTCAAGGGCGACGTCCACGACATCGGCAAGAACATCGTTGCCGTCGTGCTCGGGTGCAACAACTTCAAGGTGATCGACATCGGCGTCATGTGCCCGAAGGATAAGATCATCGCCGCGCTGAAGGATAACAACGCGGACATCTGCGGCCTCTCCGGGCTCATCACCCCGTCCTTGGACGAGATGGTGGACATGGCAAAGGCGATGGAGGCGGAGGGGATGAAAATTCCTCTGCTCATCGGCGGCGCGACGACGAGTAAGATGCACACCGCGGTGAAGCTCGCGCCCAACTACAGCGGCGGCGTCGTGCACGTCCTCGACGCTTCTCGCGCGGTTCCAGTCGCGCAGACGCTGATGGACATGAACAAACGCGGGGAGTTCCTCGAGGACATTCTCGACACGTACGCGGAGATGCGCGAGGAATTCTACGCCGGCTTGGAGGACCGTCGGTACCTCACAATTTCGCAGGCGAGGGCGACCGCGGAGAAGGCGGCGGTGGATTTCTCCTCCCCGGAGCACCTCCCCGTGACCCCGAAGTTCTGCGGCGTGAAAGCGCTCGTGGACGTTCCGATCGCGGACGTGATCGATTACGTCGACTGGAACCCGTTTTTCCAGGTTTGGCAGCTCCGCGGGCGGTATCCGAATCGCGGGTACCCGAAGATTTTTAACGACGAAACCGTCGGCGCGGAGGCGAAGAAACTGTTCGAAGAAGCGAACGCGATGCTGAAGATGATCATGGAGAAGAAGCGCCTGAAACTCAACGGCATCATCGGTTTCTACCCCGCGAACTCCGTCGGGGACGACATCGAGTTGTACGCGGATGAAAACAGAGGCGAAAAGACGCACACGTTCCACACGCTGCGTCAGCAAGCGGAGAAGGACGTGGACGAACCGTACATGGCGCTGAGCGATTTCATCGCGCCGAAAGAGAGTGGCGTGAAGGACTACCTCGGGATGTTCGTCGCGACCGCGGGGATCGGGTTGGACGAACTCACCGCGGAGTACAAAGCCGCGAACGACGACTACTCGTACATCATGGCGGAGGCGCTTGCGGATCGCCTCGCGGAGGCGTTCGCGGAGCTCATGCACGAGCAAGTGCGGAAGGACCACTGGGGGTACGCGAAGGACGAGAAGTTCGACGCGAGCGATCTTCTGAAGGTGAAGTATCAGGGCATCCGCCCCGCGCCCGGGTACCCGTCGCAACCGGATCACACGGAGAAGGCGACGATGTGGGATCTCATGAACGTCAAGGAGGAAATTTCCGTCGAGCTCACGGAATCGTTCGCGATGCTTCCGTCCGCGTCGGTGTCCGGGTTGTACTTCGCGGGGAAGAGCTCGCAGTATTTCAACGTCGGGAAGATCACCGCGGACCAGGTACAGGAGTACGCGGACCGCAAGAAGCAGGATTACAAGGTTGCGGAGAAGTGGCTGTCGCCCATTCTCTCTTACGAGCCGTGATGAGGCGGACGACGATCGATCGCGCGACGGCGGCGGTGCCCCCGGGTTCGGGGTCACGCAGGGACGCTGCCGTCTTTCATTCTTTAATACCACATACACATACGCGTTTTGTTTATGACTCGTCGTCGTCGTTACATCGTCACATCGTCACATCGTTCGCTCAATCTATTCAACGCAACGCTCTTCGACCCGCGCTCGTATCCAGAAAGTCGCTCAGGCGAATCCCGCCGACGATGTTCAGATTCCCCTCCGCGTCGGTCGTCTTGCGAACATCCTCGCTCGCGCGCGAGCCGTCCCTCAGCAAGTGCGCGTAAAAACACGAGCTCCCGAACGGGCAGTGCCCGTCGCCGTAGTCGAAATTACGACACGGTATCTTGTCCATCCGCCGCTTGTACTCGCCGACGATCATCGCCTTGTCGATCTCGTCCCGAGGCCAATACGTCGACGGCACCGTGTAATGCGACTGCGCGCGGCAGATCGGACACTTCCTCGCCTGATCCAACGCGGACGCCGTCGCCGCGTCTTTACCCGCGACGCCGCCATCTCTCCAGTCGCGGATGCACGCGAGGCAAAACGCGTGGTCGCACCCGGAGAGGAGCCCGAACCGTCGGTCGCCGATGCGCGGCTTTTCGTGCACGACCTCGAGGCAGATGCCGCACTCGACCTCCGCGCTCGCCGCCGCTCTGGCTTCGTCCTCGCGCGTCCTGCGCTCCTCCTCCGCGGACGGCGCGCCCCCCGGCGCGTGCGCGGCGAACGCGTCCGGGCGTCGAAGAGGCGGGCCGCCGGGTGGTGGGTGCTGGTACGCGTGGTGCTGCGGCGGCGGCGGCGGCGCGTGAGGGGCGGCCTGGGGACGCGCGGGAGGAGGCGGATTCGTGAGCGCGGGAGCGTCTGAAATTATGATTACAACAATGACGACAACGACGGCTACGTCGGAGAAGGGACCGAACGACGACGACGTCGCGCTCGCCGCGCGCGTCGCCGTCGTGAAAGGAATCAATCGTATAGTTAGACGAGCGGATTAGTATCTTCTTGCCTGGTACTCGTGCGGCTGCGCGGCCTGCAAGTATTGGTCGACCTCTCCGCCGAAAGAGATCCACTGGCCTGCGGTGTGGAAGAGAAAAAAACGCAAGAGATGTCAGCGGACGTCGTCGGTCGACAGAAGGAAAGATAACGGACGGAGCGAGCGTGCGAACGCGACCACCGAGGGACCTACCCGCGTCGTCGTAGTACCCCCACTCGTCATCCGCGCCGCCGCCCCCGCCGCCGTGCTGCTGCGGCGGTTCCGCTCCTAAGCCGTCTAAGAGGTCGTCTTCGTCCGGAAGCTGCGACTTCAAAAACTCAACCTCGTCGCCGCCGCCTTCGTTGAACGAGATCCAGTTCCCTTGCTCGTCTTCGTACCCCCAGTCCTCATCGCCCTCGCCCCCGCCGTCGCCCACGACGGGCTGTTGATGGTGATACCCGGCCCCTCCCCACGCGGGCGCGCTCGGGGGTAACGGCGGCGCGTACAAGCCGCCGCCGACGACGCCGCCGCCGCCGCCGCCGACGACGCCTCCTCCGCCGAGGTGCATCCTGTTCATCGCGCCTTCCAAAGGGTTAAACGCGCTCGCGTTGGGGTTGAAAGACGACGCGCTCGCGCTCATGAATCCCGCTCCGCGACCGGCGCCGCGCGAGGCGGCCTGAGGCGGCGGCCCGGGAGGCGGCGGCGGCGCGCCCGCGGATTCCTGCGCCGAGACGAAAGTTTCGAGAGGAACGGAAAGAATAAATGAGCGTCGAGATCTCGCGCGGCGCGGCGTCGTCGTCGCGAGATCCCCCGCGCGTCGTCGCCCGCCGCGCCGAGATCCTCCCGCTCGGCGCGCAGCGAGGGACGAGGGCGCAGAAACGAGCGAACGCGCGTCTTCGCACCTTCGGCGGGCGGACGTGGTCGTATCGGCACTTGTCCCCGTACGCGCAGTTCCCCGCGAGGTAATACGCGCACACCGTCGACTTGGGCGCGTCCATGCTGTGCGAGAACCGGCACCCGGCGCCGTTGCGGCACGCGCCGTGGAGGTAGTACTTGCATATCTCTTTCGTTCCCATCGCGGCGGTGCTCGCGCGAGGCGCGGAGGGGGAGGTCTTTCCGCCCGGCGCGTCGCGAAGTGCGCACGGGGGGGTGACGTTTGAACGACGACGCGACGACCGCAGAAAACGAAACTCGGGACGCGCGCGCAATCGTCTGAAGTTGGCACACCTAGCACGCCTGCTGTGTGGTTCACTCACTCGCCGCGTCGCCGCGCGGGGTCACACCGCGCGCATGGCCGACAGGCCATCGCGCGGCGTCCGGTTCAAGTCCGGCGGCGTCATCAACCCCTCCGCGGACGGGACGCGCTACGACGCGAGCGGCGGCGGCGAGCGCGCGAACGACGATGCGGCGAGCGCGAGACGACGACCGCCCGCGTGGGCCGCGGGCGCGGTGCCTCGAGCGGCGAGGGCGAACGCGTCCATCGGCGCGAAACTGGGGTCGTCCAACGTCGGGTTTCGAATGCTTCGAGCCGCGGGATGGCGAGAGGGCGAGGGTCTCGGCAAGGAGAAGCAGGGCGCGAAGGAGCCGCTGCGGGTGTGGAAAAAAGGGGATCGTCGCGGCCTCGGCACCGAGAGCGACGTCGGGCACGTCGTCGGCGACCCAGACGCGGAGGGCGGCGCGTCGAAGAGACCGAAGCGAGAGAAGAAGACGAATTCGAAGGCGGCGGGAGGGGAAGGAGACGGCGGCGACGGCGCCGAGCCGCTGCCCCCCGAGGTCGTGACGGCGCGCGTGCGAACGATGGCGAAAGACGCCCAGGACAAAGCTAGGGCGACGGCGTTGATGCGCGCGTTTAAAGAGGAAGAGCCGACCGTGGACGCGAACCCGCTGCTCAGGAAACGGAAGGAGCGCGATAAGCGCGGCGGCGAGGGGGACATGTCCGCGAATAACCCTCTCCGGGGGTTGTTCTGACGTGACGCGTCCGCGGCGCTCCGTCGTCTCTTTCGAGAGACGCGACGCGATGATCATTTCGCGAAGACTAGTCTAGCGACGATAGTCCTATACGTAGATCCTACTGCCAGTCGATCGACGCCTCCCAGTCCACGCTCCCCGTCGGCGGCGTCCAGTCCGGTCGGTCCACCCCCCCCCGAAACGTCATCATCTCCGGCAGCAACCCGGTGTCCATGAGCACCTCGAGCATCTCCCCGCGTAACACCTTGGTCGCGATCTCCGTGCTCCGCGTCTTCAACAGCGCCTCCAACACCCCGTTGCTCAGCACCCCCTTCACCACCCCCGACCGAAACATCGCCTTCGTCAGCTCCGGGCGGTCCAACAGCGCGTCCATGAGGTCGAGGTCGAGCAGCCGCTCTAACAGCCGCCGCTCCACGAGCACCCGAAGCACGTCCGCGCGCTCGAGAAGAACGACGGCGACGCCGCTCTCGATGAGCTTCACGAGGAGCGCGCCGCCGTCCGCGAGGAACCGCCGCGGCAGCCCCGCGGCGAGGAGCGCGGCGACGACGCCCGCGTCCAACGCCATCTCGCCGGTGCTCGCGCCGCGCGCGATCTCGACCGCTCGAGCCGCCGCGGCGGCCGCGTCGGCGGCGACGAGCGGCGCGAGGGATTCAAACGCCGCCTGCGACGCGTTGACGACGGCGAGCGCCTCGGGGGTTATCGCCTCGTCGACGACGCGCATCAGCGACGGCGGCGCGACCGCGCGGATCGCCTCGAACGGGTCGCGGTTCGCCGCGGGGCGGCGGCGCGGGGAGGGCGCGCGAGTGGAGATGGAGGGCGGGGCGCGGGGCGGCGGCGGCGGACGACGCGGGGATATCACCGTGCCGCTCCCCCGGGTGACGCGTCCTCCGCCCTCTCCCATCTCCACGATGCGCGCGACGCTCCCCGCGAGCTTCGCCGCGGGCACGCGGCTGTCCACGTCGCGCATCTCGAGCGTCGCGAGACGCAGCGCGCGCGCGCGAGGGGGCGCGAGCTGGCCTTCGTAGGACGCGTGCGGCGTGATGTCCGCGCGCGCGTCGTAGAGGATGAGTTTCGAGATGAGCACCGCGCCGGGCGCGTGCGCGAAGAGGTCGAACGCGGTTCGAACGCCTCTCCACGTCGTGTTGTCGCTTCGTAAGCCTTTGATGCGGATGGAGTCGATGAGAAGCGGCGGTTTCGGTTTCGGTTTCGGTTTCGGCGTCCGTCCGAGGCGCGTCGTTGGCGTCGCGCGACCGTCCGCGCCGCCGCCGCCGCCGCCGTTTTCACCATCCTTCCCGTTCCACTCGCGGACAACCTTCAGAAGGGGCTCCGCGCGCGCGCGGACGACGAGCTTCGCGACGCGGACGTCGTCGCCTATCTTGAGGCCGCGCAAGACGACGCCGTCGGGGTACAGTCTCAGCGTCCCGACGGAGACGCTCTTCCCGGTGATGTCTTCGAGGACGTTGACGATGGTGCCCTTCGCGGCGACGCCGGGGGCGTTCCCGGTGACCGCGTCCAGGGCAGCGCGCGCGGAACCGCCCGCGAGGACAGCCCGACGCATCAGCCCGAGCGCGGAGAGGAACGCGGGCAGCGACGGCGGCGCGGACGTCGACGCGGACGCGGACGAGGACGCGCGGTCGTCGTTTCGCTTTCGTGACGCGTCGCCGGTCGTGGTGCCATCATCGGACGCGACGACGACAGCCCGTCGCCGCCGCTCGCTTCGCCCGCGCGACATCATCGCGCGCGCCGGCGCGAACGCCGCCGGCGCGAGCATCGCGGAGGACATCTACGTCCGGCTCTCTCGCGCTCGTTCGATTATTCGCCCATCGCGGCCGGCGTCGCGTCGCGGCGGCTTCTCGAGGCGCGGCGCTGACGTCAATGGTGCGGTGCGGTGAGTTTCGGAGCGCGCACGTGGCCACACGCCAACGAACTCACAGCGTGAACCAGATAACGCACAGGCTGTGTCGTCACTCTCGTCTCGCGCGACCGACATGACCGTCGGGATCACGCTCGCCGCCCGTCCATCGCCGCCCGCGACCGTCGCCCCGCGCTGCGCCCGCGCCCGCGACCGCTCGCGCGCGACGCGCGCGGCCGCGACCGCGCGCGCGACCGCTCCGTTAGATCCGTCGCTTCCGTCGTCGTCAGGGTCGATCGCGATCGCGCGCCGCGTCACCGCGCTCGCCGCCGCGGCGACGCTCGCGGCCGCCGCGCCTCCCGCGCTCGCGGTCGGCCCGGTCTCCGTCCCGTTCGAGGACGTGACGTACGCGCGGGTGGAGTGCGCGAGAGGGACGATGAGCAGCGTCGGCGGCGCGGTCAACGTCCGCGCGGGCGTCGCGTGCGTCGAGTTTTCCGCGACGGCGAAGAACCCGTCGAGCAAGGCGTTGAACAACGCGGACGTGTACGGGCGGGTGTACGACGGCAACGGCTCCGCGGTGACGGACGTGAGCGAGAACAACCGGATCGCGTACGTGGACGAGGTGCCCGCGGGGACGTCGAAAGTCACGTTCGCGCTGACGATGCCGGCGACGCAGTACGAAGCCGGCGCGTTAAGTTGGAGCGGGCTGAAGGCGAGCGGTTTCGCGGGTAAGATTCTCCCGGGGCAGACGGGGGGGCTGGGGTTGCTCGGCGAGGACGAGTGCGAGCTCGCGGTGGACCCGGCGGAGTGCGAGAGCGACCGAGCCGCGATGGGCGCGGTGCGATGAGCGCGTTCGCGCGTACGTGCAGTGTTGCGATCGAACGATGAGAATTAGTCTCGTCGTCGTTCATCCGTCCGCGCCGCGCCGGTCCAGCCGCGTCGTCGTCGTCACAGCGATCCTAACAGCTGCTCCGCGATGGACTTCCCCCCCTTCCGCTGCTTCGGCGGCGCCACGGAAAAGTCCAGCCCGCCCGTGCTCGAGAGATCGTTCCCCGCGCCCCCGCCCCACGCGCGCTCGTCCGCGTCGACGAACCCGCCGCCGCCCGAGACGAGAAGCCGGTCGTAGTAGTTGCTCCGTCGCCCTCTCCCCGAGCCGCCGCCTTTACCTTTCCCGCCGCCGCCATTCCCGCCGCCTCCATTCCCGCCGCCCGACGCCTTCTCCTCGCGTCGTCTCTTCTTCCGCCGCCGCAGCTCGAGCTCGTCGTCCGAGTCGTCGCCGTCCGACTTCCGCTCCGACTTCCGCTTCGTGACGATCGGGGCCAAGTCCCCGCCGGCGGCGGACAGCTTGCGGAGCCCCACCTCGCACGCGGCGTCCGCCTCCGCCGTCGTCGCGAAATTCGTGCGGCCCTCCTCGTCGCCGTACGCCTCCCTCGCGCGCGCGTCGTACGCCCGCGCGGCTTCTTCCTGCGTCCGGAACGTGCCGATGAACTCCACCTTTCCCTTCAGACAAAACACCGCCTGATACCGCGGCTGGTTGTTCCCGCGAAGCTTCACGCGCACGCCTTTGAACGGCACGTCTTTGAATTTCACGGGGGCGCGACACCGCCCGCACACGCGCGTCTTGACCGGCAACTCCTGCCCGCACTCCTTACACGACGCCGTCCTTCCCCCGGTCACCTTGAGCTTCATCGCGGCGACTTGCGCGCCCGTCGGCGGCTCGTGCGTCGCCGAGCCCGGGAAGTTTACGTACGCGTCCGGACCGAAGACGATCGTCGCGGCGGCGTCGTACATGCGCGCGGCGAGCTCGGCGGACGGGAACACGCCGAGGAAGACGTTCCGATTGAGCCGCGAGACGTACACGCTCGCGCCGTAGCAGTTCAGACTCTTCTGCGAGACGCCTCGGAACCCGCTCCTGGGATTGTTTTGGTTCGTGGCCGGGTACGACGACGTCGGCTTCCCGCCGGCGGCGCCGTCGGCGTCCTTCGGCCTGGGCGGCGCCGCGTCGATGTCGCGCTTGAGCTGCTCGATCGTGTTTCTGTAGTGGTCGTCCACCTCCGGCGGCGCGCTCGCGTCGACGTCGCCGGCCGCTGCGCTCGGGGACGACGGCGGCGGCGGCGAGCCCGTGTGTTTGAACGTGGGCATCGTGAGAGGGTGGGGGAGGGTCGGAAGAGGACCCGCACCTGCGGGGTGCGGGGCGCTTCTGAGATCTATCGTTGTTGAATTCTCGGAAAAGCAAACAGAAAGCTCGTCATCACTTGTGACCGAGCCGAGCTCGGTCCGTCACAACACCATGCGCCGGCGACGACCATGACGGCTCCCGCGGCGGAGAAGCGCGTCGTCCGCGTCGTAGAGATATGGGACCCGACCGTGAACGCGTGGACGACCGCGAGCTCGACGTCCGGCGGCCGGACGTCCAAGCTCGAGCGCGCGCTCGCGATGGCGGAAGCGCGGGGCGACGACGACCGACTGGAGGACGCGGACGCGATGCTGACGCAGCTCGCGGCCGCGACGCGAGCCGCGATGGATCGCGCCGCGGGTCGCCGCGCGCGAGAGGAGGAGGAGGAGGAGGAGGCGATGCCGACGGTGCCGTACGTCCACGACCGTCACTGCCAGGAAGAGACCGACGACGACGACGACGACGACGACGACGACGACGACGACGACGACGAACGTTCGACGCGCCGTCGCGGATCGCGGACGACGACGAACGAGCTCGCGCTGACGTTCGCGCGGACGATGAGCGCGAGAGGCTGGATCAAAGAGCGCATGGCCGGCCACGCGGCGGACGGCGGCGGCGGCGACGAGCCGCGGCGGTCGCGCGCCAACGCGGAGTCGTTTTACGTCGCCGCGACGAGCTTCGCGCCGACCCTCCCGGACGCGCACCACGCGCGCGCGATGACGGCGATCAAACGCGTCGGGTACGCGCACCCGACGGTCGTCGAGTCGCTGACCGTCGCGTCGGCGTGGTCCCCGCCGAGCATCGCGGAGGCGAAAGGCGAGTGGCGACGGTGCTGGGTCTGCGTCCACGCGCACGCGGCGGCTTCGCTCGCGCGCGTCCACCTCTGCGTGTCGCGGTGCCTGTCGGGAGAATTCGACGCGGTCGCGACGACGTTGCGGGGGATGGGGGTGACGAAGCGGCTGTCGCGCGCGGTGTTCGCGGCCGCGAACTCGCGCGACGCGCGGTTGAGACGCGCGGCGGCGGCGGCGGCGGTGGACGACGAGCGGCCGCCGGCGGGGAAACGCGCGAAGACTTCGGCGGCGTTGACGGATCCCGCGCCCTACGTCGTCGACGGCGTTTTACCGGACGCGTTATTGAAACGGCTGCGCGATGACTGTTTCGGTCCGGCGTCGAAGTTCTGGACGGATCATCGGTACCACGACCCGATGACCGGGTACTTTTCGTATCATTACCCGCTGCCGGACGACGCGGCGGCGACGGCGCGGCGCGGCGACGGCGCGAACGATACCGCCGTCGTCGAAGACGCGATCGACGTCGTTCGAGCGGCGTTGTCGGGAGCCGACGCCGACATCGCCGCGAAGCTCGCGACCGCGACGTCCGCGGAGTGGTGGGCGCACTCCCGATCGCCGCACGAGGGGCACCAGTTGCATTTCGACGCGGACGAGCGTGCGTTACGCCGCGGCGACGGCGCCGGCGAAGTGTCGCATCCGATCGTCAGCGCGATTCTGTTCCTCGAGTCGCCCGCGGACGCGCGCGTCCAGGGCGCCGGCGGCGGCGGCGGCGGGACCGTCGTCGTCGACCAGCGACTCGGCGACGGCGCGCGCGCGGACGGCGGCAGAGCGTGGGTCGCGGAGCCGACGACGAACCGCGTCGTCGCGTTCGACGGGTCGCTCCTACACGGCGTCCTTCCCTCGTCCGAGCCCGCGGAGGACGCCGCGAGCGACCCGGGACATCGGCGACTGACGCTGATGATCGGATTCTGGGGGCCGGAGATGAAGCTCGGGGACGCCGCCGAAGACGAGAGGCAAGGGCCGTGCGTGCGCCCGCCGTGGCGCGCGGCCACGGCGGCGGGCGGAGAGTCGGCGGAGAGGGCCGACGGGAGGTCGTCGCGGTGGTGGGACGCGTTCAAGCGCGCCGAGGGAGAGCGCGGGGCGTGGAGCGACGCCGCGGGGGGGAACGCGCGGTCGTGGTCGCGGCTGCCGTCGGTGTATCCCGCGTGGGAGCGCGTCGGCGCGGGGGGAGACGACGCCGACGCGGCCGCGCCGCCGCCGCCGCCGCCGCCGGGGTTGCGTTTTTTTCTTCAAACGGACTTCGACTTCGAGAACGCGTACGCGCCGTCGCGCGCGGCGGACGCGAAAGACGACGACGACGACGACGGCACGGTATCGTAGGGCTAGCAGAGTAGCGAATAGTTCTGGTGGGAACGAGTCGAGTCTCATCAAATGCACAATCGCTCGCGGCGCTTTTTTTTTCCTTTCAATCGCGCCTCTCGCGGACTCGCATCGTCGCGTCGTCAACGCCTTCTCCGCGCCGGCCGCCACCACCGCCCGCCGTGCCTCAGCGCTAACACGCCGTACGACGCGAGCACGAGCAGCGCAAATATCCCAAACAGCCCGAGCGCGTCGCGCGTGATGAACTTTGGATGTAATCCGAACGTGTTCAAGTACGTCTGCCCCGAGACGTCGACCTCGATCCTCGACCCTTCGAACGTCGTGTCGAACAAAAACGTCTGGTCGCGCATCTCGTTCGAGAGCATCGCTCCCCACGCGTATCGATACACGCTCGCCCACTGGACCCACTGTATCGCGCTCGGAACGGAGCCGATGCTCACGAGGAAGCCGCCGAACATGCTCGAGAGGAGGAGGACGAACGTGCAGACCAAGTTGGCCACCGCGGAGGACGACGTCGCGATCGAGATGAACCCGCACAGCGCCGTCGTCGCGGCGACGAAGAGCTGCAGGACGCCGAAGAACACGAAAAACGCGTCGACGTCGTCCCTGAGGCCCATCATGTAGTACATTATCACCGAGTACACCGTCACCGCGGGGATCCTGAGCGCGGCGATGTCGATCGCGAGGGAAGAGAGAGACGTACGATCCGGAGCCGTGATACCCGCTGCCGATTTCCCTCGAGCGAATCGACGCCTCCGCGCTGAGGCGATCCGCCGCGGAAATGGACGCGAGACCGAAGAACACGAGGGTGAAGAACATTCCTCCAGCGCGGTTCTGGAACCCCGCGAGCGTGAGCGGCGAGTCGAGGTAGATGACGCCGAGCAGAAGCGCCGTGAGCGTCGCCACGAACAGGTGCGCGAGAAGCAGCGAAGGGTCCCGGGACGTCGTCCGCGCGGCTCTCTGGAGTAACACCCAGGACTCGTTCATGCGCGACCGTCGCCTGAGTTTCTCGATGGTCGCCTCCGCCGCCACCGCGGACGACGGCGACGAGAGCGGAGTCGCCTTACGCTTGCCGTCGAGGAGCCGATGCGACTCGACGACGACGACGTCGAGGCCGAGGCCGGACGACGACGCCGCGGACGAAGAAACCGACGACGCGAACGACCCGTTCTCGTTGACGTCGGCGTGTTCTTCCTCGCGGGTCCCCCGCGCCGACGCCCCGAGCGCCGAGGTGGACGCGAGGAGCTTCACGCGCATGGACGCGCACGTCGCGACCTCGAGCATCCACTCGCTGATGTCGACGCTGTACGTCCGCCGCGCGGCGTCGGGCGATGCCTTCCCGCTGCCGTGGTGAAGAATTCTTTTCCGGTCTCGGTCCGCCGCCGCCGCCGACGCGACGTCGCTCGACGGCGTCGACGTGAAGTCTTCGACCGGGCAAGGGAACCCAATCGCGGCGAACTCCGCCTCCGCGACCGCGGGCGCGCCCTGCCACAGCACGACGCCGCCGACGCCGAGGAGCATGATCTTATCCATCACGCGAAACGCCCTCGGCGAAGGCTGGTGCACGCTGAAGACGACGACCCTGCCGAGGTCGCCGTCGCGTCGCGACGGGGACGCCAACGCGCGCAGAGTGAACACCATGCTCGCCGCCGCGCTCGCGTCGAGGCCGCTCGTGGGCTCGTCTAACACGATGATGTCCGGCGACGTGACGAGCTCCATGCCCACGGTGACTCTTCTGCGCTCGCCGCCGCTGACGCCGCCGCCGCCGCCGCCGCCGCCGCCGCCGGCGGATCGCTTCCCGCGCGACCCTCCTTTCGCGTTCGCGCGCTGGAAGAGGCAAGACATCAGCGCGGACCCGCCGCCGCCGCCGCCGCCGCCGCCGCCCGCGCCGCCGACGCGCGAGTTCGCGACGTGCGACAGCGACAGCTCATCGAGCACCGCGTTCGTCTTCGCGGTCTTCTCCTCGCTCGAGATGAACCACGGAAGTCGAAGCTCCGCGGAGTACATCACGCTCTCTCGGACGGTGAGAAACGGCAGCAAATTGTCGTGTTGCGGCACGAACGCGACCGCGCGGCGCAACTCGCGCGGCGTCCTCACGACGCCGTCCACGCGCACGTCCCCCGACGATACCTTCAACCCAGCCTCGGGGTCAACGCGCCCGGAGATGATTCGCAGGAGCGTGCTCTTCCCGGCGCCAGAGGGGCCTAAGAGCGCGAGCATCTCGCCGCGGCGACACGCGCCGGCGACATCGCGCAGAAGGACTTTCGGCGCCGCGCGCGTCTCCCCGGCGGCCGTATGGGCAATTACCCTCGACCCTCGACCCTCAGCCGGCATCGCGGCGTCGGCGTCGGCGTCGGCATCGGCGTCGCGCGCGGCGGAAACGGACTTGATCTTCGTCTCGCAGGTGATGCTCGCGAACGCGAGGCTTCGGCTTCTCGCGCGCGTCCGCGTCCGCGTCTCCGCCTCGTCCCCGACGACGCCGCGGGCCGCGAGCGCGGCTTTGGCGGCGACGTATTTCGCGAGGCACCGGGCGCGGCGCTTCGCGCGCGCGACGTACGCGGCCGCGCACGCGGCGGCGAGCGCGGCGAGGACGACGGGCGCGGCGATGGCGGACGCGAGCAGCGCGTTCTCGTCGTCGTCGTCGTCGTCGTGGTCATCTCGGTCGTCGACGACGTCGACGACCGCGACGTCGGGCGGGGCGAGCGCGAGCTCGAGACCGCCAGCCGCTCGGTAGGGTAACCGCGACGCGTCGGAAGCCGTGGGTCCGGGCGCGAGCGTCGGCGTCGGCGTCGTCGTCGTCGCGTCCGCGGAAGGATCAGGGTCGGGTTCGGGCTGCGTCCCTACCGCGTCGTTGGCGTCTTCTAAGCACGCGGGCGTCTCTCGGCAGTTGGCGACGCGGAGTAACCCCGCGACGGTCACGCCCGCGCGCGAGCTCAGCGTCGCCAGGTTCGCGAGCGCGCACGCCTCGAACGGGACCGCGTCCGGGCCGACGATCGCGTACCCCGCGTCGAGGAGGCGCCGCCCGAAGTCGCACAGGCACGACTCGCAGACGTCGGCCCTCCCCGCCGCGCAGCTCTCACCGAGCGAGGCGTCGAGCGATACGACGTCTATGTCCACGGGGCAGGCGGCGTCGCCTCCTCCGAACTGCGCGCGCGCGGGCGCGGGCGCGACGAGGACGAGCGCGACGACGCCGACGCCGAGGAAAAGACGGAGAAGCCGGAGAGGCTGCATGACGATACGCGACCTGCGGCGTTGGCGCGTCGCGGCGCGCGCGGCGCGTTGTGCGCGCGAGCTCGCGCGGAGGGTGGGTCTCGGTCTCTTCTCTTTCTCGCGCGGTCCGACGAAAAAAAAAACCAAACGACGCGACGGCGGCCTCGACCTCGGTAGTGACGACGTCCACGCCGTCACACACGGGCGGCGCGGGGCGATGCCGCCGCCGCCGGCGCCGCCGCACTGGATGCGCGCGCGCGTCGACCGCGCGCCGCCGAAGCGAACGTCGAAGCCGCCCGCGGACCCTCACCAGCGCATCGCGGACGTCGTCAAGCTGCTGTGCGAGGCGGCTTCGGGCGGTCCAGCAGAATCGGACGACGACCTCCTCGTCGCGCTGAAACGCGCGGTCAGGCGCGACGACGACGCGATGCGACGCGCGCACGCGTCGCTGATGCTCGCGCTGAAGCACAAGGAGTGCTCGCATCGGACGCGCGCGGTGACCATCATCGACGCGCTCTTCGTCCGGTCGCACCTGTTCCGATGCCTCGCCGTGGACGACCTGTCGTCGTTCCTTCGACACGCGATCGGCGTCGACAACACCGACGCGAAGCCGCTGCCGCCATGGCCCGTCGCGGAGACGGAGAAGCTCCGCGAGATCTCCGCGAAGGCGCTGGACGCGTGGACGACGCGCTTCGCGAGCGCGCACCCGCGGCTGGTCGTCGCGAGCGCGTTCGCGCGCGACGCCCTCGGCGCCGACGCTCCGGACGCCGTCGCGGCGGCGCGACGCGCCGTCGCCGACGAGAGAGCGCGGCGGACGGAGGAAGGCGTCCTCAAGCGATGGCGCGCGTTCGAGCGGGAGGAGCTCCCGGAGCTGAGACGGGACGTCGGCGAGTGCGTCGTCGCCATCGACGCGTGCGTCGGCATGCTGTTGGGCGCGGAAGGGGGGACGGGCGGGGGAAGCGAGGAGGAGGACGACGACGACGACGAGGACTGGGAAGACGTCGAGGGCGCTCCCTGCCCCGCGGCGACGACCGCGAAGCGAGAGCCCGCGCCGCCCGCGATCGTCGCGGCCGTCCCGACCATCGCGTCGTCGTCTCACCACTCGACGTCGTCGATTCAGATCACGGAGACGGAAGACAACGCGGTCGTGATGCGCGAGTTGATCGCTCTGTGTCGCGCGGGCGCGTCGCGGCTCGCGCCGTCGTTATCCGCCGCGCTCGCGTTGCTCGCGCGGGTGAAGCCGTCCACGGCGGCGGCAGCGCGCGCCTCCGGGACCAGAACCGGGACCGGAATCGACGCGGAGGAGGGCATCGCGAGCGAGGAGAGGGCGAGCTGGGTGAACACGCTCGCGGCGGCGAAGCGGAAGCTGACGCGCGCGCTCGCTCGATGCGCGGCGCTGGGCGTCCCGGGGGCGGCGGACGCGTCGAGGGACGATCTCGGAGATGTGAACCGTCGCGAGATGCGAACGGACGCCGCGGACGACGACGCCGAGGGCGAGGACGAGGACGAGGACGAGGACGAGGAAGGGAGCGTGACGATACGCGTCCCGAGGCTGCCGGAGGCGAGCGACGGGGTGCCCGTCGGCGGCGCCGGCGGCGGGAAGGACGGCGACGACGACGTTCTCGACGCGCTCCTCGCGAGGGTCGCGGCGAGACGGAAGAAATACGCCGGGAGGGGGAAGGGGGGAGGTCACGGAGGTGGTGCCGCGGGCGCGAACGCGAACGCGAACGCGAACGGCGGCGGCGGTGGACGCGGAGGCGCGGGGGGCGCGGGGGGCGCGAATTCTGTGAAGAACCGCGCGAAGAAGATGCTCGCGGCGACGATGGCGAAGCACAACGCGGACGTTCTCGCGGAGCTCGGCGCCGCGGGTCAGGACAGGCGCGAGTTCGTCTCCGGCGCCGCGGGAGTGTACGCGCGGAGGAGGGCGGAGGAAGCGAGCGAGGCCGCGGCGATCGCGTTGGCGCGAGAGGAAGCGAAGGAGGCGAAGAGAAGACGCGAGGCGCCGACGCCGAAGCAGCGGATCGAGGCGAGACTCAAGGAGTTGAAGCGGCGGCGGCGGTGACGCGAGCGCAGACACAAATAGCACCCAGCGGGTACGTACGTGTACAACATGAGGGGAAAATAAAATACTACGCGTGCGGCTATCGCAACATGTTCACGAACACGGCGGTGACCGCAGCGCGCTCGCGCTGGTCCGCGGCTTCAAACGGCGGCGCCGCCGCCGCGACGCCGCCGACGCCCTCCTCCGCGGCGTTCCGCGCGTCCTCGAACGCGGCCGCCGTCGCCGTCGCAGCACTCGAGTCCGCCGGTCTCGACGCCGTCTTGGACAGTCTCATGAGCGCGTACGTCGCGCCCGCGGTCACCGCGACCGCGGCGCCTATTTTCACCGCGCGAGGCGACGTTCTCCACGCGCGAACCGCGGAGGAGAGAAACGCGCGCGCGCGCGACGACGCGGCGACGTTCGCGTCCGCGTCCGCGGCGGTCGCGGTCGTCGCGTCGTCGTCGCGCTCGAGCGCGCGCGGCGATGCGCACGGCGCGTCGCGAACGAAGGACGAGTCCGCGACGTCTCCGTTCTCCTCCATCTCCAACTCCACTCGCTCCTCCTCCGCCTCGCCCTCCGCCCGCTCCGTCGCTTCGTCGGAAGAACCGGAGGCGGCTTCGTCCTCGTCCTCTTCCGTCGCCTCCGCGCTCCAATCCGACGCGTCCTCGGTCTCCATCGTGACCAAGGTCTCGTCCCCGGGAGCGGACGCCGCCGCTGCCGCGGCGGCAGCGCCGCCGTCGGACGCGTTCGGTTCCAGGCCCCAGTACGTCAGCTTCTCCTCGACGTCCGCGATCTTCCGTCGCGCGGCTTGGAGCTCGAAGAGCAGTCGCTTGTTCTCCGCGCGCGCGTCCGCGAGTTCGCTCGATTCCCTCGCGCGTCGCTCGATCCGCGCGACCTCCTTCTCCACGCTCACCGGCGTCGACGCGTCGTCGCTCGAATCCTCCTCGTCCGCGCTCTCGCTCTCGCCCGCGCTCTCGCTCTCGTCAGCGCGAGGGCGACGCGACACGGACGCGGACGCGTCGCCGTCGCCGTCGCCGGCGCTGTGAAACGTTTCCGGCGTCGGCGGCGCGTCCGCCGCCGCCGCCTCCGACGACGACATCGCGGCGCACTTCTTCAACCTCGCGCGCAGCTTCGCGTTCTCGTCCTCCACGCGCGTGAGCGCTTCCGTGAGCTTCTCCGTCACCGATTTGATCGTCGCGAAGTTCGCGGGAGACGCCGGCGAGCCGCCCGGGGAAGCCAACCCGACCGCTTTGAGGGAATCGTTCGCGAGGCCGTAGAACGCGTCGAAGAACCCGCCGTCGCCGTCGTGCTGCTGCTTCCTCAGCTTCGCTTCCAGTCCCGCGATGTACTTTTTCAGTCGCTCCGTCTCCGCGCGAGCGGCCGCGACGTCGGCGTCGGGCGTCCGCGGCGTGCCGAGAGGAAGCGTCGGGGGATCCACGCCGGGGGATCCGCCGACGGGTGGGGTCTCGGAAGATGATGTCGCGTCCGCCGACGGTGTCGACGGCGACGCCGGCGCCGCGTCGTCCATCTTTTTCGACGACGCCGGCGGCGAGAGCGACGTCGCGTCCACCGCCTTCAGTTGCTCGAAGACGGGCGAGAGCATCATCGTCCCGTCCGCGGGCGTCGTGCGCGCGCGGGGGAAGAGTGCCGTGTCGGATGTTCCAACGTTTTTTTTTCTTCAACGGTCTGGTCGTCGCGCTCGGCACCCTCCTGCAGTGACCGCGCCGCGCGGGGGGAAATCCCGTCGCGTCGCGTCGTCGTCGGCAGTCGCGACCGCACGCGCGCGGTCGCCGACCCGACCCCCTCCGGAGACGATGATACCCGTGAACATCATCACCGGCGCGCTCGGCGTCGGGAAGACGACGGCGTTGCGCCACCTCCTCTCCCAGCGCCCGCCGAACGAGCGCTGGGCGATCGTCGTCAACGAGTTCGGCGCGCTCGGGATCGACGGCGCGATCCTCGACACCGCGGGCGGGATGACGCGCCGGCCGGGGCCGCGCGCCGGCGGCGGCGGCGACGACGGCGGCGCTTCGGAACCCGTCGCCGCCGCCGCCGACGACGACGACGACGACGACGGCATGGTCGTCGTCCGCGAGGTCGCGGGCGGGTGTCTCTGCTGCGCGGTCGCCGCGCCGTTCACGGTCGCGGTGACGCAGGTGCTGCGACGCGCGAGGCCCGATCGGCTGTTTATCGAGCCGAGCGGGATGGGCCACCCGGGCGGGCTCTTCGACGCGCTGTCCAACGAGCACCTCCGCGGCGTCCTCGCCCTCCGCGCGACGATCGCGCTCGTGGACGTCCGCGAGGTGGCGACGCGCGGGGAGGTGTTCCGAAGCGACGCGTTCGTGGACCAGGTCCAGTGCGCGGACGTCGTCGTCGGCGCCAAGGTGCGTTCGATACACTGGTCCCCATACGACCGCGTCGGCGTGGTGAACGCCGATCCTTAAGGACTTTTGCCGTCGTCTCTCTCCGCCCACCCCACGCTTTCAATTCCCGTCCTCGGCGCCTTTCAACTCCAACTGACGCCTTTCAACTCCACCCCGACGTTCGCTCGTATGGAACGACCCTAAGGCGGACCTGGCGTCGGCGAATGACGCTGACGATTTTCGCGAGTGGGCGCGCTCGCTGTACCCGCCGAAAGCGCGCGTGCTCGTGGTCGAGCACGGGAAGTTGGAGATGGAGACGCTGGACGTGGACGTGGGGGTGGTGATGTGTCCGAGCGCGGACTCGGAACCGAGGGAGAAGAGCGCGCACGCGGCGGCGGCTAGGGGGATCAGAACGTCGTCGTCGGCGCCGCCGCCGACGCCGCCGCCGCCGCCGACGCGCGGCGCGCCGACGCGCGTGCGCGGCGGCGACGACGGCCACGCGACCTGCGGCTGGGTGTTCCACCGCGACGACGTCTTCGCGCGCCCGCTCCTCGCGCGTCTCTTGACAGCGCTCGCGAACGAGCCCGCGGTGAAGCGCGTTAAGGGCGTCCTGCGGCTGGGATCGGAGTGGGTCGCGCCGGCGGTAGCCGTCGGCGGCGACGGGAGGACGCGCGTCGCGCTGGAGCCCGCGGCGTACCGGCGCGATAGCAGGATCGAGATCATCGCGACGAACGTCGCGGCGAGAGGGGAAATTATTAAAGGGGAAGGAGAGGACGATCGCGTCGTCGACGGGGACGTCGTCGACCGCGCGGGAGAGGCGGCGAGGGCCAACGACTGGGACGCCGTCGAGTCGGCCATCGTCGCGACGTTGAAACCTCCGAAGTGACGCGCCGCCGGCGCCGGTAGCTACTCGATGCTAGCTAGTACCTTCAACACGATAGACTAGTAGGAACGGAGGACTACGGCGTGTTCGCTCTTCTGCTCGCGCGTCACGTCGACATTCGCCGCGACGCCATCCACAGCAACGACGCGAGGAGGCTGAGAAGCGACGCGGCGGCGGCGGCGAGGAAAAACTTCTCCGCCGCGTCGAACCGCGGACGCGTCGTCGTCGTCGTCGTCGTCGTCGCGACGTCGCCGCTGACGCTCTCCGTCTCCGCGGCGGCGGCGGCGTCCACCCTCTTCGCCGCTCCCTTCGCGCGCGACCGTAACGTCGTCGCGCTCGCGCCTTTCCCACCCCCCGCGGCGCACCCGCCGGGTTTCCCTAAATCCTCGATGTCCCCACCCCCCGCCGCCGCCGCGCCGCCGCCGTCCGGTCCGTTCTTCAACGCCAACTGCCCGCACGCGCCGGCGATGTCTTGCCCCATCTCGTGCCTCACCGTCGTGAACTGCCCAAACTCCGGTCCGGTGAGGACGTCCACCATCGCCTTCACCGCCTCCTTCGTCGGCGGCGCGTGCCCCATCGGCACGTCCGTGGGGTTGTACGGAATGAAATTCACGATGACGTCCCGCCCTCGCAACAGCTCCCCGAGCTCCCTCGCGTGCTCCACCCCGTCGTTCACGCCTCTCAACACGCAATACTCCACCATCGTCTTCACCTTCGGCCCAGACGCGAGGTACTTGTCCATCGCCTCCATCAGCGCCGGGAGCTTATACGCGCGCGCGGTCGGCACGATGCTCTCGCGCAGCGCTTGGTTCGGCGCGTGGAGCGACAGCGCGAGCGCCACCCCGGGCGCGTCCCTCGTGAGCGTCTTCATGCGCGGCACGACGCCCACGGTGGAGACGGTGACGCGGCTCGGCGCGAGCGCGAAGAGCTTCGGGTCCGTGATCGGGCCGAGCGCGGCGATGACCGCGTCGTAGTTGTTCAGCGGCTCGCCCATGCCCATGAAGACGAGGTTCGTGATGCCGCCGCCGCGGCGGCGGCCGCTGACTCTCCGGGACGCGCCGCCGCCGTCGCCGTCGCCGCCGTCGCCGTCGCCGTCGCCGCGGAAGAGCCGCTGCGCGTGCACGAGCTGCTCGAGAATCTCCCCGCACGTCAGGTTCCCGAGCTCCCCGAGCGTCCCGGTCGCGCAGAACGTGCACCCCATCTTGCAGCCGACCTGCGAGGACACGCAGAGGGTGTTGCGCTCTCGCCCGCCCTCGTGGATCGCGTGCCGCATCACGACCGCCTCGACCCTGTGGCCGTCTTGCAGCTCGACGACCATCTTCGTCGTGCTGCCGTCCTTGCTCGTGTGGCACTCCGCGACCGTCGTCGTCATGAGCGCGAACGCGTCGTTCACGCCCTCGACCGCGAACTTCGGGACTTCCGTCTTGCGATGGGCGAGCGCGACGGCGTCGCGCTCGCTCTCGGCGGCGTCGATCGCGGCGCTCAAGATCGCGCGGCAGTGCTTCGGCGCGAGGTCCGCCTTGCTCGCGGGGAGGCCGTCTCTCAGGTACTTCAGGAGCGCGGGCTTATCCAGGATGGACTGCCGCTCGAGGCGCCGGGCGGGCGCCATGACGTCGCTCGCGCTCGCGTCGCGCGCGCCGACGGGTCTGGCGTCGTGCCGCCGCTCCGCCGCTTTTTCGCCGCGGTCGGCGGCGGTCGGCGCGGCGTTCTGTTTGTCAGGTTGTCGAGGTCGTTGCGTCGTCAGCACGCGGCGCGTTCAGTGCGCCGCGCGCGGCGGGTTCGAGGCAGGCGCCGAGCCGAACCGGGTTTCCTTCTCGGAGGAACGCGTGGGCGTCCGCGGCATCGGGAGCGCGCGTCGCGGCGGCGTGAACCCGCCGCGTATCCGAGCGCGAGTGCCGGCGCGAGATCGAGAAGAGCCGGAGAGGGATTCGGTTCGCGAAGGTAAAATTCTTCCAACGATGGCGGAGGCGGCTATCCTCGAGCAATGCCGCCTGCACCCGCAGGGCATCCCAGACGCGGACCTCGCGATGGAGATCGCGCACATCCCCGTGAACGAGCGCGCGTCCGCGATCAACGCGTTGCTGTCGTCGAGGAAGATCCAAGTCTACAAAGACGGCGACTCGCTGATTTACCGCGAAGTGCAAAAAGACGAAGCCGTGAAGTTCAAAGGCCTCTCCTCCGAGGACTTGCTCGTGTATCAGATCATCCAGAGCAGCGGGAACACCGGGATTTGGACGAAGGAGCTCAAGCAGAAGAGCAACCTGCCGCAGACGCAGATCACGAAGATCTTCAAGGTTTTAGAGGCGAGGAAGTTGATCAAGTCGGTGAAGAACGTCGCGCAGCAAAACCGAAAGGTTTACATGCTCTTCGAGCTCGAACCTTCGCGGGAGATAACCGGCGGGGCGTGGTACACCGAGCACGAGTACGACGCGGAGTTCATCTCCGTGCTTCGCGAGCAGTGCGATAAGTTCATCAACAGCCGAGGGAAGGCGACGTTGGACGACGTGTGGGACTTTGTGAAACGCGCGAAACTGTCCAACGTCGACTTGGGGAAAGAAGAGGTGCTTCAGATCGTAAACACGCTCGTGTACGACGGTAAGATTGACGCGATCGAGGTGCCGGACCCGAACTTTAAGCCCACGGCGAAGAAAGGGAAGGACATCGACGCCGGGCACGAGGGCGAGGACGTGGACTACATGCCGGGGGCGTTCATCACGGAGTACTCCCCGGCGGCGATTCCGATTCCGTCGGAGAGCGCGCTCACGAACGTGCCGTGCGGTCTGTGCCCGGTGTTCGAGGAGTGCGTCCCGGGGGGGTTGATATCCCCGGAGACGTGCGAGTACATGGACGCGTGGCTCGCGCAAGACGATCCATGATGAGTGGATGATACTGTAGTAGTTTTAGAGCGATCGAAATGTGATATCATACGAGGTCGAGTAGTTATGGATGATTTCTTTTCGTTTAGTCGTTCCACGCCGGGTCCGCCACGCCGGGCGGCAGCCTCCCCCTCTCGATCGACCTGTGACTCCCGAGCGCCCGCCACGCTAACACGAGAAACGCGAGCGAGTGCAGGCTCAAGACGTAGAGGATCACCGCGGACCTCCATCCGCCGCTGTGCCGCAGGTGCCGCCCGGCTCGGCGCCCGAGGACGTCGACCCTCCCCGCGACGTTCTTCACCCGCGCGCGCAGCCCACCGCCGAAGACGCGACCGGGGGTGTCTTTCCCGTAGAACCCGACCCCGTCTCCGCCGCTGTTACCGCCGCCGCCCCTGCGTTTTAACCCCGCGCCGATGCCATGCGCGCCTCCTCTCCCGCCGCCGCCGTCGCCGCCGCCGCCGCCGCCGCGGTTCTGCAGCCGCCGTCGCTCCACGAGCGCGTCGGCGAGTTTCTTCTCCAAACGCAATTTTTCACCCTCCGTCGTCGCGCGCTTCGCTCGCTTCCCCGCGAGCTGCGACTCCAACTCCCTGAGCCGGTTCTCCATCTCTTGGACGCGCGCGCTGGCGTCCGCGGGCGCGCGAATTCGCGCGGCGTCCGCGGCGGCGGCGTCTCGCGCGAGCGCGGACGCGACGCGCTCTTCCTCGGCGACGCGCGCGGTCAACGCCTCCAGTCGACGCGCCGCGTCGGCGGCGGCGTCGGCGTCGGCTGCGCGCGCCGTCTCCGCGTCGTCGTCGTCCCGGCCCGTCTCCGCGGCGACTCGTTTCTCCGCCTCCTCCTCCGCGGCGGCCTCGTCCGCCAAGGCGCGTCGCTCCGCGGTCTCGGCTTCGACCTCCAGTCGCGGCTCGTCGTCCGCGAGCGCCGCCGCTCGCTCTGCCAATCGCCTCGCCTCCGTCTCCTTCTCGATCGCCGCGGTGCGCGTCGCGGTCACCATCGCGTCGTACTGCGCCGCGTCCGACGACAGCGCGTCCTCGCGGTATTTCCCTTGCGACGTCGCCGCGGTCGTCGCCGCGCGCTCCGCGTCGATCGCGCGCTCTAACGCGCGGAGCTCTTCTCTCGCGTCCGTCGCCTCTCGGGCGAACATCTCGCGCTCGTCCGCGGCATCCTTCGCCGCGGCGGACGCGACGCGCTCCTCCTCGTCCCGCGCCTTCTCGCTCGCGCGCAGGTCGTTCAGGACGGCGTCGAGCTCCGCGCGCTCGGAGGCGTCCCACGTCCCGAGCTTCGCCGCGAGAGACGCGATCGCGTCGGACGAGCCGACCGACGACGGATCGCGCTCGAACGCGAGAACGTCCTCGTCCTCCGCGGGGCGCAAGACCGCGATCTTATCCGACGCGAGCTTGTCCACCTTGTTAAGCGCGTGCTCGGCCTTCTTCTCGAGCTTCTCCAGGAACTGCATCCTCCGTCCTCGCCGCGGCCGGCGGCGCGCTCCCTGGCGTGGCGACGTGACGAGTGATTGAAATTTTTTGCTGATTTTTTGAACAGTCTGTCGCTGTCGTGTACACGTGTAACCATTCTGTCGCTCACGACTCGCCCGCCTCTAAATACCTGACCGCGAACCCCACGTGCATCGCGACGCCTCGATGTAACACCCCCTCGTCGAGCACGTACTTGCTCGAGTGCAGCGGGTGCGTCGCCCCCGCGGAGACGTTGTACGAACCCAACCACATCATGACCGACGGCCAACGTCGCGCGAAGAATGAGAAATCCTCCGCTGGCATCACCGCCGCGACGTTCCGATCGACGACAGCCTCTCCGAACATCTCGCTCGCGACGTCGCTCGCGATCGCGGCGACGCGCGCGTCGTTTATCGTCGGCGGGTACTCCACGCGCGGGAACGGCGACCCGTTCGCGATCGGGGAGAAGTTCACCGAAGCGTCGCAGCCGCGCGCCGCGGCGGCGCCGTCGGCGACTGCGAGGGCGATTCCGTGCATCAGTCGGTTGAAAGGGACCCACGCGATCAAATCTGATGTTGAAACCGAGGGACGACGGGTGACACGCGTTCTGTTTGAAAGAATAGAACGCGAACGCACCAGACTCTATCCCCGCGCGCGTCGTCGCGAACGTCGCCTCGTCCATCGCGTGGAACTGCCCTCTGAGCACCGCGACGCCGCTCCCCGCGTCCTCCCCCTCCCCCTCTCCCTCTCCGCCGCTCGACTCGAACGCGGTCACGGTCACCAGCGCGCTCGCGAGGGGGTCTGCGCGGCGCGCGACGACGGATTGCGTCTCGACGACGACGGCGGCGCCGCACGCGACGGCGTCGGCGGCGGTTCGGGCGGTCGTCGTGATCTCGAACGCCGCGCTGCCCGCCATGATCGTCCCCGGCCGCGTCCCTATCGTCCCGCTCGGGGTCTCCGGGTACGGCCACGCGTGCAGCGCGAACGCGACGCTCGTCGGCGGCGTCATCGCGAGTAAGCCGTCTCGGAGCATCTTCTTCGCGCCGCCCGCGCCCTCCTCCGCGGGTTGGAACACGAACCGGATCGTCCCGGGCGGGAGCGCGCGCTCGTCGCGCATCCTCGCGAGCGCTCGCGCCGCGCCGAGGAGCATCGCGACGTGGCCGTCGTGCCCGCACGCGTGCATCACCCCGGGCGTTTGGCTGCGGTCCGCGAGCGGGATGTCCGACTGTTCGTGCAGCGGCAGCGCGTCCATGTCCGCTCGGAGGAGGACGACCGGATCCGACCCGTCCCCGACGACGCCGACGACCCCGGGCGGGGAGACGTCCACGTGCGCGATGCCCATCGTCGTCAGCTCGCGCTTGATGATAGACGACGTCGCGCGCTCGTTCCACATCGTCTCCGGCGCGCGATGGAGCTCGCGACGGACGCGGACGACGTACGCCTCGTCCGCGAGAGACGTCTGAAGGATGTTCCGTAAATCCCGCGGCGACGGCGCGTCGTCGTCGTCGTCGTCGTCGCGAGCGACGCGCGCGTCGTCGTCGCTCGCGGCATCCCCGCGCGAGGCGACGCGCGTCGTCGCGAGTAAGAAGACGCACAGAAGCGCGCCGACGCGAGCGCGCGCCATCGCGAAGTGCGCGGGGAGCGACGAGGGAACGACCGATCGATCTCTCGACGGGGCGTTTCGTCGTTGATGTCTGTTGCGAGCACTCCGCTGGCGTCCGTCAGGTGGTCTCGGAAAAATTTATCTTGCGTTACATTTCGTTCCGTTGAGGCCCGACGCGCGTCGAGCCTCGCGTGCTGCGCTAAAAGAATCACTCCACTCGCTCCACCTCGCTACTCCGACTCGAGCTCGAGCTCACGCCAACCGCCGCCCCGCGTTGACTTCCTCGTCGAACTGGTCCGGATCCACCATCGTCCACGCCTTGGACGCGCCCCCCGCGGCGGCGGTCGTCGCCGCGCCGCTCGTCGCGTACGACACCACCCCGTCCACGCCCGGCATCGGCGCGCCGCCGAACCCGGAGTAATCCAACGCCGCCCTGGCCGCGGCGACGTTCTCGCCCTTCCCAGCTTCGGTCATGACCGCGTCCTCGCGCCACGAGAGGACGTTCCACCCGTTCGCCTCCGCCTCTCTCCGCAACTCGACGCTCGGACTCACCGCGTACGCCTTCCCGCACGCCCTCATCAACGCGGCGTCGCCGAGCCCGTCGCCGTACGCGATGCTCTTCTTCATGTTCACGCCAACCTCCTCCGCGAACCGCAGCGCGGCTCGCGCTTTCTCTTCGCCCACGACCGGCGGCCCGGTGAGTTTCCCGGTGAAGACGACGGCGCCGTCGGCGCGCGTTTCCTTCTCCAAGACGCCGCCGATGACGCGCGACGCGCCGAGCGCCTTCGCGAGCGGCTTGACTAAAAATTCCGGGCTCTCCGTGACGAGGACCACCTTGTACCCGTCGTACTTGAGCATCTTCATCGTGTTCGCCGCCTCCGGGAACACGGTCGCGTTGCAGAGCTCGTACGCGTCCGTCGCCATGGCCTCCAAGTTGGCGTCGCTCGCGTCGACGCCTTTGAACTCGTTGGCAAACGCCGCGTGGAACGACGCGTCGTCGCCGTTCCCGAACGCGCGGTAGAGCAGACATCTGAGCGCGAACAGAGGCTTCCAGATCATGGCCAGCCACCCGGGCATCGCGCGCGTCTTCGCCGCGACGAGCTGGTCGACGACCGTGGCGGAGGCGACGGTGCCGTCGAGGTCGAAAAACGCGACGCGATACTTCGCCTCCTCCTTGTCCTGAGGGTCGTTCCATACAAAGCGATGGCGGGGTGGAGTTGAAAGGCGTCAGTTGGAGTTGAAAGGCGTCGAGGGCGGGGATTGAAAGCGAAGGGTGGGCGGAGAGATGCGCCGGGAAAAGTCCTTAAAAAACGGCGTTCACCACGCGAACGGGGTCGTATGGGGACCAGTGTATAGAACGCGCCTGATCCACGCCGTACATCATGCACAAGACCTCGTCCGTGCTGTACGCGCTCATGCCTTGGCCTTCCGCGTCGCCCGTGTGCGCGCTGACCGCGGCGTGCGATTGCGATTGAGATTGCGACGCGGACGCGGACGACGACATCGGCGTCGGCGTCGGCGCGGTCGGCGTCGGCGTCGGCGTCGCCGCGGCGTCGGGAACGCTTTCCGTCGACGTCTGGATCGCCGCGACCGCGTCCGCGGGCGTCTCCGCGGGCGCGCCCACGACGTCCAGCTCGAGCGCGGGGGCTACCTCGTCCACGACGGCCGGCGCGGCGTCCTCGACGACGACCGCGGCCACGGCCGTGGCGCTCTTCGTCGTCTCCCCTAAGAACGTGCCGTCGTTAGCGAACGCGTACACGACGTCGGGATAAGCGACCGGTGGCGCGAACGGCTCGGGCTCCTCGCGCTCGAACCGCGCGTCCTCCGCGTCCATGGAGAGCGTCATCGGGTTTTCCAGCGTAGAGACGCGCGCGCGCGCGCTGCGTGCGGCCAGGCGCAGGGACGGCGTCGGGACCGCGCGTCGCGCGACGACGCGAGAGGAGGAAAATCTGCAATCGGCGGTGGCGGTGGCGCGAGAATATCTCGAAGACGCGGAGGAGACGCGTCCGCGACCGGCGCGGACGGCGGCGCCCGCGCGCGCGACCGACGTGGTGCTCATCTCTGCGACGCGTGAAGTGGTGACCGACCTTTCGCGAGGCGACCGGTACCGCGCGCGGTGGAGCGAGCGACACTCGGAGTGACGGACGTCACCGCGCCGGTTGAGAATTCATCGTGTTTGCGGGCGACGTGGCAAATCTGCGATTCTGCGCCTCTCGTGCGTCGCAGATTTTTTTCGCGTTCGCGAAAACGTAGTACGTACGCGATTTTGTATGTGTATTTAGTTAGACGACAAACCCTGCACTGCCCCAATATTTTCTGTCGTCCCGCCATCGCCATCTCCGTTGCCCGAGTCTACCGAGTTCGCCGACCGGCGTTTCGATGCTCCCCCGATGCTCTCCGTGTTGACCTTCCGCCGGAGCGCGTCTTGCAGCTTCGCGATGTGATCGTACGCGTTCTTGAGCTCCGCGTCGCGCTCCTCCGCTTCCGCGTCCATCTCCGCCTGCGTCGCGGCGTACTCTCGAACCTCCGCGCGCAGGAGCGCGAGCTCTCGCTCCTTCGCGTCCGCGTCGGACGCGACGCCGGCATCTCCGACCGTCGCGTTCGCGTCCATCGTCGCGAGGGCCGCGCGCGACGCCGACGCCGACGCCGACGCGCGCGTCTTTTTCTCCGCCTCTCTCGCGAGCGCGTCCACCTTCGCCCTGGACTCGCTCAGGAGTAACGCGACGTGGTCCTCCGCGGCGCGCAAGTGCGCGAGCGCGTTCGCCTTGGCCGCGGACGCTCGCGCCGCGGAGAAGGACGACGCGTCGCACTTCCCGCGAATCGCGCGCAGTGCATCGTGCAGCGACGCGTTCTCTTTCGTGAGGTCGTCCACGGAGAGCGCCCCGGGAGGCTTCTTCTCGATCGCGAACGGCGCGTCGTCCCGGTCCGTGAGCTCGTCGGGGGTCATGACGCGCGCGCGGCCGGAGTGACGAGAAACGCATGACCTCTTTGGTTCCCCCAGACTCTACACGTAGTGCCAAAAAAAAAAGACGGCACTCATTCATCACTCGTCGAGCCCGCGCGTCACTACGCGTACCTACGAGCACGGCCGGAGCTTGCTGTTCCCCGAACCCCACGGGTTATCGTCCTTGAACTCGTCGAACGCGCGCGTCCTCGCGAGCTCCCTCGCCTCCCGCTCGTCCTCGGTCAACTTCGCCTCCTCCTCCGCCGCCGCCTTCGCGTTCGCCGCCTGACGCGCCGTCCGTTCCATCAGCTCGCGGTACTCCATCTCCCCGGCTTCCTCCACGGTCATCGTCGGCAGGATGTGGCTCGGTCGGAACACGTCGCGCGCGATCCTATCGCGGTCGCGATCGTTGATCCCGCCCGCGCCGGGGCCGAGCCCGAGCCGCGCGCGCATCGCGGCGAGCACCTCGGGAGGGACGCTCTGCCCGCGCCCGTCGCCATCCTTCCCGCGGATCGTGTACGTCTTCAGTCCGCCGCCGCCGCCGCCGCCTCCGCGGCCTCGGATCCGCCGCTCCCCCACCTCGCCCCCCTCCTCCTCCTCCTCCTCCTCGCCGCCGCCGTCGTCCGCGTTCCTCCTAGACGCCGCGCTCGCTTCCAGCGCCTCGCGGTCGCGGAGCATCGTCAGCTCCAACTCCAGGCGAGGCTTCGCGTCCGACGCCTTGATCGTCGCGTCTTCGATCGCGAGCGTCCACCGCTCGCGCGCCTCCGCGTCGTCTTCGCCGCCATCGTCCTGACCGCACTCCGGGTCCTCGTCGTCCCACTCCGCGTTTAACAGCGCGTCCTGCCTCCGCGCGCGGCGTTTCGCGTCGAGGTCTTCCAGCCGCGCGCGAATCGCTCTCTCGCGCTTGAACCGCGCGACTTTTCGATCCCTCGCCGTCGCCGGGTCCGCCGCTGCGGACGACGCGCTCGCGCCGTCGCCGTCGCCGCGGGGGATGAACTCGTGCCGCTCGCACCAGGACAAGAACGTCGCGTGCGCGCTCGACGCCTCCGTCGCGACCGGGAGCCGCGCGGCGGGCGCGCGCGTCCGCGTTGAGCCGACCACCTCGGCGAGGTAGAAGGGCGCGAGGAGATATCTCAAGTCCGCGGTCGCGATGTCGTCCTTGGTCTCGTTCTTCGAGAAGACGCCCTCGACGTCGATCCTGTTCACGGCGTGTCGCAGCGCCGCGGCCGCAGACGCGAGCGTCTCCTGTTCGTTCGCGAGGAAGGGAAGCGGAGGGAAGGGAAGGGATCATCAGAGAAGGGAAGGGATCGATCGAGGCGACGACGGCGCGGGGACGGCACCCGCGATCTGGGGTCGACCGACGGCGCGGGCGGGGCGAGGACGAACGCGCACCTCGTCGAGCGCGCCGGACTGGAGCTTCGTGTACGCCGCGAGGCCGCGCTCGAACGCGGCCGCGAGCGGGAGGTCCTCCACGCCTTCCATGTCGCCGTGGTGTGCCGTGCCGTGCGCCACGAGATCTGGAACAAATGTCCAGATCTTCCTTCCATCCTCTCGTTCAGTTCGTTTCCGCGCCCTCGCCCGATGGGCGAGGGCGCGTCGATATACAACTGCGCCCTGTGCGACTCGTACGCGCTCGTGACGCTCGGGATCCTCCCCGAGAGAAAGCTCGCGCGCGGGCCGAACGGGCTCGCGCGATACGAAGACCTCCTCGAGGCGTTCCAGGACGCGCGCTGCGTCGCGTCGGCGTTGCTGCTCGCGTGCCCGACGTGCAACGCGCTCGCGCGCGCGACCGAGGAGGGAGCGTCGGCGAAACCCGGCGCGGACCAAGTCGAGGACGGCGACTTCCTGCGCGACGGCCTCGCGGTCCTGACCCCGTGCTTCCTCGTGAGCTTCGAGGACGGCCAGCCGCCGCCGGTGTACGTCGACGAGAACGCCGCCAAGGGGGGCATCAAACCGAGGTACAGACTCGTCCAGGGCGTCGGCCCGGCGGGACTCGAGCTCGACCGCTCGCGCACGGGGAGGCTGCACAAGCCGAGCCTGCGGCCGTTCGGGATCGACGTCCGGCCGCTATCGCTCGACGACGACGCGGCGGCGACGCGCGAGACGATGAGCGAGGCGTGTTTGTTCGCCGAGGCGTTGACGTCGTGCGCCGGCGGCGACGCGGCGGCGAGCGTCGTGCGTCGTGCGGGGTGGGTGCGAGGAGGGGACCCGCCGAGGCCGGCGCTGGAGCGGTGGGGGGAGATAAGGGAGGCGACGGAGCGGGAGATGGACGAGGACGCGCGGGAGTACGTCCGAGCGCGACGCGTCGTCGGCGGTTTAGAGTACGAAGCGCGGCGGGCGCGGGGACATCTTTAAGTACGTAGTCTAGAGTTTTACATCGCGTCTATCGTTACTGTTGGTACACCCCGACGCGGCGTCGCGTCGGTCGTCAGTCGTCCTCCTCGTCCTCGTCCACCTCCGCCGTCGGCTTCGGGGTATCGATGAACAGCATGTCGCGGTCGTTCAGCGGCGTGTCCGCGGATATCATCTCCTCGTTCACGTTCACGAGCGCCGCGCCGTCTTCGCCCTCTTCCAACGTCGCCGCCGCGGACGGGTCGAGCTCCGACATCAGCTGCGCCGCGGTGACGCCTTTCCGGACCTGCAGAAGCTCGGGGGTCATCCCCCCGCCGCCGTCTTCGTTCCTAGACCAGGTTATCACCATGACCTTTTCGTCGTTCAGCGCGACGTTCGCGGTCGGCGAAGCCTCTCCGTCGCCGGCGCGATTTTTTCCCTCCGTCGACGCCAGACGCATCTTCTCGCCGACGTCCCGCTCCAGCTGCGCGGCTTCCTCCTGGTCGAAGATCCCGTGCGGGGTCTTGCTCTTATCATTCACGCTCGGCTCGACCTGCGCTTGGACAATGCTGAACAGCGGCGAGTCCGCTTTGCCGCTTCGCCACGCGGCTTCTTCCTGCGCGCGGCGCGCGCGTCGGCGCGCCGCCGCGGCTTCCGCCGCCGCCCGCTCCGCGTTCGCCTCGAGCTCCTCCCTCGCCTGCTTCAGCGCCTGGTCCGACGTCGGCAGCGTCAGCGTCGCGTCGTCGCGCGACTTCATCTCCACCGCGACGGGGGTCGACGTCGCGTCCGAGGATACCTCGTCCTCGTCCTCCGCGCCGTCGCCGCCGTCAAAAGAGAACGTCGCGTCGCCCTCGAGGAACCCCTGCATCAGCGAGTTCAAATCTCGCGTGCGGCGCGCCGTCTGCGCGTCGTCCGTGGACGCGACGCCGATGAGGGTCTCCGCGGACGAAGAGACCGCGCTGGCGTACGCGGAGTCTCGAGATTCGAACGCGACGGGCGCCACCGCGGAAGTAGCCGTCGTTATCGCCGTCGTCGTCGTCGTCGTCGTCGTCGTCGTCGTCGTCGTCGCCGCCTCTTCCTCCGCCTCCGCCTCCGCCCACGCGCGCTCTAGCGCGCTCTTGCGCGCCTCTTCGTCCAGAAGCTCCGCGGTCGTCGCCGTCTTCCTTCCGTACGCGTCCACCTTGTGCCACCGCTGATCGGAACAAAACGCAAACTCGGTCACGGTGTACCTACTCCCTGCGAGCAACTGATTCGGCTCGACGCGTCCGCTCTCGAGCGCGCGCTTCAACAGCCTCTTGTGCAACCCCATGAATATCCACTCCGCGATGGACTGAACCGTCGCCGAACTGGGCGCGAGCGTGTCCCCTCGCGTCGGTTCGACGACGTGCACGCGCGACCCTTCGGCGTAGCAGACGACGCCGGCGCCGAGCCGCGCGCCTTGCTCGTCGCCCGCGTGCACGATTTGCACCGGCTGGCCGACGGACGCTGACGCGGGCTCAAACGTCTCCTCCCGGCGCCGGGTCGTCTCCGCCGCGGCCTGGTCGTTGACCGACGAGTCCTTGTATATCCAGTGCGCGGCGTCGCCAAACTCCGCGGCGTCGTGCATCGCGCGCGTGCGCACTTGCACCTCGAGCAGCGCGCCGTCCGGACCCGTCACCGCCGTGTGCAGCGACTGATACCCGGACGCCTTGACGTTGGTGACGTAGTCGTCGTACTCCCCGGGGACGGGGCGGTACAGCTTGTGGATCGCCTCTAGAAGCACAAAACACGCCTCGACCTCGTCCTTCGTCCCGGGCGCGGGGCCCGGCTCGCCGATGACGACGCGCAGCGCGCGCGCGTCGCACACCGCGCCGAACGGGATCTTCTTCCTCGCCATCTTCAGGTGCGTCGAATACGCGGATTTTAACCTCCCCGTGATGTCCACGCGGAGGCCCGGGGCGATCGCGTCGAGCTGGAGCGAGCGCATGCACGCGTCGCGGCAGGAAGCGAGCGCGTTGAGCGACGCCTCCATGGAAGAGGGCGAGTCGCCGTTGTTGAGCCTCCCGGACGCGTTCGTCGCCGCGGCGGCGATGGCGACGTCCGCGGCGATGAACGCGGCTTGCGCCGCCGCCGCCGATTTCGAGTTTCGGTTCGACGCGCGGAGCAGATCAAACGGAGGCACGCACGCGAGAAGCGCCCTGAGCTCCTCCTGCTCCGCGCTCATCGGCTTGGCGCGTTTCAACCTCTCCTCCTCCGCGACGGTCGCCGCGGCCGCGGCGCGGACGCGTCGCGCCATCTCCTCCTTGCTCAGCTTGACGACGCCGCCGCCTTTTTTCCTTCGCTCGACGCCGTCCTCGCCGCGTAAGATCTGCTCGACGAACATCTGCACGTCCGCGCCCGTGGGCGGCTCCCACGTCCACAGCGACTTGAATCGCTCCGCGGGGGTCGCCTCTGACCCGGGCGTCGACGCGCCGCCGCCGCTGTCGCCGCCGCCGCCGCCGCCGCCGCCGCGTTCGCGCGCGTTCCCGCCGCCGCCGCGGCGGGTCGGATCCGGCGCCGCCCACTCCTCCACCCGCGCGTTGATGATCGCTCGAAACGCGTCCGGGTCCTTCACCGCGAACGCGAGGTCCTCCATCTCCGCGTTCGCGCCCAACAGCCCGAGCGCCTCGGAGACGGGGCACCACACCTGAAGCGTCTCGTTCGCGACGAACCGCGCCTTCTCGGGTTTCACCGCGTACATCGTCCGCATGTTGTGGAGCCGGTCCGCCACCTTTATTAAAAACACGCGCGGGTCGTCCACCATGAAGAGCAGGAGCTTCTTGAGCTTCACGAGCTCCTCGGTGTCCATCCTGCCGCGGTCTTCGTCCTCCGCGAGGCCGCCGACGCCGCTCGCGTCGTCCCCGGAGCCGGAGCCGGAGCCGGAGCCGGAGCCGGACTCGGACGTCCTCCGCTGCTTCCGACGTAAAATCTGCGACACGTTTCCGAGCTTGGAGACGTCCGTCACGAGCTTCGCGACCGTGGACCCGAACTCCGCCTCGACGTCCTCGATCGCGCACTCCGTGTCGTCCACGACGTCGTGTAAGATGCACGCGACGACGGCGTCCACGTACTTCTTCTTGCCGTTCACGTCCGGAGGCAACAGCGCGGCCATTATCCTCGCGGCTTCGACGCAGTGCACGACGTAGGGCTCGCCGGAATTTCGAAACTGCCCGTGGTGCCACCGCTCCGCGAACGCGCCGGCTCGCACCACCTTCGCGTCATCGAATATCGCGTACGCGCTGACGTCGACGCCGCACAGGACGCGCGTCCTGGTCGCGGCGTCGTCGATCTCCTCGCCGAAGATCTTCTCGCGCCAGACGTTTTCCCAGAGCTGCGAGAAGAGCAAGACGCCGCCGAGGGCGACCAAGGCGGTGGACGCGAGCACGAGCGGGACGTTGAAGTGCACGCCGACGGACTCGTACTGCGCGAGCCCAGGGAACACGTGCGTGTCCGTGTGCAGCGTGAGGTGGTACGGATGTCCGGCGTCGTACGACGCGTCGACGCCGAATCGATTCGCGCCGGAGAGATCCCGCGACGCCTTCTCGACGAGGTTCTCCGTGACGCGCGACGCGGTGTGCTTCACGCCGTCGATGATGTTCCCGGCGCCGCACGTCGTCGTCGTCGTGGAGGTAGAAGAGCGCCGGGCGTGGGATGCGCGCCTTCTCGGCGCGAGCGAGGGCGCGCTCACGGGGAGGACGCCCCCCGCGCGCATCTCGCGATATTCCTGCGTCCCTTCGTTGTCCCTTCGTTTGTTCGCCAAGATTTGACGCGGGAAGATTCTTGGCGCGCGGGGCTCGACGAGCGAGCCCCGAGTTCCGTCGGTACCGCGCCCTCCCCGCTCGCGGACGCGGCCGGAGGGTGCCCTCTCTCCGCGGAGGCCCTGCCGCGTCTCCAGTCGAGTCGCGCGCGGTGGCCGTCCCCGCGCGCGGTGTTGTGCTCCCCTCCGGTTTTCAGTACCTGTAGTTGTTCTTTTTCGTCTGGTTGTCGCGCGTGATAAAAAATCATCGGTCAGTTGAAAGGGGACACGATCAAATGTTGAAACCGGACGGTGGGTGAAGAACGTAGCGAAGTTGTTTTTAGTTTGGCCTCGTCAGCGAAACCGAGAGACGACGCGCGCGTCGCGGCCACAACCATGCAGCCCACGCCCGAACCGGACCTCGGCGTCGCGCCCCGACCCGGCGCGGGCGCTTCCGCGGACTCGCGATGGGCGAAGTCGTTCGCGAACGACGTCAAAGCGCTGCGATCGGACGTGTCGTACAAGGACAGCGCGGCGTTCCTCAGGGCGCTGACGAGGAAGAGGGCGTTGTCATTTTTCGACATCCGAGACGACCCGGGGCGTTTCTTCCTCGCGCACCGGCTCCTCGCCGAGCACGCGCCGGAGCACGGCCCGGGTTTTTGGATCCGATTCACGGTGCAGTTCAACCTCTTCGCGGGGACGGTCGTCGCCCTCGGCGGCCCCGCGCAGCTCGAAGCCTTGGACGTCATTCAGAGGAAAGGGCAGCTTGGGTGTTTTTGCCTCACCGAGGTTCTCGCCGGCGTGAACAGCGGCCTCGTGGTGAACACGACCGCGACGTGGGACGCGCGGTCGAAGTGTTTCATCATAAACTCCCCCACCGAGGGCGCGGTGAAGAACTGGATATCCCAAGGCTTGACCGCGCACAAGGCGGTCGTGATCGCGGATCTCACGGTGTCCGGAAAGCGCGTCGGCCCGCACGGTTTCTTGATCGACATGACGCACAAAGGCATCGTCACCGGAGACATGGGGAAGAAGACGACGGGGGTGGACCTCGACAACGCGTGGGTGAAGTTCGATAACGTCAAGGTACCGAAACAGTCGTTATTGAACCGTTACGGGGACGTCATCGACGACGAGTACGTCCCCGCGGTGAAAGGCGTCCGGACGATGGACATGATCGGACAAAGGCTCTTCACCGGCCGCGTCGCCGTCGCGCAGGCGGCGCTGATATTCGCCGCGAAACTGTTCGCGGATACGAGACGATACAGCGACGCGAAACCGTGCACGATGCGAAACGGCGTCCGACCGGAGCTGAGCCAAGTCCCGCAGCTCGCGGCGCTGTACGACGAGGCGGACGCTCGGCTCTCAGCGACGCGAGACTTCGTGGACGCGTGCGAGGCGGAGCTGCGACGGAGTCTCGTGAAGAACGAGACGCCCGGGAGTGCGCTGACGCGCGCGATCGCGGTCGCGAAGATTCGCGCGGTGGAGACTTCGATAGAGCTGTGCCACCGGCTGAAACAGGAGGTCGGGTCGTTCGCGCTCATGGACGGCACCGGGTTTGAACACGCGGACTTTCTGCAGTGTTGCAAGTTCGCGGAGGGCGACAGCCGGATCTTGTCGCAGAAGCTCGCGAGGGACGCGTTCGCGGAGTACGCGCGCGCGAAGAAGAAGAGCGCGAACGCGACGCCGAGCGGGTGGTCGAAGAGGGAGATCGAACTGTGCGACCGCGTCGCGTTGTTCATCGACTCGGGGGGCGGCAACAGAGCGGCGGCGTGGGACGCGGCGTGGAGGGAAGTCTACGCGCTCGCGGCGGCGGTGTGCGATCGCGTGATGGACGAGTGGTGGGGGGGCGGGGCGCCGGCGCGCGCGAAGCTGTGACGACGACGCGCCGGGTGCGTGACCTTAGGTCAGATTTGACGAGTAAAAACGCGACGCGCGTGAACCGTCTCGCGATCGTCGCCGCTCCCTCCCTCACGGGGTCGCGCTCCCGCTCGCCGGCGCCTGCGTCACGAGAGCCCCGAGCAGCGCGACGACGTCATCGTGATCCTCGAGGTAATAATCCGCCCCCGACGGCTTCTGCCCGACCGTGGAACAATACACCGCGAGGTGATCGTGCCCGCGTTTCTTCTTCCCCTTTTGCGGCTCCGACCCGGGACGCGCGCACGACAGCGCCGCCTTGACCGCGCTCTCCGGGTTCCCGACCCACTGGTCCACCGCCTGGAACATCTCCTCGTCGCTTCGATCGTCGCCCACGGCGAGGATGAAGTCCACCTTCCCCGCGGCGAGGCCGCCGCGCAGGTGCGTGTCCGCCGCGGGGCCTAAGAACATCTCCACCGCGGTGGACTTTCCGATCCCCTGCGGCTTGATCTCGACGTGGCACGACCCCCAGAGGACGTCCACCGGGTCGTTCACGAGCACGGACTCGAGGTGGTCCATCAGCTCCTTCGCCTGCCACGCGCCAAAGTCTGGGTCCGCGTCGCGGTAGTCCCACACCACGCTCGTCTTCTTGTCCCTGATGTACGAGCCGTCCGTGGAGTCTTGGTATTGTTCCAAGATGGGCAGCACGATGCCGCGCCACCGCGCGATGTTCTCCTCCGTCCCCACGGTCGCGAGGCAGGCCCAGTCCGGGTTGGATCCCCACGCCGGTCCTTTGTACCAGTACCCGTGCTCCGCGAGTAAGGCCACGTTCGGGACCGCGTCGGAGAACCACTTGGCGAGCGTGCCTTTGCAGCGACCGCTGACGATGCACACCATCGCGTTCATCGGATCGTTCGCCAGCGTCTGTATCGTGTCCAAGAGTTCCGGCGACGGCGGCTGATCGTACGTCGCCGCCTGCACGAGCGTGCCGTCGTAGTCCAAAAGCAAAACGCGCCGCGTGCTCTGGGAGTACTCCAGCGAGCACTGCATGTTGTCCAACCTGCGGAACTCCGGGTCGAGCGTCACGACGCGGAAGTTCAAACCGAACCCGAGGCCGTAGCACTTCGGCGCTTTCCCGTCCAACTCCGTCGCGCGCTGCAGCTCGCTGATGTTCGACGCGGCCCAGTACCCGACCGTGTGCTCGCTGATGTACTTCCAGTGCTTCTTGTGCCTGGCTTCCGCTTCGACGCCGCTCAACGTCGCGGCTCGGTACATCGCGTCCGCGACGTCTTCGACGTTCCACGGGTTGACCCTAAACGCGCCGGACAACGAGCTCGAGCACCCGACAAACTCGGACATGATGAGGCTCGAATTTCTCGGCAACGGGAACCCGTCCGCGGTGCCGACGCTCTCGTCCCGCGGGCCTTGGCGGCACGTGATGTACTCGTACGGGAGGAGGTTCATCCCGTCTCGCGTCGCGGTGACGACGACGCAATCCGCGTGGGACATGAGCGCGATCCGCTCGTCCAGACTCGTCCCGCGGTTGATGAACTCCACGACCTTGCCGCCGAACGCGTCGCCGTCGCCTTCTGTCACGCCGTACGTCGCGTTTAAGCGCTCGACGATGGCTTCGACTTCGGATTGAAGCTCTTGCGTCTCCCGTCCCGTGCTCCGCGCCGGGTTGCACACTTGGACGAGCACCATCGTCTCCGCCATCTCCGGGTGCTGCGAGAGCAAAAGTTCGTACGCTTGCAGACGAAGGTCAATCCCTTTGAAGAGGTCCATGTCGTCGATCCCGAGGAACACCATCCGCCCGCGGAACGCCTTGCGGTAGTTGAGCCGGTGCGACACCGATTCGGGCCACATCACGCCCTCCTGCAGACGATCCGTGTTCACGCCAGTGGGGCAAATCTTCACGGAGACGCTCCGGCCGTAGTAATCGATCGCGAGCGAGCCTCGCACGGTCTTGTGGTTTAACCCGAGCAAACGCGTCGTGCACGACAGGAAGTGCCGCGCGTAGTCGAACGTGTGAAACGCGACGACGTCCGCGTTGAGCAATCCTCTCAAGACGAGGTCGCGGTTCGGGAACGTCCGGAAAATCTCCGACGACGGGAACGGGCAGTGCAGGAAGAACCCGCACCTCACGGTGTTGTACCGCTTCCGAAGGAACGTCGGCAGAAGCATGAGGTGGTAGTCGTGCACCCACACGAAGTCGCCGTCCGCGTTGAGGACCTCGACGACCTTATCCGCGAAGCGCTTATTCGCCGCGAGGTACCCTTGCCAGTTCAGCTTGTTATACCTACCCGCGCTCGTGGGCGATTGAGGTAAGATGTAGTGCATCAACGGCCACAGGAACTGCTTGCAGAAGCCTTTGTAGTATTTGTCCTTCAGCTCCGCGCCGAGGAACACCGGGACGCAGTTGAACCGCTCCGCGATGTCGCTCGCGACGGCGTCTTGTTCGAAGAGCTCCACCTCGCTTCCGAGGCCGCCCAGGAACAGAACTTTCTCCACGGACGTCCCGTTGAGTATCCCCGTGACGGTCTGGCCGTATATCGAGTCCGGGTCCATCGCGAAGTGCCAGCTGTGCCCGCGCTCGGCGGCGCCCTCGGGGTCGTGCGTCATCTTCAGCGGGAGCGAATTGCACACGATGATGACGCGCTCGGTCTTATCGACGGACGTCGCGTAGCCGCTGTAGGCTTCGTCCTGCTGCAGCGCCATCAATCGCGCGTCCGCAACCTTCGCCGCGTCGGGGTCGACGAGCTCCTGAAGGTTGTGCATCGACGTCGACGCCGCGCGCCTCATGGTTCGCGCGTTGAAATCCTCGTCGGACGCGCGGAAAACCTACCTACCGCCGACGAGGATAAAGCGCGAGCGCTGAACGCCCGCTGCGACGGGACGACGACGACGACCGCGAGAGACGCGGATCCGCGCGCGCGCGATCCGAGCGATATCGCGTCGACGCGCGCGCGCGAGCGAGCGACGACGAAACCCGGCGACGGCGGCCGTGCGGTCGCTCGCGTGAAGTGCGCGCGAGCGACCGCGCGCGCTGCTCCGCCAGCGCATCTCGCTCGCGGCCTGGCCGGCCGACCGCAGCCGCATCAGATCTTGCGCTCGGGCCGTCGGTCAGATGGGCGAAGCGCAGGCTTCAGTTTGATCGGCGGGCTCGATCGGGACGGTGGTTTCAATACCGAGCTGAGCTGGCAGACCCTTCCGGCGGAATTCGGCGGGACGGCGCGGCGGCAGGGAAACACATTCTGTTGACGTCGAACGCGGGCGATCCCTCGCCGCGCGCGCCTCGCGATCACACCACCGCGCGCACGTGCGTCGACTCGCGTTTTCACGAACGCGAAAAGACCTGCGCGCGCTCGGATCAGGGCAAACCCGCGACGCGCGCGCCTCTGAGCCTTCGGATCTCGCGGAATTCTGTTCTTCGGGCGGGTTCTCCGATCGGGCGCCTTCAGGCAGTCTAGATTAGATCTCGAGCGTCGCGCGCGCGCGAACCACGGCCCGCGCGAGCCTCGGCGCCTCGCCCGCGACGACGCCGCCCGCACGCGAGCGCTCGCCCGTTCCCGCGCCCTCCCTCGCGGTGGACACGCTCGTGGAGCAGCTCACGCCCCCGTTCGACGGCGATCGCGCGGTGACGGACGAGGCGGACGCGATGGCGACGTCCGCGGTCGACGCGACGCTCAAAACCGGAAACGTGAACGCGGGCGCGGACAGCGACGCGACGACGACCGCGGGGGGGGCGCCCTCGCCCTCGCCCGCGCGCGACGCCGCCGCGAAGGACGCGACGACCGCGGCGGCGCCGAACGCGCCGGGCGGGAACGCCGCGGAGAAGGAGCCCGCGATGACGCCGACGCAGCCGGCGTGGGGGAAGCTGGCGTCCATGGTGGAATCCATCGTCGACGCGCCCCCCCCCGGCGGCGGCCGCGGCGGGAAAGGCGGCCGCGGCGGTCGAGGCGGGAAGCACGCGAAGGCGGGACGCGGCGGGAGCGGCGCGATGCGCGTCGTCGTGCGGCATGACGCGCCGCCGGCGGCGGCGCCCGCGAAGGACGTCGACGCGAACGAAAACGCGGACGCCGAGAAGGCGGCGACCCCGACCCCGAGCGCGGACACGTCGCCGACGACGGCGACGGCGACGGCGAGCACGCTGCAGACGAAGAACCCGGTCGTGGTCGTGTCTGAGGCCGTCGCCGCGACGACGGCGAAGCCCGTGAGCCCGGTGACTCCCGAGGAGGAGCCGTCCCCCGCCGCCGCCGTCGCCGCGGCCGCCGCCCCCGCCGCCGAGGGGGAGACGGACGAGGAGATCCTCGCGCGGTGCCCGCCGCCGCCCCCCGGGTTCCTGATCGTTCGATCCGAGTCCGTCGGCGACGGGCCGTGCCCGTTCTGCGACAGTCCGATGAAAGCGAGGGGGATCAAGAAGCACCTGGCGCACTGCAAGGAGAAGCCGAAAGGGTACAAGCCGGCGTGCTGCCCGCCCGGGTTTGTTCCGATTAAAGACTCATCCACGGAAGGGAATAAGCTGCGCGAGGACGCGGCCAAGCTCGCGAACGAGGCGGCCGATGCTTTGCGAGAGAAGAGGATGGAGGAGAAGAAGGTCAAAGCCGCGGAGAAGGCGGCCGCCACGGAGGCCGCGGCGAAGGCGTCGGCGAAGAAGGCTGGCGGGGAGGAGGACAAAGATTCCTCCACCGGCGGCGCGGGCGGCATCGAGGAGGGCGACGAGCAAGGGAACGGAAAGGACGGGGACACCCCGAAGAGCAACAAGCTCATCTTCCGCGCGAAGAACGGCGCGGCGGCGAAAGCGGCGGCGGCGGCGGCGAAGCCCGCGGAGGTGTTACCCGGCACGCGTCCTCGCCGCGCGTCCGCGAAAGCCGCCGCGATGGCGGAGGAATCGAGCGAGAGCGAGAGCGAGAGCGAGAGCGGGAGCGAGCCCGCGGCGGCGAAGAACCTGACCGCGCGGCCGCGGCGGAAATCCGCGACGCTCGGCGTCGCCGCCGCCGCGAAAGCCGCGGGGCCGGCGCGCCGAGCGAGCGGCGGAAAGGCCGCGGTCATCATGCACGTGGACCTCGCTTCCAAGGGGTTCAAGTGCGGGTACCCGGACTGCGGGAAGATCTTCGGCGCGCAGAGCGGGCTGAAGCGCCACGTCACGGTCTCGCACGCGAAGGACCACGGGGACCAGCCGTTCACGGTCGTGGACGAAGCGACGGCGGCGGCGAACAAGGGCAAAGCCGGCGCCGGCGGCCGCGCGCGGCGGGCGAGCGCGGTGTCGAACGACTTCGCGGGCCTGAGCGAGGACGAGGACGACGAGCTGTTCGAAATGCGCGCGACGAACTTCACCAAGGGCGGCGGCCGAGGCCATCGCTCGGACAAAGACGCGACGGAGATCTCCACGGAGGAGGAGGACGACGACGAGACGATCGTCCGCGGGAAGCCGACGCACGGCGGCATCGCGCGATTCACCGCCGGCGTCGCGCAGGACGAGGACGGGGATGAAGATTCGGAGATGCTCGGCGTCGTCGCGGAGGCGACGTACAAGGCGCGCGCGGCGACGCGCGAGGCGGAGGCTGCGATCGCGGACGCGAAAGCCGCGGACATGGACTACGAGCAGGGCGGGCGCGCGGGGCGGAAGCGCGGCGCCGCGACGCCCCCGGCGGGCCGAGGGCGGCCGAAGCAAAAGCAGAAGGGCAACAAGGGCGCCGCGAACGCGAAGAACTCCGCCGACGCGAAGGACGCGCCTAAAGAAAAGGAAGTGTGCGAGATCTGCGGGAAGGTCTTCGCCGCGGTCCAGGGCGTCCCCTCGCATTACAAGTCGCACGTGGCCAAGGCGGAGGACGCGGAGACGAAGCAAAAAGCGGAACGCGCGCTGTACCAGTTTCAGCAACGCATCCGAGACCGCAGGGAGAAAGCGGTCGTCGCCGCGAGGAGCGGCGCGCGCGCGCGCCGCGAAGCCGAGGCCGAGGACGAGGACGAGGACGAGGACTCCCCCGGCGGCGGCGCGAACGACGCGGCGCCGCTCGTGCTGAACCCGAGCGCGCGGAACTGCTCGCACTGCGGCCAAGGCGTGCGCTTCTCCACGCAAAAGGACTTAATTTCGCACATGTGGTCTGAGCACAAGGTGGTCGCCATCTCGGACCCGTCCCTCGTCGGCGGCGGCGGGAACCGCGGCAGGGCGTCGAGGCAGGCGAGCGACGGGTGGGACTCCGGCGCGGCGGCCGCCGCGGCCGCGGCGGCGATCGCGGCGTACCCGAACGACTGGATCGGCGGCGGCGGGAAGAACAACGCGCTCGCGTTTCCCGGCGTCGACGCCGGCGGGACGATGACCATCTCCACCGGTCTGGTGCAGTCGATGATCTCCCGGATCGACGCGCTGGAGAAGACCGTCGCGTCGTTAGGGTACGGCGGCGGGAACGGCAACGCGAACGCGGGGGCGATCGTCGCCTCTGGCGGCAACGGCAACGCGGCGGCGATGCAGATGCATCCCTTCGACGCCGCCGCGGAGATCAAGCGGATCCCCGTGCGCGGCGCGAGGCCCGGGTACTCGCCGATCGTCACCTTCGGGCGCATGGTGTGGCTCACCGGCATCGTCGCGCTGCAGACGGTGGACCAGGACGTGGAGGGGCAGACGCGCCAGGCGCTCGAGCACATGACGCTGCTCTTGCACAAGGCTGGGACGGACCCGACGCACTTGTTGCGGCTGAACGTCTACCTCGCGGACATCCGATGCGCGGATCGGATGTACAAGGCGTGGAACGAGTACTTCGAGGGCCTCGGCCTGAGCGAGGGGCAGCGCCCGGTGCGGATCACGCACGAGGCGAGGTTGAAGAACGAGGGGTTCAGGGTGGAAGTGCACGCGGAGGCGGTTTTGCCCGCGAAGTGAAGCGAGCGACGGCGACGCGGCGCGGGGCGACGAGAGGAGGGAGGGGGAGAGGAGGACGCGAACGACGAGAGGAGGACGCGAACGACGCGAACGCGAGCGCGAGCGCGAACGCGAACGACGAACGAAAAAAGAAGAGAAAAAGCGCGACGACGAGGGCGCGGAGCGTCGCGGAGAGCACGAGTAAAAAAAACAATATCTTTGCAACTGACGCGAATCAATCTACTGGACTTTCTTCGTGAACACGATCACCTCCTCCTCCTCCACCTCTTCCTCGCCGTCCTCCTCGTCGTAGCTCCCCTCTTCTTCATCTTCTTCTTCTTCTTCTTCGAAGTCGTCGTCGTCCGCGCTCGCCGCCGCCGCCATCGCGGCCGCCTTCCTCGCGCGTTTCTCCTCCCTCGCGTTGCTCTCCTGCTGCTTCACCTGCTTCTCCTTCACCGGGCCGAGCACCATCACCATCCTGTTCCCCTCCATGGACGGGTTCCCCTCCAGGGTGCACAAGTCCTCGTCGGAGTTGCAATCGTCGACGAATTTCATAAACATGTCCCTCCCCATGTCGCGGAACTCGTTCTCGCGTCCGCGGAACTGGCACACGAGTTTGACGCGATCGCCGCCGTCGAGAAACTTCTTCGCCGCTTTCAGACGCACCATGTAATCGTGCGAGTCGATGTTATACCGCATCTTGAGCTCCTTCACTTCGATCCTCGTCGCCGCCGCGCGCTTCCGCGTCTCGCGTTGCTTCTTCTCCTGCTCGTACTTGTACTTGGAGTAGTTCATTATGCGGCACACCGGCGGGTTCGCCTCCGGGGAGAACATCACGAGGTCCAAGCCAGCCTCGTCCGCGATCTCTTGCGCTTCCGCGGAGGACATCACGCCGACGGGCGCTTTATCCTCGTCGATCACGCGCACCTCGGGAAGGTCGATGTCCTCGTTCCGAGGCGGGCCGGTGTCCATGTTCACGCGGAAGCCTCTTCGACCTCTGCCGCGTCCGCCGCCGCCGCGGCGTCCGCCGCCGCGGCGTCCGCGTCCGCGCGCTTGCGTGATCGTGCTTTGATCGCCGTCGCCGTAGCGGTACTTCGACGGCCGCGCGGTGACGACGCGCGGGGCGATTCCGACGTGCACGCCCGTCAGCGCGGAGCCCTTCATGAACCCGAGCGCGCCGCCGCCGGCCGCGTTCGCAGCCTCGGGCGTCGCGCGCGCGACGCGAGCGCCGCCAGAGGGCGGCGCGCGGACCGCCATCGCGGCGACGCCGGACGACAGCGCGTTCACGATCGCGGACGACATGACGTTCGACGACGTTCGAGACGACGACGCGTTTCGGAGGATTCGATTCGAGGTTTTCGCTCGACGCGGACGCGGGGCGGCGCGGACGACGCGACGATGCCCGTCGCGCGTGGACGCTGCTGACGCGCGTTCGGACGCGCTCGCGATGGACGTGAGCGAGACGGTCGCGGCTCCGCGGACGGGAACGCGCGCGCGGCGTTGTGGATCCCTCGCCCGCCGCCCTTGCCCTAACGACCCCTGGGTTATCTGTTCGCGGTGAACACGTCGACAGCGGCTATCGCTATCATCGGGTACAGGTACAGTAGCTGGTTTCATCGGCGAGGAACGATCTCTGCCGATCAAGACGCGGTCAAATTTTGGTTCTGACGCGGTCGAGCCTGGCATCGCATCGCTGCCGCAGAAAGTTTTCGCTCGACTGTTCCGGAATTTCATCGGTGTTAGCGGGTCGTCAACGCCCAAAACGGGTCGCGCGACGGCGACGCGGCCGCGCGCGGGTCAGGGTTCTTCGCGCGAGGCGTCGAAGAGGACGATGTCGGAAGCGCCGCCCGCCGCGGCCCGCCGCCGCGCGGGCGCGACGGCGTCCGCGGCGGACGACGACGACGACGACGCGACGACGACGACAAAGGCGACGATGAATCGACGACGAGGCTACGCGAGGAATCGCGTTCCGGTGATCGGAGGCAGACCGGTCAAGACGCGAACGTCCGGGATGCGCAAACTCCACGAGCCCGCGGGCGCGGGGGTCTGGGTCGCGATCTTCGGGAGTGTGCTGTTGTTCGCGGGGATACAGGCGTTCATCCGGTGGAAGTGGGCGGACGAGTTGGGTTGACGACTGCGGGAGCCGTCGAGAGGGCGGGCGCTCCGCGAGTGATGAATGAGATGTTCGGAGCGCGTCGGCGCGCCCGTCTTCTACGATACCATATCTATAAGATACTACTAGCTAGCGTCACCCCAGTCGTCGTCCTCGCCGCTCGCGTCGTCGTCCTTCCCACCTCCGCCGCTTCCGTCGCTCTCGCTCTCGTCGCCGCGAACGATGCGCGGCGTCCCCGCGGAGGATAATATCGTCGCGACTTCGTCGCCGTTTTCGTCCACGACGCGCACGTGCCTCGCGGACGCGCGCACCCGCGCCGGCACGTCGCTCTCGCACGACGCGAGCCACCGCTTGACTCTCTTCCCGTGCAGCCCCGGGGGCATCGCGATGACGCGCTTGAGCCACCCGTGGTCGCCGCGCGTGCGCATCGCGCCGCGCAAGTCCGCGGACGCGTGCGACGACAGCCCGTGCTGGTCCGTCGCGTCGGGGTACAGCGAGAGCCGGTCGCCGTCGTCGCACTCGAAGTCGATCGCGACGTGCGCGGCGGACGTCGCGACGGTCGAGGTCGAGGTCGCGGGGGAGAGGGAATACGAATCGTCGCCGGGGAGGACGCCGCTGACCGGGTCGTCCGGGTCGATCGCCTCGGGGGGATACCACTTGATCTCGTACCTGAGCGTGTCCCCTTCGCGAACGCGGTAAAAACCGTCGTCGTCGTCGTCGTCGTCGTCGTCGTCGTCGTCGTCGTCGTCGTCGTCGTCGTCGTCGTCGTCGTCGTCGTCGTCGTCGTCGTCGTCGTCGTCACTTTCGCCGCCGCCGCCGTCCCTCCACGCGAGCGTGACCCACCGATCCTGCGCGCTCGCGTCCGGCGCGTTCACCGCCGCGGCCGCGAGCTCCTCGTCCATGGGAAGCCTGAGCACGGCCTCGAGCACGGAAGGGTTATCGCACAGCTCCGTCGCGGCGGCGATGGCGGCGCGCGTCGCCGCCGTCGCGGCGTCGCCGTCGCCCATCGCCTCGCCGACGACGCGCTCGTCGATTCGCTTCGGCGCGCCGAGCAGCCCGCGCGCGCTGAGCTCGTTCGCGACCGCGGCGGCGAACGCCTTGACGCTGTTCACGAGCTCGTTCCCCTCGCGGGCGCCGCCGAACGACCCCGCGCGCGTCGAGAACCGCTCCGGTCGGAGGAACCGAGATCGAAACGCGTCTTCGATGTTTCGCTCCGCGCTCGACGGCTGCGACTGCCGCGACGACGACGGCGACGACGGCGACGCCGGCGCGCTCGCGATCGCCGCGGACGCGGCGACGTCCGCGGCGTGCACGTCCGAGATCGAGTTCGACACCGGACCGGACGAGTCGCCGACGTTGAGCGCGGCGGCGATCGCGCGGACCAGCGCCGTCGTCCGCTTTCGAACGACGACGCGAAGCGGGTTCACTCCTCCGTTGCCGTATCTGTCGTACCCTCCGAACCCGCCGCGGGTTCGGTCGCGGTCGGCGCGGTCGCCGCGGCCGTGACCCACCCTCGACCCCGCGGGCACCCCCGCGGCGTGCGCGATCGTGAACCGCAGCTCGAGCGTCTTGAGCGCGTATCGGTTCACGACGAGACGCGCGCGCGCGACGTTCCGATCGGCGCTCGCGTCGATCACGACCGCGCCCGCGATCGGTCTCGAGTACCCTCGCGGCGTCCCGGGCGTCCGCACGCCTCCGCGGCCGTCCACGCACGCGTGTTTCCTCCGGCACGGGTTCTTGCGCTCGGGAGGGGACACGTCGCGCTCGCCGTCCTCGCTCTCGCCCGTGGATTTGGACGTCCAGCGGCCTTTCGCGACGCCGTCCGCGCCGACGTCTCGCTTATCGAATTTAAACGTCCAGTCGTCCGCGTGTCCTCTGTTTGGCGGGCCGTCGCGGGTCTCCGGCGCCGCGGCGCCGGCGTTCGCGTCGCCTTCGTTCCCGTGCGCGCCCGTGGCGTCGTACACGCGCCGTTTGTCGTCGTCGCTGAGGACTTTGTACGCTTCGGAAATCTCGAGGAAACGCGCCGCCGCCGCCGCCGGGTCCGCGAGGTTTTTATCTGGGTGATACATCAGCGCGAGCTTCCGGTACGCTTGCTTCAGTCGGTGCTTCCAATCCTCCGCGTCCGCGTCCTCGCGCGTCAGGCCGAGGACGGCATACAGATCTTTCGGCTTCGCCGCCTCGCGCGCTGAGGCGACCGCGGCCGCGAGGTCGTCCAGCGCGGCGTCGACGTCCTCGTCCTCGCCGCCGCCGCCGCCGCCGCCCGCGGGGCTCGACGTCATCAACGTCGAGGACGTCGCGCGGGCTGCGCCCACGGGCTGTTCGCCCTCCTCTTTCTCCTCGCTCTCCTCCTCCTCGCTGTCGCCGCCGCGCCGCCGCCGCCGCGGTCTCGACGGTCCCTTCGCGCCGAAATCGTCCAACGCCGCCGCGGCGGCTTTCGCGTCCCCGTCCGCGGCGTCGATCATCCCTCTCAACAGACGCGCCCACCCGCGGTTGATCATCGCCCGCGCGAGCGCCTCCGCGGCGGCGCCGCCGTCGCCGCCGCCGACGTCGTTCAGCGCTTTCTCTAGCGACGGGATCGCGGCCGCGCATCGTCGGATCGCGTGCTCCGCGCGCGTCGCTCCGCCGCCGCCGCCGCTCGCGTCCGCGGCGGCGTCTTCCCGCGTGGCGAGGCTCTCCACGCGGCACAAACCCGCGTCCGTCTCCGCGGTGAACAGCCCGTCCGCGTCCTCCACCTTGAACTTCAAGAGCGCGTCGCGCGCGTCGCTCCACCGCCGCGCCGCCTCCGCGGATCGCTGCGCGTCGCGCAGCGCGAGTAACTTGAGATCGACGCGGAGATCTCGCGCGCACGCCGCCTCCCCCGGCGTCGCGCGTAAGCAGTCGCGAAGCACCCCGGCGGCCGCGCGCAGCGCGTCCGTCGTCCGCACGCACCTTCTCAGCGCGTCAGCGAGCAGCCGCAGCGCGTCCGGGGACCCGGGGTCGACCTTTAAGATCGCGGCGACGTCCATCTTCGCTTGCGAGTACAGATTCAGCTCCACGGACGCCTCCGCGCGGAGTAACAACAGGGACTTGGCGCGCCACGACCGCCTCAGCGCCCTCGTCGCGGTCCAGAACGCGAGCTCGTGCTGCTTATTCTTCGCCTGCGCCGCCGCGAGGTCGTGCGTCGCCTTTTGCGTCGAGATCGCGGAGAGGAGCGACGCCGCGGCGTTGAGCGCGCGCGTCAGGCGCTCGCGCGACAGCTGCGCGGCTTCGACGGCGGCGTTCGACGCCGAAACTGAATCCGACGCGTCCTCCTCCTCCGCCCCGCCGTCGTCGCCGTCGCCCCGCCGCCGCTCGGACGTCCACGCCAGCGCCGCGCGCGCGGCGTCCGTCGCCGCGTCCCAGTCCCCGTCCAGAAGCAGCACCTTGGCGCGGAGGAAATTCGCGCGCGCGCGCGCGCTCGCGTGCGCGCGCGCGTCGCACTCGCGAAGCAGGCTCTCGAGTCGATCGACGCATCCGCGCACGCGCAGCGCGCGCAGGTCGTCCACCGCGGCGGCGTATCGCGCCTCGCACGTCGGCGGCGGAGGATGGTCTCGCGCGCGCGGTCGCGGCGCGGGCGCGTCGATCGCGGCCGTCGGGGAGGCGAGACAGAGCAGCGCGAGGAGGAGCGCGGCGAGGACGCGGACGAGATCCACCGCGGGGCGCGTCCGCGCTCGGCACCTCGCCGTTATTCGCATTCGCGTCGTCGTCGTCGGCGTCGTCGTCGTCCTGCCCTGCGCTCGGCGGCCGCGCGCGCCGGTCCCTACGCCGTCGCGCGCGCGGATGCTATGAGGTCCGTCATCCGCGCGCGGTATGGCGTGTCGCGCGAGCCGTGTCCGATACACGCCGCGCCTCGAGAGAGTGAGCGTCGACGACGTTGTTACTCGCTCGAAAAACACGCGCGGCCCCAGCCGCGGACAACTTGGCAACCCACGAAAAGTTCTGTTGCACTTACCCCCGCACGGCGCAGCGCCCGCACGCCCGACGATGGACCCCTCCTGGCAAACAGAAGGGTGGGACCCCGACGCGAAGCCGCCGTCGCCGCCGCCGTCGATCGGCCCGCTGCTCGACCTCCTCCCCCTCGACGTCCTCACAGAAGTCCTGCGAAGACTCGACCCGAACGCTCGAAGTCTTCTTCGTCGCGCGTCTCGCGGCTGCCGCCGCCTCGTCGAGGACTCCGGGCTCCGCCGCTCGGGGCTCCGACTCCTGCGAACCTCCCCGGATGTATACGGGCTCCAGCTATGGTACTTCACGCAGTCGATCGCGCTGGTGGAGTGGGGGAGGAAGAACGGCATACCGTGGTCGCGGCGCCTATGCTTTGTCGCGGCGTGCCAGGGGAACGCGACGTCTGTGCTC
>NW_003315882.1:419020-625837 GCF_000151265.4 Micromonas pusilla CCMP1545 | reverse complement strand
GGCCGTCGGGGAGGCGAGACAGAGCAGCGCGAGGAGGAGCGCGGCGAGGACGCGGACTAGATCCACCGCGGGGCGCGTCCGCGCTCGGCACCTCGCCGTTATTCGCATTCGCGTCGTCGTCGTCGGCGTCGTCGTCGTCCTGCCCTGCGCTCGGCGGCCGCGCGCGCCGGTCCCTACGCCGTCGCGCGCGCGGATGCTATGAGGTCCGTCATCCGCGCGCGGTATGGCGTGTCGCGCGAGCCGTGTCCGATACACGCCGCGCCTCGAGAGAGTGAGCGTCGACGACGTTGTTACTCGCTCGAAAAACACGCGCGGCCCCAGCCGCGGACAACTTGGCAACCCACGAAAAGTTCTGTTGCACTTACCCCCGCACGGCGCAGCGCCCGCACGCCCGACGATGGACCCCTCCTGGCAAACATAAGGGTGGGACCCCGACGCGAAGCCGCCGTCGCCGCCGCCGTCGATCGGCCCGCTGCTCGACCTCCTCCCCCTCGACGTCCTCACAGAAGTCCTGCGAAGACTCGACCCGAACGCTCGAAGTCTTCTTCGTCGCGCGTCTCGCGGCTGCCGCCGCCTCGTCGAGGACTCCGGGCTCCGCCGCTCGGGGCTCCGACTCCTGCGAACCTCCCCGGATGTATACGGGCTCCAGCTATGGTACTTCACGCAGTCGATCGCGCTGGTGGAGTGGGGGAGGAAGAACGGCATACCGTGGTCGCGGCGCCTATGCTTTGTCGCGGCGTGCCAGGGGAACGCGACGTCTGTGCTCAAACACCTTCGCGCGCTCGGGTGTCCGTGGGATGAAGATACGAGCTGGGCGCTCGCGTGTGAAGGCGATCTCGAGACCCTGAAGTGGGCGCACGAACAAGGGTGTCCGTGGGATGAGCGCACGTGTTGCTGGGCGGCGCGCTACGGAAACCTCGAAGTGCTCGAGTGGTTGCACGGCGCTGGCGCTCCGTGGGACGAGAGAACGTGCATGTTTGCCGCCGCGGGCGGGAACCTTCAGACGCTGCAGTGGGCGCGCGAGCACGGGTGCCCATGGAAAGAAAGGACACTTCGTAGCGCATACATCAATGAACACCACGACGTCCTGCGGTGGGCGATAGATAACGAATGCCCTGGGTACCAGAAAGATGTATACCAGGTCGCTATGTCGATGATGCCGTAAATCAAACGACGATGCGCGCCGACGACGATGTGCTACGACGATGTAACTATGAAACGAACGATGCGTCTATACGCGCGACTCAGTACCGCCTCCCGCCCCCCGCGCTCTCGAACAGAACCGTCCCCTTCTTCTTCCCCTTCTTCTTCCCCCCGCCTGCGTCGTCCGACGCGGCGGCGGCGGCGGCGGCGGCGGCGGCCACCGCGGCGGCGCCGTCGTCCCCTCTCCCCCACGGGCCGCCCCCCCCCCCGCCCCACACCCCGCCCGCCCCCCGCGCGGCCGGCGGCGACGCCCCAAGCGCGGGACCCCACGACTCGCCGTCCCCGGGGAGGTCCGGCGCGTCCAACCCGGACGCGAACCCCCACTGCGCGACGCGCGCGAACGACGTTCCGCGCGGTCCTTCCGCGTTTTCAAACTCTTCCCTCGCGAGCGCCGCCTCCCGCGCGGCCTCGCGCGCCTCCTCCTCGGCCGCGGCGTGCGCGCGCGCGAGCGCTTCCTCGGGGGTGAGGCGCGACGCGTCGAAAGAGGAGGAGGCGTCGTCGTCGTCCTCGCGCGGCGCGCTCGCGGCCGACCCCAACGCCGGCATCGCGTCTCGCGCGGCTGTGGAAAAAACGCGCGCGTCCCTCGCGGCTCTCGCGTCGGCGTCCGCCGCCGCCGCCGCCGCCCGCGCTTCCGCGTTCGCTCTCTTCCTCCGCAGCTTCTCCCGCGCCCTCAGTTCCTCGCCGTGCTGCTTCAACATCTCCGCCGGGACGACGCCGGTGAGGTCCACCTCCGCGAGCGTGTACGACGTCGTCAGCGGAAGGTGCCGCAAGTGCACGGCGCGGCGTCTCGCGTCTTCGTCTTGCGCGCGTTCTTCGAGCTCGACGACGACGGCTTCGAACGACGCGGGGAGGCGTTCGTACGAGCCGAAGTGCGCGAGGAGGACGCGCGTGCACGCGGAGTGGAGGACCACGGGTTGACCGTCGTCGGCTTGGTAGAAGTAGTACGTCTCCACGCGCGTCGGCGGCGTCGGCGTCGGCGTCGACGGCTCGACGGCGGGGGTCGGCGGCGCCGCGGCGGGCTCGTCCGCGTCGGAGGCGGCTCCGTCCGCGGGCGGCGCCTCTTCGTGTACTTCCTCCTCCTCCTCCTCTTCTTCCTCCTCCTCGTCTTCGGAATCATCTTCGTCGTCCGTGAACGCGCTCGCGGCCTCGACGGCGCGGCCCATCAAAAACGCGGCGCGCTGCCCCGCCGCGGGCGCGCGCGGCCGCTCCGGAAGCGCGGGAAACGCCGCGGACGTCTCTCTCGCCGCCGCCGCCGCCGCCGCCGCCGCCGCCGCCGCCGCCGCCGCCGCCTCGGACGCGGACGGCCCCTTCACCGGCGGCTCGTAACCCCCGTGTATCGCGCGTTTCTCAGCCCACGCCTGCACGCGGCTCTGAAGGATGTCGCACGCGAGAAGCGCGTACGGAAGCTCCGCCTCCGCGTCCGGGCCGCCCTCCTCCGCCATTCGATTAATCCTCGCCTCGAGCGTGACGCGTTCTTCCTCCCCGAGCGCGTGCTCCTCGGACGTGAGCGTGTACTTCGCGAACGCGTCGAAGGCGCCGCCGTCGATGCTTCGCGTCGACCGCGGCCAAGACGTAGTAACGCCTGGTAACGACCCGTTACCCTCCGAGGGGGTATACTTACTCGGCACCGCGCTCTCTCGACGCCGTCGCAAAAGCGTCAACCTCATCTTTCCGCCGACGACGGGCGGCGCGATCGGCCGCCGCCGCACGCTCCTCAGATCCGCCATCCTGACCGGAGTGAAACACATCGGGCACTTCGCGTGCTCACCATCCTTGCGGTTCGTCACCGCGTGCCGCGCGATGCACGCGAAGCAGAACGAGTGCCCGCAGAGCGTCACCTGCGGCGCGTTCGGCGGCTCGTCCAGACACACCGGACACGCGAGCGGCGCCGCGGCGCCGAGTTCCACGGCGACGACGTCGTCCCAGTCCACCATGTGGTCCGGGTCCGTCGCCGCGCCTCTCAGGTCCGCCCAGTCCGCGACTAAGAACCGGAAGTTGGCGTGGAGGAACAGCTCTTTGCGGTAGACGTTTCGACGCGTCGTCTTCGTCCTCCCGCCGCCGCGTCCTCGTTGCTGCTGCTGCTGCGGACGATGACGATGAGGATGATGATGATGGTGGCTCGACGCTGCCGCGCTGCCGCGTCGTTGCCCGCGTCCGCCGCCGCCGCCGCGCCCCGCGCCGACGATCGTGTCTCTCTGTTCGGTTCGGAAGTTCAGGAGGAAGTCCGCGCGCACGCCCCCGCGCGCGTTCGCGCCTCGCGCGCCGGTCGCGGACTGCGACGTCGAGAGCGCGTTCTCGTCGCGACGCGCGCCGGTCGAGCCCGATCGCCGTCGCGAGACGTCGTCCGCGGCGCGCATCGCCGCGTTCGCGCCGACGTCGCCGCCGCGGCCGCGGCGCGTCGGCTTCGGGCGCGCGTCGCCGCCTCCGCCGCCCTGCCGTCCCCGGCCCCGTCCCCTCCCTCCTCCGCCCGCGTCATCGCACGCATCGCGGTGACGCGGCGCTCGCGGGGGTGGAACGAACGACGCCGCGTTCAGGTTCAGCCCGCGCACGCCGGTCGGCTCCCCCGCGGGCGCCGCCACCGCGGGCGCCGCCGGCGGCGCGTCGTCCGCCATATCGTCCGTCCGCGTCCCCCGAGGGCGCGCGCCGCTGTGGGGATGGTCGACGCGGCGACGCGGCGATGCAGCGAGTTTCACTTTTTCTGTTTTCTAAGGCAGCGGCGAGCGATTGCACTGCTGCAGGCGATGAAAAGTTGCTGCTCATATTACGAAACTGCGCTGTTGTACACGACGACCTTGTTACGTCGCCTCCGCTCGCCTCTTCTCTCACTCGACGAGGTCCTTCTGATCCTGTTGCATCTTGTCGATCCTCGAGAGCGCGTCCTGAATCTCGCGCTTCGTTCGCTCGATGGAACCGATGCTCGCGCCGACGTCGCCGTCCACGGCGCCGGACCCGATGAACCCGCTCTTCGGCTTCCCCCCTCCTCGCGACGCCGACGCCGACGCCGACGCCGGCGGCCGCGTCTTCGTGACGCGCTCCTCCGGGCGCTCGATGACGAAGTTATCCTCCCCGCCGCCGCCGCCGTCGACGCCCTCGAGCTCGCGCTGCTTCTGCTCCAGGCTCTCCTGCTGCGCCATCAGACGACGCTCCATCTCCGCCATCTGCTCCGCGACGACGACCATCTCGCTCTTGATCGCGTCCATGCGTTTCCTTAACTCCGCGGGGTCCTTCTTCGCGCTGTTGTTGTTGTTGACGCTCGCGGACTCCACCGCGGCCGCGATCGCGGGGCTGCGGATGCTGTCGGTCGCGGGGGCGGGCGACGCGTCGCCCGTCGAGGCGTCGCTCGCTTCGGCTTCGGCTTCGGCTTCGTCGCGCGACGCCGAGCGTTCCGGTTTCAACGCGTCGAGAATCGCGTCCAAGGATTTGTCCACCGCGTTGACCGCGTTCGACGTCGCTTTCTTTCCGAACAGCGCGTTCATGAACCCGGTGAGCGGAGACGAGTCCACGCCGGCTTCGTCCGCGACCGTCTGCATCGCGGTCGCGGCTTTCACCATCGTCGTCTTCGCTTCGACTTGCGAAAACGAAAACGCGCGGAGTAACCCTTGAAGCCCGACGCGCATCTTCTCGAGCGTGCGCTGCTCCTTCTCCAGCGTCGCCGGGTCCGCGCCCTCGCTCTTCAGGCGCATGATCGTCGTTGACTGCACCGCGATGAGCTCCTGTTGCTTGCTGATGCGCTTTTCGAGACCGACCATGTCGCCCAAGACCTCGGAGACTTCGCTCTCCGTCTCCGCGACGGCGGCTTCCGCATCCGCCGCCGGCTTCGGCTTGAACCCGCCGAACAAATCACCGAACAACCCGCCGCCGTACTTGATCGGCGAGTCGATCTGCTGCTTGGCGACCATCGCGGCGAGCTCGGCCGGGTCCACGTCGAAGAACCGGTGACGAAGCGCTTCCTCCGCGCTCGGACGGTCGCCGCCGCCGACGAGCACGGTGCCCTCCTCGTCCTCGCCCTTCTTCGCGCGCTGCTTCTCCGCGGCGGCGCTCGCCGCGGTCGCGGCGTCTTCGTCGTACGCCCGCGGCCGCAGAAGCTCCCTCGCGAGGTCCCACCCCGCGCCGTTCCCGGCGTCTAACACCGCGGTCTGCGACCGTTTCAGCTGCGATTTGTTCGCATCGCGCCACAGGAACAAATCGTACCCGACGCGTTTTAACCCGCGGTTAAACGTCATCAACCCGTTGTTCGTGCGAAGCGACGGCAGCGCGAGCTGCATCATGACCACGCCCGCGCTGTACATGTCGAACCTGTCCGGTTTATGCTGCACCCACGCCGCGCTGCCGGCGGCGAGGGCGACCGGCCCGAACAGCTTGCGGATATCCGGCGCGTCGTCGCTCGGGATGAGAAATTCCTCGGGCGGCGCGTACTTCGGGTCCATGATCGTCTCGTCCGGCGCGAAGTTCATCCCGGTCCGGAAGCACGCGCACGCGCCTAAATCGATGAGCTTGAACCGCTTCTCCGTGACCGAGGTGCCGTCGGACGCCTTCCCGCGCGCGACGTCCTCGTTCGTGAGGACCAAGTTGTGCGGCTTGATGTCTCTGTGAATCAGACCGGCCGTGTGCACCACGCGTAGATTCTTGAAGATCTGCCGCATCGTCGCCTGCGTCACCTCGAGCTCCACGGACGCGTCCCCGCGCAAGTTGTTCCCTTCTTTCCCGAGCATCACCTTCGCGATCCCCGCGGGGTAGTCCGGCTGCGCCATGTACTGCGCGAGCGTCCGGTCGCCCTCGTACCGCCACACCAACCACAAGCCCTCTTTCGCGACGACCCCTTCGCTGCTGCTGTGCAAATACGACTCGTCCGGGGTGACGCGGAACGAGCCCAGGAAGTCCGCGCACGACCCGCGCGCGTCCCTGGTGACGCGGTCGTTCATCCACGCCTCGACCTCCTGGAGCTCCGCGGCGCCCTCGACGGTGAGCTTCGGTCGCTTCAGCACGACGTCTTTCTTCACTTTCGCGATCTTCCCTTGGTACACGATCCCGAACGAGCCCTCGCCGATTTGCCGTTCGACCTCGACGTCCGTGCGCTTGTACTTCGCGCCCGCGTGGACGCGGAGGGCGAGGGCGCGGCGGCGCGTTGGCGCCGGGTTCGAGCGTCGCGGCGTCGCGAACGGCGACGCTCGCGTCGTCGTCGTCATCATCATTTTGTTGGTTTTTCGTATTTCGAGCGCGCCGACTTCTGTTCCTTCAGATGCCGCGCGCGCGGTGAGCCGCGTTCGCGACGACGGACGTTCGTTCGCGCGCGCGCGACGTCACGTGTGCGCCCGTCCGAAGCGTCGCCGTGAGCGCGAGCGGCGTCGGACGTCCTCGCGTCTCGCGCGAGCGCTCGATCACAGTGACCCCCGCGACGTTGAAAACGCGTCTCTGTCGCCACGTATCTTCCCGCCAATTCCAATCAACGCTGGACAGGTGTTAAACCCTGAACCCTAAGTTTAGGGCAAACCGCGGTTCGTCCGAGGATTTCGCCCGCTCTGCTGCGGCGGCTCTGCTCCGCATCGTCGCTGGCATACCCAACCGCGACGAGCGCGAGGCCGTCGGCGCGCGTCTCTCGACCGCGAGCGCTTCCGTCGTCGTCGCGAGGGATGGCGGCGAGACCGGCGGAAGCGAGGGGCCGCGCGAGCGAGATCGCGGGATGGGCCCGCGGCCGCGCGAGCGCGTCGCGCGGAGGGGGGGATCCCGCGTCGTCAGATCGTCGGCGCGGGGCGCGCGCGCGCCCGCCGCCGCGATGGCGCGCGCCGCGCGCGCCGTGGAGCCGCGACGACGGCGAGCGCGACGCGACGACGAGCGCGACGACGTCGTGCGGCGCGCGCGGGGGCGAACCGCGCGCGGTGGTGGGGGGATGGAGAAGGAGACGAGCGGCCGCGGCCGCGTCGGCGTCGGCGTCGGCGTCGGCGCTCGACGACGATCGTCGTCGCTCGCGACCGCCGACGGTCGCGAGCGTCTCGCGCGCGCGGTCGACCGCGCGAGACGCCGCGGCGCTGGGCGGCGACGTCAACGGCGCGGAGATGCGCGACGGCGCGCGCGTCGTCGCGCTGAGACTCACCGCGGGGGTCCTCTCCACGGTCGTCGTTCGCTCCGTCCTCGCGCCGTTCGAGCGCATGAAGCTGGAGTACATCTTAAACCACAGCAAGCTCCCGCTCGCGAAAGCCGTGGGCGCGGTGTTTCAAGCGGAAGGGTTGAAAGGGTTCTGGCGCGGGAACGTGATTAACCTGATGCGCGTGTGCCCGTACAAGGCGATCAACTTCGCGGCGTTCGACGCGTACCGCGGCGTCGCAGTCGCGCTCTCCGCCGGCGCCGCCGGCGCGGCGTTGTCGTCGAAGTCGACGTCAAAATCGTCGTCGCCGTCGTCCGCCGACGCCGCGTGCGCGCACTCCGCGGGGACGCACGACGTGAACAAAGTATATCTTGCCGTCGCCGGCGCGGCCGCGGGCATAACGTCCTTGTGCACGTGCTACCCCATGGACGTCGTGCGGACGCGGATGCTCGTCGCGGGCGGGATGGTGAAATACGGCAGCGTCGGGAAGTGCTTCGCGTCCATCATGACGAAGGAAGGGCTCAGCGGGTTCTACCGCGGGTTCCTGCCCGCGCTGTTCGCGCTGACGCCGAACGGCGCGGTGTATTACACGATGTACGACCATCTGAAGTCGAACCGGTTGCGGACGTTGGAAAAGGAAGCCGCGGAGAGAGCGGAGAGAGCGGCGGCGGCGGCGGGCAAGGCGGGGAAGAGGGGGAATGGGGCGAAGGGGGCGGTGATCGAGATGGAGGCGCCGCACGCGATCAGGGTAGAGCAAGGGTACATGATGCTGTTCGGCGCCGTCGCCGGGTGCGCCGCGGAGTTCAGCACGTACCCGTTCGAGGTCATCCGGCGCCGCATGCAGATGCAGATGGGGACGTCTTCGGTGTCGAGCGCGGTGGGGATGAAAGCGTTGCGGCGGATGACGAAGACGCTCAGGGTGATTCTGAACTCGCGGGGGATACCCGGGCTGTACGCGGGGTGCGTTCCGGGGATCGCGCAGGTGTTGCCCTCCGCCGCGTTGGGGTACTACAGCTACGAGATGTTCAAGATCGTTCTCGACGTCGACTGACGAGCGTCGGGACGGTTGACGTTTTATAGTCAGCTAGACCACTATTAATTCGAGCGCGGCTTTGGCTCGAAGCATCCTCTCTTCTATCTATTTCGCTACCTACGACGTCTTCGTCTTGACCTTGACCGGCTGGACGCGCTCTTTCAACATCGCGATCAACTCCTCCCGCGTGCGCTTCGGCTGCCCGACGTTCACGTACCTGTCCGCGAGGTGGCCGTATCTCCCGAGGAATAAGTTCACGCCGACGTCCATGAAGTGCACGCCGGAGAACACTACCGCGTCGTTCGCGCCGTGCTCCGCGAGTTTCTCCACGAACGCGCCCGGGAACTCGCTCCAGTGCAACCGCGAGTTGACGTGATGCAGCGCGTGGAACCCGTCGTTGAACGTCCTCTGCTGATCCGGGTGGTTCAAGACCGTGACGGAGGACCGGTAGTCGTCGCGGCCGCCGTCGTCGTCGACTTTGACGAACGCGTGCTGGCTCCAGTTCCCTAACATCATCGCCACGGATGACACTACGTACGGCACCGCCAGCGTCCAAATCGCGGCGGTGGGATTCACCATATATAACCTCAGAAACGCACACACGCTGGCCGTTAACCCGGCGATCACCCCCGCACACAACGCGTACCGTCGCCGCGCGAACGCGTACCACGGGAGCTCGACCCAACTCCCCACCGTGAACCGGATCCAATACAGCAGCCAGTGCGTCACGCTGTCGCGTCGGTACCCTTCCGTGGACGACAAGTCTTTGCGGATCTCGTTCGAGTCCACGTGGTGCATGACGATGTGGTGCAGCCAGTACACCCCGCACGGGACGCCGAACAACGGCGCGAGGAGGAGGATGTTGACGCGATTGAAGAACGCGGCGACGAGCCCGTCTCGTCTCTTCAGAAGCCGTCGATGCGTGCTGTAGTGCATCGCGAGGATGAACCGCTGGAGATACAGCGCGTCGAACGTCGCGACGTACGCGGCGCCGAGGAGGTGCGACGGCGGCGCGATCGCGAAGAGCGCGACGAACGCGGGGACCATCGTGACGACGATGTCGAAGAACAGAAACGCGATCGGCGCGTCGCGCTCGTCCGCGAGGCGCGACACGATGAACCGCGCGACGCGCGCGGGCGGGCGGAACAGGAACTCGTTCCTGACGGCGACGGCGTCGTGGAGGTAGACCGCGTCGCCGACCGCGCCTTTCCCGCCGCCGCCGAGGCGGCCGATGAGCGGCGCCCCGGCCGGCGGGACGCACATCCGCGCGCGAGAGACTGCGTAGACGAGAGGTGCGGGTGAGTTCTTCTCAATGTCGTGTAAAAAAATTCGAAGCGACGTCTGTCGCCTCCTACATCCGTCGCCCCCTACGTCCGCGTGCTCTCTGTCATTCGGTGACAGGACGTGGCCAGCTAGTCCATCTGTTTCCTCTTCTTACTCGCGCTGTTCGGGCGGATCGAAAAGTCGTCGTCGCTGCTGTCGTCGTCCCCGCCGCCGTCGTCGTCGTCCTCGTCGGCGTCGTCCGACATCCGGAATTCGTCGTCGTCGCCTCCTTTCTTCGCGGCGGCGGCGGCGGCGCCGTCGTCGTCGTCGTCGTCGTACTCCTCCTCGGTCGGGCCGTCGCCGTCGTCGTCGTCGTCGTCGTCGTTGTCGCCCTCGTCCACGGCGTCCAACACGTCCGCCTTCGCCTTGAAAACGAGCGGCGCTTTCGCCGGCGTCCCGACGGGCGTGGACGAGAGGGTGTTGTACGCCTCTGGTCGCTCGCCGAGCGTGTGCGCGTTGTCCCACAGCCACGCCTCGACGTCGACGAGCGCCTTTTGAAAGTTGGACCGCATCGCGAACGACGCGGACGTCTGCTTCGTGAGGTCTTTACCCAACGTGCGCGCGACTTGCTTCCACCGCTTCTCTTCCGTGACGAGGTCGGACCCGCCGAGGCACATGACCTCGACCAAGACGCGGTACAGGTCGAGCTCGGCGTGGCAGAAAATCGGCGCCTTCGGGACGACGCCGCCGGGTCCCGCGGCGGCGGCGCGAAATTTCTCAAACTCGACGCGCGCGGCGTTGACGCCCTGCGGCCACCCTAACCTCTCCGCGATCGCGCGTCCGGCTTCGACCTTCTTCTGGTTCGCCTCCGTGCGCTCCTCGTCGTCCATGCCGTCGTCCCCGGCCGCGTTCGGGAAGTTTGGCACGACCTCGTCTTGGTACTCGGCCGGCGCGTTCTCGATCTCCCAAGGGCACACCCACATCGGATCGTCCCCGTCTGGGTCGCTGTCGAAGATGACTTGGACGGACTCCCACGGGTCGTCGCCGTGCTTCACCCTGTTCACCCGCCCGAGCCAGTACTCCGCGCCGTTCTCGAGCTTGATGACGCCCACGGGAGCGGCGTTCGCGTCCGCGGCGTCGGGATTCGGCGTCGCGCCGTCCTCGACGTCCATGGGCGTCGCCTCCCCGTCCGTCGGCTTCGGCTTCGGCGTCGCCGGCGGCGGCGCGCCGCCGCCGGCGACCGCGGCGACGACGTCCGCGGGCCTCCCGAGCGCGTCCTCCTGCGGCCCTTCGCCGTCGTTGATGTCCGGGAAGAACATCATGATTCGCGCGCCCTTGCTCCACGGCTTCTCCGCGCTCGCGGAGTATTTGTCCCAGTCCACGATGTAATCCGCAACCTCCGCGCCGGCGTAAATCGGCGCGCTGATCAGCCTCGGGCCCGCCTCGCGCCCCCCCCCCGGAGAACTTTCGTTCCTTCTCCCGCGCCCCGCCACGAGCGCGGGCTCGTCCAGAAGTTCGAGCAGAACCCAGCAGCACGGCGGCGTCCCGGAGTACCCCGGGAGGTCGGGCGGCGGCGGCACCGCGTCTCGAAACGCCCACGCTCGAACCACCGCGCGCTCCACCGGCCGCAACTCCTTCAGCGGGATCCACCCCTCGGGCTCGTTCCCGACGCCGATGTACCGCTCGCGAGTGAGTTTCATCCCCTTGCGCATCAGCGCGACGACGTTCCCGGGCTCGCACGTCTTGATGCCCGCGTGCGTCGCCGTGGGAATCGTCGAGAAGAACTTCGCGCTGTTCATTCGCGAGTCGTCTTGCACGAGCGCGCTGCACAGCACGCCGAGAAGTCGCGCGCTCCTCGCCGTGCCCAGCTTCATCGCGGTCTGAATCGCTTCGTCCGTGGTGGACCACTCGATCGCGGTCTGCGCGATCTCCGTGTGCGCGAGCGCGGTCTCCTCCGCTTCCTCCCACGTCATCAGCTTCTCCGGCGGGATCCGAAGATCGAAATCCTCCGCGCCGCGCAACCCAGTGAACCAAGCCTCTCTTCGGTCCAGCCACTCCTCCGTCGTCGCGTGCGACGACCGCAACATCGCCTCGAGCGGCGGCAGCACGCGCGAGACGAGGACCGCGAGGCGGTCGCCCGCGCGGTCCCCGGACGCGACCGAGTCCAGCCCCGTGCCGAGCGCGTCCGGAAGCGCGCTGCACAGGTTGAGCATCGCGTGGAGCCAGTTGTTCGGGCGGTTCCAAAACTTTGACGATCCGCTCAAGACGCTGCGGACGACGGCGCACAGCGCCGTCGCCGCCGCCGCGCGGTTCTGCTCCCGCGTCGGGCCGAGGTTCATCGCGACCGCGCCCCAGGCGTCGTTCGGGTCCGGCGGCGGCGGGTCGAGCTTGACGTACCCGTCTTTCACGAGGCCGAGTTCTTTGAACCAGTCCACGTCCGCGGTCGCCGCCGCGTCTTTGGCGGCGTCTTTGGCGGCGTCGGCGTCCGCGGCGTCGGCTTTTTCATCCTTCGCCTTCGGCGCGGTCCGCATCAACAGCGCGGCCATCGCTTTCAAACGACGCTCGTCCATGCTCTTCGGGTTCCTCGGGTCGTCGTCGAGCCAGTCCTTCAGCTCTTTCAAACGCGGACCGATCGTGAACACGCTCCAGCGCGTCGGGCACTCGCCCCACGTCTCCGCGGCGTGAAGCGCGTCCGCGTACGCCTTCCCCTTGGCGATGTTCGCCTTGGACAGCGCGGACGTTCGCTGCGCTTTTTCTTTCTTCGACTCCGCGCGCTTCGCGGCTTTTTGTTCGGGCGTCTCCTCAGCGGCGTCGGCGTCATCGCTCGGGGCGGCGCCTTCTTCTTTAACCTCCGCGGCGGGAAGGGCGTCCTTCTTCGCGTCTTCCTCGACGTCGTCGTCCGGTTGAAACGCCGTCGCGGACGGCTCCTGCGTGAAAATCAACCCCGCGCCCGCGGCGCCGCCAAGGGTGTAGTACTTCCGTCCCGTCTCGTCCGTCGCGATCGCGCGCGAGCGGAGGTACGTCGACCGCGCGCCCGCTTTCGCGACCCACTCCACGAGCGTGTCCGCCCACTCCGGTCGCGTCGGCGCCGCGCGCGTCTGCGTCTGCGTCTCGTCCTTCTTCTCCGTCGACGCCGCGTCCGACGTCGCCGCACCTTTTTCCTCCGCGGCGGCGGCCGCCTCGGGCTTCTTCTCCTCGCTCGCGGGAGTCCCCGCCTCCGCCTCCGTCTTCGGCGTCGGCGTCGGCGTCGACGTCTGCTCCCCCGCGACGACGACGGACGACTCCGTCTTCACCTTCACTTTCTCGTCCCCTCCCGGCGCCGGCTTCGCGGCGAGCGCGTCCGCGATCTTAGGCTGCGCGAGCGGCGCCTCCGTCGTCTTCGCTTTCACCTTTCTCGGTCCGAGCGGGAGCTCCCCGTCCTTCTGCGCGCGCATCGCGAGCTCGAGCTTCGGGAACAGGTAATCGTGCCAGCTCTCCGCCTCGCACATGATCGCAGCGAGCGCTGACGCGAGCGCGACGCGATCGCCCGCGGGTAAACCGACCGAGGCGGTCGCGGCGTCGATCGCCTTCACGAGCGCGTGCGTCGCTCGAAACGCGCCGATTTTCACGGCGGCGCACGGCCACGTCGGCTTCTCCCCGGCGTCGTACATCGTCAGCACCGCGAGCGCGCGCTCGCTCCAGTCCAACATCCGCAAGTCGTCCTCCTCGGACATCTCCGCGATGCGCTTCGCGTCCGGCGGCGGTTCCGTCGCGTCCTTGTCGCCGCCCCCGCCTTCCGCGACTCTCAGAACCGCGACGCAGACGTCCCTCACGAGCGCCGCGTCCGCGGGGTTGATCCCCGACGTGGACGGCGGCCCGAGGAACGCGCGACTGAAGCGCTCCCACGGGCACGGCGGCAGCCGAAGAAACGCGCCGTGCACTTGCGTGAGGTCCCACAGCGCGAGTGTCTCCGCGAGCAACGCGGGGGGCGTGCCGTAGGACTCCGGGACGACCAGCCCCGCCGCCGGCGGCGCGCTCCTCGTCTCCCTCGGCGGGAGGTTCCTCGGCGGCGGCGGCGGCATGCTCGCGCCGCCCGCGCCGGCTTGCCGCGCGCCGCCCGCGCCGCCCGCGCCGAACCTGCTCTGCGTCCGCAGCGCCTTTTGCTGCGCCGCCTTGGATGCGGCGCGCGCCTCCGCGCGTTCCCTCGTCCGCGTCGTCTCGAGTAACGTCGCGTACGACTTGATCAACGGCGGGACGCTGAGCTCCGCGCCGTCCACGAGCGCGCCAGCCTTGCGCAAGCCCTCGAGCTGCTGCGCGATGAACGCGGTGTCGTTGATGACGTCGCGGCGCGCGTACTTGAGCTCGGTCACCGCCGCCGCCGCCGCCGCCGCCGCGCTCGCTGCCGCCGCCGGCGAATCGCTCCCCGCCGCCGTCTTGGACGTCGTCTTCGACACGGCCGGCGACGCGTTCTTCGACGACGGCTTCGAAGCGCCCTTCTTGCCGCCCTTTACTCCGCTCTCCACCGCCGCCTTCGCCGCCGCGGCCTCGTTCGCCGCCACCGCGCCGCGGAACTTCGGCGAGAGGTAATCCCCGCTCACGACGGGCACCGCCGTGAGCGCGGCGAGGCCGTCTTCCACGCTGACGTTCCAATCCCGACGGATCGCCCGCAGCGTCGCGTCGCAGAACGCGACGCGGCGCTGCAGCGTCGCGAACGCGCGCTTGTACCCCTCCGCGGGTTCGCCGAGTCGGTACCACGCGCGCAGCGTGACGAGCCACACGGAGGGCCCGCGACGCTCGTCGTAGCACACGGTCCAGTCCAAAACCTCGGACAGCTTGAGCGGATGCGGCGGCTTGTTCACCGGCTTGAGCGCGCGCTTCAAGACGTCCTTCGGGCGCGAGCTCTCGCCGCCCTCGACCTTTCGAGCCTTGCCGAACACGACGACGTTCTTCGTGCGGCACTGCTCGAGGCCGACGACTTTGCCTTCGTCGCGCTTGTCACGGATCTCAAACTCTGCGAGCGACAGGTGGGTCCGAGGGCGGGATCGTTCGTCGGCGCGAGGCGGACGACGCGCGGTCGCGACGAGGACGCGCGAGGACGGTCGAGGGTTCGATGCGCGGGGGCGGGAAGACGCGGATCGCTCGGATCGCGCGAGAGGCGGGGAGGGAGATCGGCGGTCGCGAATACGAACGCGAGGGAAAAAAGCGCGCGATCGCGCGCGACGATCGACCGCCGCGCGCGGTGCCGACGATGGCGCGGAGGACGCGCCGTCGAGAACGCGCAGGGACAGCGTCGTCCCCGGGATTTTCGGAAACTCGACCGGCTCCTTGATCTCGGGTTCTTCCTTCACCGGGGTCTCTTCCTTCGCGGACGCCGCCGCCGGCGTCGACGCATCTCCTCCGTTCGTCGCTTCGCTGCCGCCGGCGGCCATGTCGCCTGGCGCTGGCGATGCGTCCGCGATGCGTCCGCGATGCGGAGATCCCCGCGCGATCGCGAGGTCGATCGGGTCGTTCCGCGTGCGGCTCCACGCGCGACCCTGATCCAAGACGCCCTTCGCGCGCCCGCCCGTTATGGGCGCTCGAGGAAGGACCTGGGGTTTAGGGCGAGCCAGTCAAGCCATTCAGCAGATCAGCACGGATGGATGCTTCAACTTCCTTGGCGAGAGCGCGCTCCAGATCCGCGTTTTCGGGAGAATGATCCTTTAAATCGAGTCAAAGCCGCCGGCGACGACTCGAGCTCTCTCGTCGACATTCTACGGCTTAAACAATCTACGTCTCCTTCTCCTTCCGCTTCTTCGCCAGCCTCGCGTTCCGTCTCAGCCTCTTCTCCTTCTCGCGGCTGCCGTCGTCGTCGTCGTGCGCGGGTCGCGCGTAATAACTCCCGTCTCCCCAACCGAACACCCCTCTGTCGCCGCGCGCCCACTTCGCGACCGCCCACGCGAACCCTGTCCACGCGCCGACGACGCACCCCACGCACATCCCGTACACGACCGTGATCGGCCATCTCTGCCACGCCCTGCCCCAGTCCAGTGGTATCGGCATCGCCCCCATCCACGCCCCGAGCGCGGCGCCCCACGCGGACGCGAACCATTGGAAATCGATCGGGTAAAACGCGCCGTCGCCCAGGACGAGCACGCGGTGCCACTCCCACTGCGCGCCCTTCCCTTCCCACGGGCTCGTGCCGTACATCGCGGCGCCGGGGACGAACGTCAACGACGCGAGGAGCGCCGAAGCGTGCGTCGTGGGGTACGGCACGTACAGCGCGGAGAGGCCGAAGTTGCACATGAACACGAACCAAAACGCCGTCCCGATCGCCAGCGCGACGAGCGAGTGCCACAGCGATCCGAGGAGCGACGGGCGCGACGGCACGTGCTCCGCCTCCGCGCGCGGCGCGTCGCCGTTCGAGTAGCGACTCGACAGCGCGTGCGTCAGGAGAACGACGAGGTGGTGCGTCACGATCGCGCATCGCGTCGCGCGAAGCGGGTCCTTCCAGAACCCCGTCGGCGGACCGCGCTCCGGTCGCGCGTTCGTCGTCTCGCCGCAGTGGAGCGCGATGCTGTAGTAGAGCGCGGCGGTGACGAGGAGCGCGCGCGCGGCGAGCGCGACGAGCGCGGGGACGCGGACCGGGTGCGTGGTCAGCGTGAGGTAGAGCCGGTACGGGCTCGGGTTCTTGTTCATCGTGATGATCTCCTCGGGGAGGTCGTCATCGTCGTCGTCGGACTCCGACATCGCTCGCGCGCCGCCCCGGCGCGCCGCGGAGTGACGCCTCGTGGTCATCTCTGGCGGGGACGGGAAGTTGACGTCGCGTCGGATCGAAGTTTTCGAACGCCGCCTCACCATCAGTCTTCGCGTCGCCGCGCACGCCGCAGGTCGCGCCATGGAAAACCTCGCCGGGGAGGAGATCCACCGCCCGGTCATCGCGGAGGTGCTCCCGAAGACCGGGTTGGTGTACAGCGAGAAGGGCAACCTGACGGAGGTTCTGTCCAAGCCGAAGCTCATGCCGCTGAAGTCTTCGCATCAGCTGCGCATGGAGAAGCTGGAGAAGGACGCGATGGAGGCGATAGAGAACAAGCGGGCGGAGACCGCGGCGCAGCGGCAGGGCGCGGCGTGATCCGCGAGCGGAGAGGACATCAGACGCGAAATAGGTTAGCTCGCCCACCCCGACGGCGAGGGAAGCGCAGGGCGGGGACGGGGTGCTCGATCGGGGGATCCCTCCAGTCGCGAGGAAAAAGTCTTTCTTTCTTTCGTCTCTTCGGGACGGGAAGAAAGACACGCGTATCTTCGACGCGCGGAGCCGCGAGCGTCGACCACCTCACGAGATGACGAGAGTACGTAAATCATAGAGTACGTGTAGGCCCTCGTCGCTCCGCTCGCTCACGCCGACGGGACGGTCTTCCACTTCGTCTTCGCGCCGCGCTTCCTCCCCGCGCCGCTGCCCTTCTCGGACGCGATCCCAACCGCGGACGCGGCGCGCATAAACTTGGCCCACAGCGGCGCCGCGCACTCGGACCCGGTTCCCGGCAGCGAGCTGTTATCGTCCCTCCCGCACCACACCACGCACGCGAGCTGCGGGGTGTACCCCGCGAACCACGCGTCGCGGTAGTCGTCCGACGTCCCCGTCTTCCCCGCGACTTTCTCCGCGGGCCAACCCACGGCGGCGGATCGCCCGGTGCCTCTCGTCACCGCCGCGCGTAACATCCCGTGAAGCGCCGCGCACGCGGCTCGATTCGCGACGAGCTTCCGCCGCCCCTTGTGCCTGTACACCACCGCGCCGGTCCGGTCTCGCACCTTGGTGATGAGGTGCGGCTTGCTGTATATGCCCCCCGCGGCGATGGACGCGTACGCGACGGTCATCTCCAACGGCGTCGTCTCGCACGAGCCCAACGCGAGCGATAACGCGTTCGGGAGCGTCGACGTGATCCCGAGCTTCGAGCTCATCTCGATGATCTTGTCGATGCCGGTCATCTCCGCGACTTTGACGGTCGGGACGTTGAGGGACTCGACGAGGCAGTCGCGCAGGCTCACCGTGCCCTTAAACTTTCGCGAGTAATTCAGAGGCGTGTACGTGGGCTCTTCGCCGTCGGGGACTTCGAACACGATCTCCTCGTCTTGAAGCAGCGTGGACGGGTTCACGACGCCCTCCTGCAGCGCGGTGAGGTACACGAACGGCTTGAACGTCGACCCCGCGGAGCGTTTGGATAATACCGCGCGGTTGTACGGCGATTGCGAGTACTCGCGGCCGCCGATCAACACGCGCACGGCGCCCGTGGCCGGGTCGATCGCCACGATCGCGGCTTCGCCTTTGTCCTCTCCGCGCATCATCACCATCCCGTCTTCTAACGTGAGCTGCTCCGCTTTCTCTTGTAGCGCGAGGTCCATCGTCGTGTGGACTTTTAACCCGCCCGTGGATAAAACGTCCTGACCTTCGAATAAGGTTTTGAGGTGGAACAAAACCTCGGAGACGAAAAACGGCGCTCGGTACGGCGCGGCGCCGCCGCGGCCCAACCTCGGCATCCCGCGTCCGCCCAAGTACGGCTCCAGCAACGAAGAGTCCGCGCCTTCGAGACCGACGGCTTTCTCCATCTCCGTCGGCGCTCGGAGGGCTAGCGATGCCGGTAACGGCGTATTCATGAGCGTTTTCGCCGCCGGTTCGGTGAGGTACCCGTGCCTCGCCATCGCCGCGAGGTTTTGGTTCCTCACCCGTTTCGCCCCCGCGGGGTTCGCGTACGGCGACAGCGCCTCCGGCGCGGGCAACAGCGCCGCTAACAGCGCGCTCTCGCCGACGTCCAACTCCGCGGGCGACTTGCCGAAATACGCCGCCGCGGCGCCGGCGATGCCGTACACGCCGTGCCCCCAGTACACGTTGTTCAGATACGCCTCCAAGAGCTCCTCCTTCGTGAGCCGCGTCTCGACCTTCAGGGAGAGTAAAATCTCGGATATCTTCCTCGAGATCGTGCGATCTTGGCACAGCACGAGGTTCTTCACGAGCTGCTGCGTGATCGTGCTGCCGCCTCCCATCTTCCCCATAGACCCGATCGCGCGCGTGAGCCCTCGGACGTCCACCCCCTTGTGTTTAAAAAATCGGTGGTCCTCCGACGCCACCACCGCCTGCCACACCGCCGGGGACACGTCCTTCAGCTTGACCGCCTCCGAGGATAACGTCGCGACGACGCGCCCGCGGACGTCGTATATGATCGTCGGCTCCCCCGCGTGGCCTTCTTTCCCGGACTTCTCCCCGTCCGCGAGCGAGCTCCATCGCTTCCCCGCGCCGCTCGCTTTCATGGCTTTGTAAAACTTGAAGAAATCGTACGACCCCGCGATGGCGATCAGCGCCGCGGACGTGACGATGAACTTCGGGAACGCGCTCGTGACGTTCTTTCTCCGCGTCTCGCGTCGGACGCGTCCGTATTCTTCGTACCCGACGCCGTCGTCCGGTCGCGAAGCGTCGTCGCCGTCGGAGCCGTCAGACGCGCGCGTGAACATCGCGTGTCGGACCGCGCCGCGTCTCTTCGCGTCCAGGAGCGCCCTGCGGCTCACCGGGAGCCACACGCGGTCGGCGTACGTCCTCGTGGACGACAGCGAGCCCGCGCGCGATGAAGAGGACGACGCGACGAGGACGGTCGGCAACGACGTCGGTGGGCGCGCCATCGCCATCGGCGCGGCGACGACGTTCTCGCTCGAACCGAACAACATCGCGCTTCAAAAATCGTCTCTCGCACGCGCTCGCGTCGCGCGGGCGATACCGCGCCTCCGACGTCCTATCGCGCCCCGAAACGCGATGAAGCCTCGGTGAACGCTCTCACGCCGCCACCGGGCGCGTCGCGCGTGGTCTGCGCGTGTCGCGTCGCACCGGCGCCGGCGAGACTGACTCGGTTTGAATGTCCTCTTCGGTGTCGAACAGAAAGGACGCGCGCTGCCGTCCGACCGCACCGCAGACTGGACTCTGACGCAAAGGACGACACTCCGCGCCGCGCGCGCCCGCCGCGACACGACCGCCGCCGTCGTATCGCCGCAGGCGGAGACCATGGGCGCGTCTCACTCGAACGATCCCTCGGTTCATCGCCCGCCCGCGCTCGCGCGGCGCACCTCGAGCGGCTACGCGGTCCAACCCTCGAAAGGGGGCTTCTGCGTGCCGTGCGGGGCCGCGTCCAAGTCGAAGAAGAAGCCGGACGCGCCGGCGGCCCGCCGCCGCTCGCGCGGCTCGTCCGCCGGCGGCGTCTTCTCGCCCTCGCGCACGCACCCGACCGTCGAGCGCTTGATCTCCGACTTGAGAGGTGCGCGCGCTCGTTTCTTCGCTCCTCCCGCGCGCGTTCCTCTCTCGCCGTCTCCGTCCTCCGCCTCGCTCCTTCGCGCACAGCTGGCGGGGTTTGACTCCTCTCTCGCGCGCAGACGACGGCGTCCTCGCGGACCTGGACAAGGTCGCGGTCAGCATCGCGGTGAAAAACTCGTCCCCGTCCAAGGAGATCACGCCGACGCACCCGGTGCGCGCCCGCCCGCCCCGCACTCCCAGCGAGCGCACGTCGTCCTTCCTTTTTCCGTCACGCTCCCTCCGTTCTTCTCCGTCGAGCAGGACGCGCAGACGTCCAAAGCCCTCCCGCCCGCGCCCGTGAAGACGGCGCGGCACAGCATCCTCCGGCGCGTCAGCTCGATCAACTGCCCGATCGCGCTCCCCGCGCTGCGGTCGTCGTCCTCCTTCCACGCCGCGATCGGCACCGCGGAAGTCGCCGCGGCGGTCGCGTCCGAGGAGACCGCGACGCGACGCGTCACCGCGCGACGCCGGCTCACGTGGAACGACCGCAAAGGCACGCTCGGGGAGCTCGAGCACGTGCAGTGGTTTGACGTCTACGACGGGTTCGGGACCTGCGCGAACGTCGGCCCGGACGCGGGAGCGTCCACGCCCGGCGGCGGCGGCGTCCGACGGAGAAAATCGACTGGCGGCGCGACCGACGCGAGCGCTTGCTCGTTCGACTCGAAAGCGACGCGCGTCACGTCCATCAGCGCCGCGCTGTCGAGCGCGGAAAGAGGCGGCCTCGGAAGCGGCTGGGGCAGCTTCGACGCGGACCCGTTCGCGTTCGAGACCGCGCACGACGCCGCGTCGGGTCTGGACCCCGCGGCGAGGACCGCGGTCAGGCGTATCGCGTCCACGCTCGCGCGGCACGAACGCGACGGCGTCGACGTCCGCGGGATGACGAACGCCGAGCGCTGCGGGAAGATGCTGAAGCGGAAGATCACGAGCAAGGCGGCCGCGCTCGTGGAGGGCGCCGCCGCGGCCGCCGCTGTGGAGGACGCGAGGACGTACCTCCGCGGGAACGACCCGCATATGATGCCGGAGAATCACAGGAAGCGACCGGTCGTCACCGCGGGGGACGCGATTTTGACGTGGGTCGTCTCCGCCGCCGCCGCGAAGAAGCGCGAGCGCGTCGAGCTCGACGCCCGGAACGCGGAGCTCCAAGAGCGCGTCCTCACGCTTCTGAGCGAGGTCGATGCGATGGCGGACGCGGTACCGAGCCGAAGGATCGCCGCGGGGTTGAGGGACCTGCACCGCATGCGTCTGCAGGTGTTCGACTCGCGTTCCAAGGCGCGGGCGATGGAAGCCGCCGTGGCGCACCTCAGGTGCGTTCTACTGTGTTTTCACCCACCGCTCAGTTTCAAAATTTGATCGGCTTCACTTTCAACTGACCGATGAACTTTTTTTGTGTGGAATCATCTGCAGCGGCGTCATCCTCGACGCGAGGAACGTCGCGGAGGAGGTGTCGCACGCGCTCGCGAGCGGTCGGCGGTGGGAGCGGCTCGACGAGAGCGATCGCGGGCACATCTGGGGCTCCGCGATGGACACGATGTTGGGGGAGTTTTTCTATGTCCTCGCCCTCGGCGGGTTGCTCAAGGCGTGAAGCGCGCGACGCGCGCTGCAGAGGTAACGCGTTTTCCTTTCTTTTTCTCATTTTACGACGACGAGACTACAGGGCAGAGCGCGCCTGCGCGGGCACCCTCGATGAATATTAGGCACGCGTGACGGTCACGCGATCACGAGTCGTTGAAACTCACCCCTCCGAGCTGCGAGACGACGACGAAGCGGGGAGGAACGGTCAGTAAGGTATGTGAAGCGAGCACACGAAGCGAGCGCGCGCGCGCGATTGTAACACGAACGAACCAACGCGACGACGAACCGAACCGAACGAAGCGCGCGCGCGCGAGACTCCAACCAAAACGAACGAACGCGCACCTGCACGACGACCCAGAACGTCGCGATCATGAGGGAAATAATCGTCGTGAACGACAGCACGATGACCACCTGCGCCATCGCGGGCTTCGGGAGCTTCTCCCACGCGCTTCGCGTGTCCTCCTCCTTCGCCGGCGCCGGCGCCGACTTCTTCGGCGCCGCGTCCCCGAACGGGTTCGCCGCGGTGGACTGCGCGAACGGCGAGCCCGCTTTCGGGACGCCGGCGTCCGCGAACGGCGACCCCCCCGCCGCGGGCGGCTTCGCCGGCGCCGCCGCGCCGAACGGGCTCGCGGGTTTCGCCGGCGCCGCCGCGCCGAACGGGCTCGCGGGCTTCCCCGCCGCCGGCGTCGGCGCTCCGAACGGGCTCGCGGGCTTCCCCGCCGCCGGCGTCGGCGCGCCGAACGGGCTCGCCGGGGTCGCCGGCGCCGCGTCCGGGGTCTTCGCCGCCTCCGCGGGCATGTCGAACGGGCTCGCCACCGCGGGCGTCGCCGCGGACTTGTCCTTCTCGAACGGATCCTGGAAGCCCTCGCGCTTCCCCCCCGCCACCTTGCCCTCGCCGAAGCTCGACGGGAGCGGCTTCGGCGAGCGCTTCCGCGTCTGCGACAGGTACCCCCCCGCCTGCTCCTGCGCGGAGCCGGTGACGCCGTCGATCGGGCCCGTCTGCGCGGGCGCGCTCGCGCCGTCGTCGTCGTCCTTCGCCGCGCGCGTCGCGAACCTCGCCGCCCCGCGCTTCGTCGATCCCGATCGCGAGACGACGGCGACGACGCCGCCGGCGCGACGCCCGCGTCCCTTCGCCGCCGCGGCCCGCGCGGCGCCGGTCGCGGCCGCCGCCGTCGACGCCATCGCGAACGACGCCATCAGATGAACCTTCTGCGATTTCCCTCCGACGCTGCCGTGTGCGGCGGCGCGAGAGCGGGAGTGATCGCGCGCGGCGCGTCGACGCTCGCTCCTGCTGTGGGAAAGAACACGAGCTGATGACGAGGGTCGTTCCATAAAAAAAGTTCATCGGTCAGTTGAAAAGAGACGCGATCAAATGTTGAAACCGGGCGATGGGTGAAACACGTTTGGATAGACGGTTCGCCAGCTCATCATCCTCCGCTACCGTCTCAGCCGCTATTTTATCCTGAGCTCGCGGCGGCCAGACGCGCACTCCGCCGCACCACGCGCACGCTCACTCGCGCTTCCACTCCAAAACAATGGCCGCCCAGGTTCGTGCGACATCCCGAGACTCGCGCGTCGACGCGCGGCGACGCGGCGACCCTCCCCCGCCGCCGATCGAGGATCGACCGCGCATCTTGATTTATCCTTCAGACTCGCCACGCCACGTTTCGTCGTCGTTCCGATCGCGCGTCGCGCTCGATCGACCGCCGTCGCGGACGCCCCCCACCCCACCCCACCCCCTCCGCGATCCGTCGCCGCCCCGACCGCCATCGCTGACGCCGTTCCCCGCCCCCGCGACGATCCCTCAGACTATCGCCACGCCCAAGCTCGCCGTCCGCGCGTCCGCGGCGCCCCGTCGCTCCGCGGGCGCGACGAAGAAGTCCGCCGCGAAGGCGCCGATGAGAAACGTCGTCGTCAAGGGCGGCGGCGAGTACGGCGCCTCCGGGACGTCCTTCTACACCACCACGGAGAAGCAGGAGTCGTACGACTCCCTCGACGCCGTCCTCGGCGCCAAGTGCAAGGACGAGGAGGTGAAGACGGTGATCCGCGAGCAGCTCGACGCGTGCGCCGACATCACCGAGGCGCTCCGCTCCGCGCTCGTCACCGTCGAGGGCTCCGCGAACACGTTCGGCGACGCGCAGCTGTCCGTGGACGTCATCGCGGACCAGATCATGTGGGACGCGGTCAAGTCCTCCGCGGTCGTCGCCTGGGGCGCGTCCGAGGAGGAGCCCGAGGTGAAGCCGTGCAACCCGAACGGCCGCTTCACGGTGTGCTGGGACCCGCTCGACGGGTCCTCGATCGTCGACAACAACTGGGCCGTCGGCACGATGATCGGGATCTGGTCTAAGGAGTCCGGCACCGGCGCGGACGGACTCATCGGCGCGACCGGGCGCGACCAGGTCACGGCACTCATCGCCATCTACGGCCCGCGCACGACGGTTCTCGTCGGCCTCGACGACGGCGTGTACGAGTTCTCCTACGGGTGCACCCCCGACGGGTGCCAGCTCCCGGACGGCACCTTCGAGCCGTGGATCTGCTCCAGGAAGCAGATCAAGATCAACGAGGACAGCAAGATCTTCTCCCCGGCGAACATGCGCGCGGGTGCGGAAGTCGCCGGGTACAAGAAGCTCATGGATTACTACATGGACAACAAGTACACGCTTCGGTACTCGGGCGGCCTCGTCCCGGACGTGTACCAGCAGTTCACGAAGAACATGGGCATCTTCACGAACCCGACGTCGGATAAGTCCCCGGCGAAGCTCCGGCTCGCGTTCGAGGCGTCCCCGTTCGGTCTCCTCGTCGAGGCCGCGGGGGGGAAGACGTCCGACGGCGTCACCGGCGGGTCGGTCCTCGACGTGCAGATCAACGCCGTCGACCAGCGGACCGCGCTCGCCATCGGGTCCAAGAACGAGGTCGACCGCTTCAACTCCATGGTGCTCGGCAAGTGAGCGCTACGCGTGACGAGGCGAGTGCGAGCAGACGGATATTTTTTAATACGACCTGAGGTCGGCAGGGTGTGCGACTACGCGTACAGTACATCAAACAACAACTCGTCCGCGCTTCTCGTGCGCGCGCGGAAACAAATCAAATCGCTCGCGGCGACGAAGACTCGACCTCGACTCATCGCCGCTCGGACATCTCGACGTTTATCGGCCGCGGCGTCGGCGGCGCCATGCCTCCCTCGCTCGTCGGCGTCTCGTCGCCGTTCTCTGTCTCCTCCTCGTCCTCCGCCTCCGTGGCGCGAAACCGCGTCCCCTCGCTCGTGCTGTCGACGATGTGCCGGTACTTCGCGAGCTCCTGCACTGTTTTGATCCCCGCGACGCTCTCGCCGACGGACACCTCGCCGATCGCCGCGCCGCCGTCGACGCCGACGCCGTCGAACTCGTCCATCTCCCGCGTCGCGTCCTCTTTCTTCTCGCCACCTTTGAAGTACCGACGCCACCACCGCTTCCGTTTCCCCGCCTCGACGGCAGCCGCGAGGTCGTTCACCCTGCTCAGGTACTCCCTGTCGCGCATTCGAAAGTACGGGTTCACCCTCCGCTCGACCTCGAGCGAGGACGGCTGCGTCGACAGCCGGTGATGCCTGCGAACGATCACCTCCTGCAGCGCCATCGTCGTCGCCTCGTCGTCCATGTCGAGCCACTTCGCGAAGCGCAAGTTCATGATCATGTACTCGTGACCGCTGTACACGAACGCCGCGTCCGGCATGTCTTTCAAACGCACGTGGAGGTTCTCGTAGCAGTCCTTCGGTCCGCCGTGGAAGAACGCGCCGACGCCGCCGTTGATGATCGCGTCGCCGGTGAATATCGCTTCGACTCTGTGCGTCGGGAGCTTCGACGCGCCGCCGTCGATTTTCTCGTCGATCGACGCCCCCCCGCCGCCGCCGCCGCCGCCGCCGCCTTCTCCTCCGCCGCCTAACCCGTCCTCCCCGCCCGCGTCCGCGCCGATGACGCAGTACACGACGTGCCCGTCCGTGTGGCACGGCACGTGCACGACGCCGACCTCGGTCCTTCCCACGAAGAACCGATCGCCGCCGCGGACGAGCTTCGTGACGCCCGGGATCTTATCGTCTCTGTGCCCGCACACGACGAGTCCCCCGCCGCACTTTTTCTGTAAAACCAAGTTCCCCCCCGCGTGGTCGTGGTGCTTGTGCGTCGTCAGAACGTGCGTGATCGTGAGCTGCAGCCGATCCGCGACGTCCTTGATCGTGTACGGGTCCGCCGGGTCCACCGCCGCGGCCGTCCGCGTCGCGTGGTCGACGAGGAGGTACGAGTAGTTGTCGTTGAAAAACGGCACCGGCAAAACGCTGCACGTGCTCAGCGCGCTCGCGCGTATCCCTCGCGAGTGCGCCGCCACGCGCTTCTTGATGTTCGAGCGCACGGCTCTCAGGTGAAAGTACCTTCCCACCGGCGTGGTGTACAGCAGGTATCCGACGTTAAACGCGCCCTTTTGCAGCGCTTCGAGCGCGGCCGACGGAGTCACCGCGTAGACCGGATACAACGCGGCCATCATGCCGAGCCCGACGGCGCTGAGGAGCGACAGGAAGAACTGCGCGAGCATCCTGAGCCACACCACGAGCGGGTTCGCCTCGTACTGCTGGTGGATCGCGCGCACGGTGCCCTGGCGCTGCAGTCGCGCGCGTCTGCGACGGACCGAGGAGGACGTCGGCGACCGTCCCTCGCTGGCGCACTCGTCGGATCCGCGTCCGCGGCTGTCCTCATCGCGCATCAGGTGGTCGAGCGAGACGTCGCGCTCCGCGTCCGCCGCCGCGTCGGACGGAGGCGTCATGTCCGCGTCCGCGGCGGGGGTGCCTCCGCGGGCGGCGGCGCCGTCCGCGAGCGACGCGAGCGGCGCGACGAGGTTCCGGTTCACGAACGACGCGAAGTTCTCGGACGCGGTGGTCGCGGGCGATCTCGATCGCGCGCGCGCGGGCGATCGGCGCGCGGGGACGCGGAGAGGCCCTTCGCCGGCGCCGGATTCGGTGTCTACCGAGACGTATCCGGAACGGTGCGGGCGTTTCACCGTCGTGCCGCTTTTCATGCACGTCGCGACCCGGTCGCGCGCGCGGGGCGGAGTGCGCGATGCCGCGTCGACGAGATCGACGAGACGTGATGATGATGAGGCGCTCGCCGCGCATCGCGTCGAGTTGCTGGACCACTTATATTAAATTACATCGCAAACGTCCCCGACACCCCTCCTTTCCCTCGCGTCTCCGTCATCACTTCAACGCGACGACGCTCCGCACGACCTCGCCGAGCAAATAGACGACGCACGCGTACGACGGCAACGTGCTCACGAACACCGCGGGGAACGGCCTCTTGTACGCCCACGGGTACACGAACCGAGCGGCGATCCAACACCATCCGATCGCCGCCGCGTTCACCGGCGACACGAACGCCGCGTGAAGCCAGAGGGAGGTTAAGAACGGCACGGACTGCTCGAGGTAGTTGCCCACCGTGCGGTCCGCGACGCGCATCCGCGCGCCCTTGCTGTACTTGCCGTACTTGACGTCCGCGAGCGTCGGCGTCGGCTTCTTCTCCGCGGCTGCTTTTCTCTTGGCATCCTTGAGGACGACGAACGCGGTCGCGCTCTGGTCCATGAGGAACGCGTAGTACAGCAGCGCCCACGCCGCGGTGACGAGGACGACGGGAGCGAACGCGGACACGTCGACGGGCGCGGCGGACTTCCCTGCGCGCCATTTCGTTCCGTACGTCGCGGGAAACGACGCGACGAACGCCTTGTGATCGAACGCGCTCGTCTTGTACGCGTGATTCGCGACCGACACGAAACCGGAGAGCGCGAAGACGACGACGGAGAGCGGGAGCTGGCGCGTGTCCATCGTGAACACGGCCTTGCTGAACAGGGAGGAGACCATCCTGGGCGCGGGGAAAGGTCGCGACGCGGCGCGCGCGCCTCTCGTTGTGGCTCGCGGGGCGCCCTCGATTTTTGAAAATCTCGTTGGTCCCCCCGAGAGCGAGAGCACCTGACGCGCCCCTCGCCCTCTCCGCCCGCCGCTGCAAATCCTCCGGAGTCGTCTCGTCTCACAGCGCGCTTCGCGGACGACGCGCGATGCGTCTCGCGTCGCTCGCCGCGAGGCACGCGTCCTGCCGACACCGCGCGATCGCGATGTCGCGTCGCGCGATCGCGTCCGCGTCCGCGCGCGCGCCCCCGCCCGCGGCGTGGTGGCGCCCGAGGCCGCGTCGCGTCGGCCCGAACCTCAGTCGGGGAGGTTTTCCTCCTGCTCCTCCGCGAAACCTCGCGCGATCCGCGAGCGGCGGCGACGCGTCGTCGACGACGTCATCCGTGGACACGGACGCGCTCATCGCGTCGTACCTGTCCCCGGAGCAAATGTCGCGAGTCCGGACGTTCGCGTCCACGCTCTTGGAGTGGAACGAGCACATGAACCTCACGGGCGCGACGACCGTCGACGAGGTGCTCTCGCGGCACGTCGCGGACTCGCTCGCGCTCATCCCGCCCATCGAGGCCGCGCTCGCCTCCTCCACCACCTCCTCCTCGCCGTCGCACACGCCGCGGATACTCGACGTCGGCAGCGGCGCCGGGTTCCCCGGCGTCGCGCTCGCCATCGCGCGCCCGCGCTGGGAGGTCACGCTGCTCGACACGCTGCAGAAGCGCGTCGCGTTTCTCGACGCCGCAGCCGAAGAGTGCGGCGCGACCAACGTGAAGACGCTGTGGTCGCGCGCGGAAGACGCCGGGAAAGTCGGCTCGGAGCACAGGGAGGCGTACGACATCGTCACCGCGCGCGCGGTCGCGGAGCTCAGGACGCTCGCGGAGCTGTGCGTGCCGCTCGTGCGCGTGGGCGGGTCGTGGGTCGCGGCGAAAAACTCGACGACGTCGACGGCGGCGGAGACGGCGGCGGCGGCGGCGGCGGTGGAGCTCCTCGGCGGCGCGCCTCTCGTCGCGGTGGAGGTTCAGAGCGAGGGGCCGGACGGGGAGATGAGGACCGCGGTCGTGAGCGCGAAAGCGAGGGAGACGCCGGGGAAATACCCGAGAAGGGCGGGATTAGCGAACAAGCGGCCGCTCTGAACGGCGAGCGTCGTTGTTAACTAACTTAACTTAACAAGCGCTCAGTAACCTCGTCTCCGGATGTAAAAATTTCGCGTCTCGTCACAGCCCGTGCTCCGCCCGCGCGCGGCTTCTGAGCTCGTCGACGTCCACGCCCGCGTCTCTCAACAGCCGCTCGTGCAGCGGCGTCTCGAGCGCGTAACGCTCCGCCGCGGCGAGGAACCACCCGTTCCGAAACGCGCCCTCGCGCGTCGCCATCTCCGCGCTCGGCGCCGCGTCCGGGATGTCGTCGCAGTACCGGAACAGACCGATCACGATCAGGCCTTGCTCGAACTCCGCGTCCGTGCCGAACCCCGTCCCCTCGTACTCGAGCGCCTCCGCGTCGAGGAGGGGTAACGCGGGCGCGGGCGGGCTCCCCGCGACGGTTGATGTTCCGTCTTCCGCCGCGTCCGCGCCGCCGTCCAGCTCCCCCGCGGCGACGACGACGCGCATGAGCTCGACGGCGAGCGCCTCCGCGCGCGCGGACGCGTCGACGTCGTTCACGATCTCCCCCACGGTGACCGCGTCGCCGCCCGCGCCGCCGCGCGTCGCGCACATGAGCCAGAAGATGGACGCCCACAGGAGTTTCTCCGTCGCCGCGGTACCGAACTCGGTCGCGTCCACCTCGGCGCATCGCACGCCGACCCTCGCGAGCGTCTCGACGACGTGCGCGGCGTGCGGGCCGCACGCGACGGTCCTCCCGCCGCCGTCCACGACGTCCCCGTCGCGCCGCGCGGAGAGGAAGAGCGCGACTTGCGTCGCGTCGGCCGCGCCGCGCGCCTCGAGCCACGCGCGCCTCAGGAGACCGCCCTGCATCAGGACGACGTCGCGCCTGCGCGACGCGGGGACTTTCGCGAGGACGGCGGCGAGGTCCGACGCGTGCGTCGCGACGTATATCGGGCCTCCGATGTCGTCCGCGGGGAACGAATTGTACCTGCCCACGAGCACGCATCGCGAGATCCCGAGCGCGCGCGCGAGCACGGACGCGACGCGCCCGCGGCCGAACACGGTCGTGAAGTCGTGCCGCCCGCCGTCATCGCCGTCGTCGCGCGCGGCGGCGGCGTCGTCGGCGGCGTCCGCCGTCGCCGCCGCCGCTCGTCTGGCGACGCGACGGCTCCTCTGATCGCATCGTCTGCGCTCGCGCCGCGTCGCGGTCGGCGGCGCGACCCACCGAAGGCACGCGCGCGACGCCATGCCGGGCGCCCGCGCGACAATGGCAGGGGCTCGCTCCCCGCGCCGCGAGATTTTTTCCGTCCGACTGCGACTGCGACTCCGACTCACGCCCGCTCAGCACGCAAAGGCAGAGATCGTGACTCCGACGGCCGCCGGACTCCCGCGGCAGTGGTCGACGCACGGCGTTCACCGACCCCGCCGTCGCTTCCCGCGACGCATCTGCGCTCGCAGGTCGATCCGCACGCGGTCGTCGCGCGCGTCCGCGGTTCGCATCGCGCGAACGAGCGCGGGTTCGACCGCGTCCTGAGTCGCGGCGAATTCGGCGATCGGCCTCCGTTCTGAGAATTCTGAAGGGGGCGATCTAGCTAGGACGCGAGAGCGGGGCGCGGAGCTCTCGGTAGCAGGTTAGGTTTCCGTCGTCGTGAACGAACTCGAGGAGTGGAAGGATGGCACAGAGGATAGGCAAGGCGATCCGCCGCGATGCGGTGGTTTCAAAGGCGCGAGTCTACTGCGACGTGAACGTGCAGCGGCCGCGCGAGTACTGGGATTACGAAGCCCTCACCGTCAACTGGGGCGAGCAGAGCGATTACGAGGTCGTCAGGAAAGTCGGCCGGGGGAAGTACAGCGAGGTCTTCGAGGGCGTCCACGCCGGGAACAACTCCAAGTGCGTGATCAAGATCTTAAAGCCCGTGAAGAAGAAGAAGATCAAGCGCGAGATCAAGATCTTACAGAACCTCACGGGCGGGCCGAACATCATCAAACTCCTCGACATCGTCCGCGAGCCGCAGAGCAAGACGCCGTCGCTGATTTTCGAGCACGTGAACAACACAGACTTTAAAGTGTTGTACCCGACGTTGACGGACTACGACGTCAGGTATTACATCCTCGAGCTCCTGAAGGCGCTGGACTTTTGCCACTCGCAAGGGATCATGCACCGCGACGTCAAGCCTCACAACGTCATGATCGACCACGAGAAGCGGCAGCTTCGTCTCATCGACTGGGGGCTCGCGGAGTTTTACCACCCCGCGAAGGAGTACAACGTCCGCGTCGCGAGTCGCTACTTCAAAGGCCCGGAGCTCCTCGTGGATCTTCAGGACTACGACTACGCGCTCGACATGTGGAGCCTCGGGTGCATGTTCGCCGGGATGATCTTCCGCAAGGAGCCGTTTTTCAACGGGCACGACAACTACGACCAGCTCGTTCGAATCGCGAAGGTGTTGGGCACGGACGAGCTGTACGCGTACCTCGCGAAGTACCGCATCGAGCTCGACCCGCACCTCGAGTCGCTCATCGGAAGGCACTCGCGGAAGCCGTGGAGTAAGTTTGTCAACGCGGACAATCAGCACCTCGTGTCCAGCGAGGCGATCGACTTCCTGGATAAGCTTCTGAGGTACGATCACCAAGAGCGGCTGACGTCGAAGGAGGCGCAGGACGAGCCGTACTTCAATCCGGTGAAGCAGGCCGCGGCGGCCGCGGAGGGAGGAGGGGCGAGCGGCGGCGGTGGGAAGTGACGAGACGAGACGTACACAGTAGCGAGCGGTGTAAGGGTCCTCGGCAAGCAAGTTTTTCGCTCGTCACGTCCAAACTTCCGTACTGTACTAATATTTTTGTACTCTCTGACTGAAAACACATACGATTTCGCCGACAACCGTTCGTCAACGCAACGGGCGTCTCAGAGCCTCAGATACTATTTCCGATTCGCGACGTACAAGGAAAACGTCGGGCGCGGCCTGGCCGCGGCAGACCGTCCGCGCGCGCCGCCGCGATGGGGATGAAACGCGTCGACACCGCGAAAGACGTGGGCGCGAAGACGTTCACCGCCCGCGAGCTCCTCGCTACCGCGACGAGCGGGAAGGATGACCGCCTCCTCATCGCGATCGACGGGCGCGTGCACGACGTCACCGGTTGGACGAAACATCACCCCGGTGGCGCGACGCTTTTGAAACAGCACGCGGGCCACGACGCCTCGGACGTCTTCGCCGCGTTCCACGCGCCGGAGGTGTACCGGAAGCTCAGAGCGTTCGACGTCGGCGCGTTCGAGCCGGACGACGCGATCGCGATGGAGAACAGCTCGGACTCGGAGAGCGACGACGCGTTCTCGGACGATTCCGTGGCCGCCGCGGATCGAAGCGATCTGAAAAAACAAAACCGCGCGCGCGAGCTCGCGGCGTTCCGCGACCTCCGCGAGCGCGTCCGCAAGGAGGGCCTGTTCGAGCCGTCGTACGCGCACATGTTCGGGACGTTCCTCAGGCTGTTCGTCATCGGCGCGTTCGCCGCGGTGTTCTCGTTCGCGCCGAACTCGACGCCGCGCGGTCGGATCCTCGGCGCCGCGCTCCTCGGGCTCTTCTGGCAGCAGAGCCTCCTCATCGCGCACGACGCGTGCCATCGCGTGATGACGACGAACACCAAGGTAGACAAGTGGATCGGGAGCGTCTTCGGGACGCTCATCGGCGGCGTCGGCGCCGCGTGGTGGAACATGGAGCACTGCGAGCACCACTGCGTGACGCAAGTCGTCGGCGGCGACCCGTCCGCGGGCGCCGCGCCCGTGTTGTGCTTGGAACTGCAGACGAAAGGCCTGCCTAAGATTGGCCGCGCGCTCGTGAAGCTTCAGGCGCTGTACTACGTCCCCGTGTGCATCTTCATCGGGAGGTTCAACCTGCACTTGATCTCGATCTTGAAAGCGCCGAGCAAAGGAAAGGCGCTCGACGTCGCGTTGATGACCGGATACATGTCCTACGTGTACGGCTTGACGCGGCTCGTCCCGGAGAGCGAGCGGTGGAGATGGTTCATGATCGCGAACGCGGTGTGCGGGGTGTTACACTTGATTCTGAACATGAACCACTACCCGATGCCGATGCTCTCGTTTCCAGAGTCACAGGCGTTGGGGTGGCTGCGGTTTCAGTGCGTCACGACGATGAACATCGCGTCGTCGTCGCTCACGGGGTGGTACTATGGCGGCTTGGAGTGGCAGATCGAGCACCACCTGTTCCCGACGATGCCGAGGCATAACCTCAGGAAAGTGTCGCACCGCGTCAAGGAACTGTGCTTGGCGAACGGAGTGCCGTACCACGTCGCGGAAGGGGGGTTCTGGGACGCGAACTGGAGCGTGATGAAGACGCTCCACGACGTCGCGCGGGGGCTGGTCATTTGATTCGCCTCGTACGCGTCGAGCGGTCGCGGGTTGACCGGACCGAGTTGATGGGGAGGGGATGCGCGCGCGATAAGTTATATATGGCTAGAAATTATTGTTATTCTCACGATTATCGAGTAAAAATTCATACTGTACCGCACGCTCGTGCGCGTCGCTTCGCGAGACCTCACGGCGAAGGCGTGTTGTACACGGCGTTGTGCAGCGTCGGCGACAACGGCGCCGCGGCGCTCAACCCTGCGCGTCTCGGCGTGAGGACGCGCTCAGTCGTCTTCAACGGCGACATCACGAGCTTCGCGGGGTTTTCCTTCTCCTTCTCTTTCTCCGCGGACGACGGCGGGGTGCCAATCTTCTCGGATACCATCGCCTTCGCGGCTTCCGCCTCGGCGATTTCCGCCGCCGCTTTTGCTTCCGCGTCGGCAACAGCCTTCGCTTCCGCGTCGGCGATAGCCTTCGCTTCCGCGTCGGCGATAGCCTTCGCTTCCGCGTCGGCGATAGCCTTCGCTTCCGCGTCGGCGACAGCCTTCGCTTCCTTCGCTTTCTTCCTCTGCGCCTCCTCCTCCTCGACCTTATCCTTCGCCGCGGCGACGCGAACCTCCGACCACGCCACTTTTTGCTCCGCCTTCGTCTTCGCCTCCACCTCGACGCCCGCGGCGGCGGCGAGCTCCGCGGCGGCGCGCGCCTTCATCACCTCCGCGTCCGCTTTCGCCTTCGCCGCGGTCGCCTCCGCGGCCGCGCGCGCCGCCTCCGCCTCCGCGAGCGTCTTCGCGCGCGCCGCGGCGAGAATCTCCGCCTCCACGCGCGCCTTTGCGTCCGACTCCGCCGCTATTCGCGCGTCCTTCTCCTTCTCATTCGCCGCCGCCGCCGCGTTCGGCGACAACACCGGCTCGGTTGGGGTGCTCGGGACCTCCCTCGCGGCGGACTCCAACGCCTTCGCCTTGAAAGACGCCTTCGCCTCCGCTCTCGCTCTCTCCCACGCCCTCGCCTCCGCCTCCGCCTCCGCGCGCCTGACGTCCGCGAGCTCGTCCATCTTTTTCGCCTTTTCTAAAACCGCCGGCGGCGCGCTCGGCGTCGCCGCCGCTTCAGCCGCCTCGTTCACCTCCTCCGCGTCTCTCTTCGCTTTCTCCCACGCCTTCGCTTTCGTCTCCTCGTCGAGCGGCGTGATCGTCGCCGCCTTCGAGGCGAGCTTCTGCGCGGCCATGGCGTCGATGAGTTCCTTGGACATGACCCCTCGCGACGCGCTCACGGGGACGTCCCTCTTGCAGTACAGATTCGCGCCCTGGCTGACGAACGTCTCCATGGACAAGGACACGCCGCACGTGACGCACTTGAAGCAGCCTTTGTGGTACTTGCTTCCGTCGACGTCGTAGGACTCCGCGGCGTACGCGGTCTTCGCGCAGCACGGGCACTTCGTGGACGCCGCGGCGGACGGGGACGAGAAGACGTCGCCTCCGAATTTGTGCTTCAGCGTGCGCACGTTCGCGGAGGCGTCGGACGAACCGTCGGCGTCCGCGCGCCACGACTTCTTCGGGTCCGCGACCCCGAACGCGTCCGCGTAGTTACCCTTCGTCGCGAAGAGCTGCTTGAAGTGGGGTTTGCAGTACATCTTGCCGCTCAGAGACGCGTAGTTCCCTAACGTGAGGACCTTGCTGCAGTGCTGGCAGCGGAAGCACGACTTGTGAAAGCAAACGCCATCCGCGACGAGCTTCTCGGCTTCGAACACGGACTTTTCGCACGCGACGCACTTCGGCGCGGCGACGGGCGTCCACCGCGCCTTCGCGGGCGTCTTCTTCTTGGCGAGCGGGCTCTGGACTTCGCTGTCCACGGTCATCGTGCTTCGCGCGTCGAGATCTGGCGCGCGGACGCGGTCTTCTCGGAGTTCCCCCCTCGACGGTTTCGAGTTTCAACGGCCGAAATTCGAGGCGGGATCAATCGGCTTCAGAAATCGCGATGAATTAATTTTTTTGATCGATACATTGATCAACGCTGAAAGCAAAAAAGTTGTGATACTACGAGCGCGATTTTCTAACTAAATTCTCATACGTAGGCCCTACCTTCTAAACGTACTACTCCGCGGGGACGACCGGCTCCAAGCTCGGCCACCTCCCGACGCCGTTCCCGCGTCCGCGCTTGCGCCACACCCCGACGACGCCGCCCCTCACCTGCGTCGCGCCGCCGCCGCCGCCGCCCTCGTCGCAGTAGAACGGTCGCGTGTTATCCCACACGAACGCGGCGTCGGCGACCTCCCTCACCAGCTTCAACCGCGATACCGGTCGCGCGCTCGTCGCCGCCTGAAGCGCGTCCCAGTACGCCCTCGTGACCCCCACGCCTCCCTCGCGGGCGTCGTCCGCGCGGCGTCTCCGGACGCGCTTCGTCCGCGACGACGCGCGCTTCGCGCTCTTACGGTTCAGGCCGACGGGCGCGAAGTCGCCGCAGAAGACGACGGTCGCGCCGAGCGCCTTGGCCGCGGCGGCGACGGGGACGAGGTCGTTGTCCGACGTCGCGAGCATCACGACGCGATCGACGCCACGCTCGCGGTCGAGACGCATGCCGTCGTACGTCGCGGCCGCGGCGTCGTAGACGTCGCGGAGACGCCGCGAGAGGTCCGCGACGCGCGCGTCGGCTTCGGCGTCGTCGTCTGACAGATAGCGCTCTTCTTCTTCAGCCCTGGGCGTGATGACGACTCGCCGGAGCTCGTCCTCGCTCGGCGCGTCGACGCCGTCTTCGCCTTCGCCTTCGCCTTCGCCCTCGCCGCGCGCGGCCGTCGCGCGCGCGAACGCGAGGACGTGCGCGGCCATCGCCATGTCCGCGGCGTCCGGCCCGTCGCCGCGCGCTCGGACGACGGACACGCCGACGGACGCGAGCGCGTCGGTCGTCGCGTCGCGACGACAGGCATCGAGCGTGACGTCGTTCCCGAACGCCTCGAACACGCGCACGCGCGACGCGGACGCCCTCGCGGGGTCGCCGCGAAGCGCGCCGCCGCCGAGCGCGCTCGCGGCGTCTCGCAGCCTGCGCGCCATCGTCGCTGCGGACGCCGGATCCGACGGCGGGCGGAGGTTGTCGAGATCCCAGTAGACCGCGACGACGGGGCCGTCCGATTCCGCCCCGCGGTCGTCGTCGTCGTCGTCCGTCGCCGTCGTCGTCGTCGTCGTCGCGCGCGCCCGGACGACCGGCGCTCGTCGTCGTCTCTTCGCGGAGGATCGCGGCGCGAGCCCTCGCGCGCCCGGCGCGGCCGCGAGGGTCGCCATCGCGCGTCGCCGACTGACGGCGCGGCGCCCCCGGAACGTGAACACGGCACCCTCTCTTCTGCCTCTCCGGCTCGTTCTTTTCGGATAGACCGACGACGACGATCCGCGTCGGACACCTCTCCGCGCGGCCGCACGCTCGGACGGGCGAGAATGACGACGCTCGCCGCGCGCGCGTCGCTCCGCGGCGCGAGGCCGCGCGCGTCGCGCTCGCTCCGCCGCGCGAGCTCGAGGAGCTCCCGTCCCGGGGCGCGGGGCGCGCGTCTCGCCGCGCGCGCGTCGTCCGCGGGAGGCTTCGCGAGATACGGCGTCAGGGAGGAGCAACCGGACGGGAGCTTCCTCGAGACGTACGGCATCTCGATCGACGGGAACGTCGGCCGAGAGACGCTGCGATTCGCGCCCGGGTCCGTCGCGGTGTCGCTCACGATCGCGCGCCCGCTCGGGATCGTGTTCGAGCAGGTGGAAGGGAAGGGCGTCGTCGCGGTCGAGCTCGTGGAGGGATCCAACGCCGCCGCCGCGGGCGCGCGCGCGGGCGACGTCCTGCGCCTCACGACCGCGGTCGCGAAGGGCAAGAGCACGGTCAAGGTGGGGAAGTGGCAGGTCGAGCCCTCAGTGGACATGCGCTCGAGAGGGGCGAACCGCGCGGCGTACTTCGCGTGCGACGGTCGGTCGTTCGACGCGGTGATGGACGCCGTCGTGAGCAACGGCGAGGAAGTCGATGGCGTCGCGTCGCCGACGGTGTCCCTGCTCCTGGAGCGGCCGGCGAGCGCGTGACCGCGGCGCGACGCGCGCGCCGTCTGACGTCTAATCCTACTCCGTTAACTTACCCCTATGAGTGACGACTACGCGCCCACGCCTCCGCGCACGCGCGCGTCCTCGTCCCGCGGCGGCGCGAGCGTGACGCGAAAGACCGCCGCGCGTTGCTCCGGGAACAGCTCGGCGAACGGCTCGGGCGGCTCCGGCGGCGGCGGCGCCCCCGGCTCCGCGACCTCCTCGAACGCGAGGCCGCACGCCGTCAGCTGCGCGAAGAAGTCGACGTCGCGCAGCTCGTACCGCCAGAGGGTGTGGCAGTATATGAACGCGGGTTCGAGCGCGAGCCGCCGAGACGCCGCGTCCGCGTCCGCGTCAGCGTCCGCGGCCGAAGCCGTCACTTCGTCTCGCGCGCGCGCCCTCGCCCTCTTCGCGCGCACGAGCAGCGCGCGCATCACCTTCGGGAGCGCGCGCGTCCCCGCGTCGTCGTACACGAGATCGCTCCCGATCATGAGATCCCACGGCGTCGAGTCGATCACCGAGGGACCGGGCGCCGCGTCCGTCCCGGTCGCGCGTCTCTCCTCGTCCTCGCGCGCGTACTCGTTCCAGTCGCACGCCGCGCACGTCACCGCGCCGTCGCGCCAGAGCCCTTTCCCTTCGTTCTTCGCGACGCATTTCTTCAGCCACTCCAACGCGCCGCCGGCTTCCATCTCCGTGAGCGCGACGACGCCGACGTCGCGCCGCGCGTTCCTCGCGATCGTCATGCCGAGAAAGCCGGTGCCGCTGCCGAGCTCGAGGACGTTCACCCCCGGTCGGTCCAGGCCCGTGGCGTCTCGCGTGCGCTCGAGGTAGTCGAGGAGGCGCCTCGCCGCGCCCCAGACCTGCCCCCCGGTCGTCGCGAACGTCGTCGTCTCCTGCGCGGTCGTCGAAGGACGGGATGGATGGCGCGACGCGAGGGACGAATGAAATGAATGTTAGTTCGGGCGCTTCCGTTCGCGCGGGGGGTCTCGCCGTCGGCGCGGAAGCGTCGACGAGGCGCGCGGCGCACCATGTACTCGAAGCTGTCGCACAGTTCGATGTCGTCGCGCTTCCATCGCGGTGGGTCCGCCATGGCGCCCGCCGAGCGCTTCGGCGAGTGAACGAGATCTGCCGCGTCGCGACGCGTTCGTGAAAAACTTTTCATCAGTCGCGCGCGCGCGCGCCGACGTCTCATCACTTGTCGCCGCGCGATCGATCGAACTCGGGTTCCGACGCGTCGTCGTCATGTCGAAACGCAAGGGCGGGTCGCACCTCGCGTCCGCGCTGGCGAAGTTCCAGTGCGCGCCCCCGCCCTCCCTCTCGCCCCTCCGCGCGCCTCGAATCGTACGTCCGTCTCGTCGCGCTGACGACGATCGCTCCGCCTCCTCTCCCCGCTCGCGTCTCGCAGGAAGGTGCAGGAGCAGGCGACGAAGATCCAGATCGACGCGTCGAAGGACCGCGCGCGACTCGACGCGCGATCGAACGCGCAGCAGGAGCGCCTGAAGAAGGCTGCGGAGGCGGAGCAGCGACTCAAGCAGGCGCGTCTCGACGAGATCTCGTCGATCCGCGCGCGACGAAATAGGGTTCCCTCCCTCCTCCTCCTCCTCGCGTCTGTCCGACCGCGACCCGCGCCCCGGGCCCTTCCCCTCTCATCCTCCTCCTCTCTCCTCCTCTCACTCTTCCGTCCGCAGGAGCGCGAGCTCGCGGAGCGCGCGCTCGCGCCGCCGACGCACGCGCACGAGGTGGCGACGTCCATCTTGATGAAACAAAAGCGCGTCATGGACCTCCTGGCCAAGACGCGCAAGCCGTTCAACGCCGTGGAGCTCCGCAACGAGCTCGGGTTCCCCGTGGACGTCCCGGAGCTGTGGGACATGCTCCTCCACAACGATAAGCTCTTCTACGACGAGCGCGTCAAGCGTTTCTCGTACAAGGCGAAGCACGCGCTCGCGGACCGCAGAGAGATGCTCGCGTTCATACAAAAACGCCAGGACGGCGTGTTGGTGGAGGACGTCGTCGACGCCTACGCCAACGCGCTCGACGACGCGGAGGCGCTCATCGAGGCCAAGCTCGTGATGACGCTGCACAACGCGGAGACGCGGAAGCGGGTGCTGTACCCGCTGGACGACGCGTACGAGGCTGGCGACGTGTCGGAGACGACCGCCGGGTTGTTTCACGGCGTGGAGCTGCCCGCGGAGGACGACGCGTTCGACGCCGCGCTGCGGGCGATCGGGGAGGAACCCGCGCCGAGGCGGGACACGAGGGGGGGGAAGACGGAGGACGACGACGAGTTCGACGCGGAAGGTAACAGGAAGATTAAGACGAAGAAGAAGAGGGCGGTGAACTTTGAGCGGATGAAGCTCACGAACGTGCACTTGCCGGAGATGTTCAAAAAAGGCGCCGCGGGGGACGGCGTCGACAGGCTGGACGGGTGACGCGACGCTCGCGTCGGTCGGTTCGCTCGTTCGTTCCCGTCCGTCGACGACGCACACGAAACACGCCGCAGTAGTCGTAGCGCGGCGCGTGTAGTAGCGCGGGTTTGAGATGCATTTTCTTCAAATCATATTAAGACAACGTGATGAAATATACGTAAACGACGAACGCTCTGCTCGTTCCGAGCCCGCGTTCGACTTCTTCACCGTACTTCCGGAAGTACGGAGTATGTGTCAATGCTCCCCGTTTCGACCCGACGCGCTGGCGAGTCCACGGCGAGCGGTGCTACCCGATGGATGCGATGCGGTGCTATGAAAAGGTCGGTCGGCCTGCCCTCACGCCGCGGCGTACGTCAGCGCCTGCGCGGGGTCGCTCGCCGGCGGCGAAAGCAGTTCGTCCCGAGCCCCGTTTTGGTTCGTCAGCGCCGGCGTCGTCGGCGGCGCGTACCCGCCCGCCGCCGCCGCCGCCGCCGCCGCCGCGGAGTTCACCGCGAACCCGGCCACCTTCGCCGGTCGCTTCGCCGGAGGGGGCTCGAACGCGAACGCGCGGTCGTCCTCCTCGCGCGCGCGCTTCTCGCGGTCGCTCGTCGCCGCCGCCGCCGCCTCGGTCGCGATGGCGACCACCGCGCTCGGGCTCGCGGGCTTCTCCGCGTCCGTGTCCGCGTTCGAGGGCGCGGCGTTCATCTCCTCGCCCTTCTCCTCGACGGCCGCCGCGTCCGCGACGGCGCCGACGCCGGCATCGACGCCGGCGCCCACGTTGGTTGGGCTTTCGGTTTCGACGCCGACGCCGACGCCGTCGACGGCGTCCCCGCGCGCCGCCGCCTGCGCCTCGAGCCGCGCGAGCTTCCCGAGCGACACCGCGTGCGCCTTGGCCTCGGCGACGTACAACGCGGCGACGGCGTCGACGCCCGCGGAGCCCGCGGTGGCGGCCGTCTCCGCCGCGATCGCGCGCGCGCCGAACGCGGCCACCTCCTCGACGATGGACACCAAGCGCGCTTCCACGGCGACCGTCATCGCCTTGCCGGACGCCTCCGCGGCTCGCGCGATCTCCTCCACGGAGGCGGCGCCGGCGGCGACCGCCGCCGCGGCGGCGGCGTCCGCCTCGAGCTTCGTCACCTTCGCCTCGAGCAGCGCGAGCTTTGCGGACGCGCGCGCTTCGTTCGCCTTCGCGGTCGCCGCCTCCGCGGAGACAATCTCCAGCGCGTTCTCCATCGCCGCGCTGCCGTCGAAGTCGCCGCCGCGAGGGGGAACCGCGCCCGGCGCCGCGACGGGGGCGAACCCGCCCGCCATCGCCGCCGCCGCCGCCGCCGCCGCCGCGTGCGGGTTCATCGGCGCCGGGGACTGGAACAGCGCCTGCTGCGCGTCGTTCATCTGCATGTGCTGGTGCATCGCGAACAGCTGCGACTGCGCCGGGGTCCCGAGCGCGCCGCCGAACGCGCTAAAGTACTGCGCCATGTGCGCCGCCGCCGCCGCCGCCGCGTCGACGTCGACGCCGGCGCCGGCGCCGCGCTCCGCCGACGGCGGCGCCGAGTTCACGAGCGCGCTCATCGCCGCCGCGGCCGGACGCATCGAAGGGCTCGCGGCCGCCATCGCGCCGCCGCTCAAGAACGACGCGCGCCGCGCGTTGTGCGTCGGCGAGCGAAGATGCAGCGGGCTCGGCGGCGGCATCCCGCCGACTTGCGTGAGCGCGTCGAGGAGCACGCCCATCCCGCCGGCGTCCCCCGCGCTCGCGACGCGCTTCAGCGGCGACATCGGCGTCGACGGGACCCGCCACGGCGTCCCTTTGGACTCCTTCCCCGGGGTGTGACCGATCGACACGCGCTCGAGCTTCCCGCTGCCGTCCAGAGACTTCCGGGATCCCCCCGAGCCGCCGACGACGACGCGCATCGCGCTCGCGGCGTTGGCGCCGCCGTGGCACGCGCATCCCTCGTCCGGAACCTTCACGACGAGGCACTCCTCCGACTTGGGAGCCTTCGCGTCGATGATCTCCACTTGGCAGATGAGCGGGCACAGCCCGAGCGCGTCGAGGTTGAACTTGATGACCGTGAACAGGTACTGGTCGTCGTTGCCGTATCGGTTCCGGTCGAGGTTGGTGGAGTACTCGTTGCCGTCGTCGTCCGCGAGCTGGTGCCTTCGGAGCTCGTCCGGGACCCGGTGCGTCCCGGTGCTGAGCGCGACAACCTTCGTGCGGCGCGTGTTCACGGACAGTGCCTTGAGGATGTTGCGCGCGCCTTGCTTGCGGTTGACCTCCGCGGTGTGGATAGCCTTGAGAACCTGGCAGAGCGGAGCGGAGGAGAAGGAAAAGAGGATTTTTGTGGGGCGTCAGCGAGGTTTCTCCGACAGGCCACGCGCGGCGCGGCCTTGCGCTTTCTCCGAGAACGACGAAGGGACGGGATCGCGGCGACGCGCGATCGGCGCGTTCGACGCGCCGCGCGCGCGCGAATTCGCAGCGCTCGCGCGACGACGCCGTCGGACGACCGCGGGGTATCGATCGCGGCGAGTTCAGCGCGCGATCGACGCCGCGATCGCGCGCGGATCGCCCCGGAAGTTTTAGGCGCGAAAGCGCGCGCCCTCGGTGGAGGTCACGGAAGGAAGAGCAGCGGTCGGAGGTTGGATGGCTGGATCCGGGCCGATCCATCGCGCTCGGATCGCATCGCCGCGCACCTGAAGGAACGCAGACGTGACGGACGCGCACGCGAACGTCTTGTCCGGAAGCTTCTCGCGCGTGCCCGGGGTGAGCGCGTGGGTGTAATGCTCCCAGTTGAATCGCGCGCGGTACCTGCGCGACGACGGGGCGAGGCGAGGGAAAAAGAATGGTCGTCAGAGGAGACGGACGCGGACGCCGATTGGGGGAAGTCTCGCGTCGCGCGCGCGCGTTCGCGGCGGCCGCGCGGTGCGATACGCGCCACCCGCGGCCGATACCCCGCGCCGTTCGCAAGAACAGGACGCGTTCTCGAGTCCGGGAGAAAATCCGGGGAAACGACCCGGGCTGGGACGCACAAGAGCTGGTTGTTCGTCGGTCGCGAGCTGCGCGGCGCGTCGTCGGTCGCCGCGGCCGTCGCCTTCGCGGGCTTCTTCGCGGACGCCGCGGCTTTCGCCCCCGGCTTCGGCGCGGATTTGGACGCGTTCGAGTCGTTCCCGATGTCGCCGTCCGTCGTGGGCGTCTTCGCGTTGCTCTTCTTCGTCGACTTCGCCTTCGAGCGGCCGGCGGTATCCGCGCCCGCGCTCGCGGCGGCGTTCTCCGCGCCCGCCGCGAGCGCCGGATGCCGCGCGGGGTCCGCGGTCGTCTCGGCGGATCCGTCGGAAGACGGAGGTTCCGCGGGCGCGCTCCTGCGCGAGGGCTTCCTCTCGTGCTGCTCCACGCCGCTCGTGTCGAAGTCCTGTGGGGTAAAAATAGGCGGAAGAGAGGGTGAGCGCGCGGTCGCGATGCGCGCGCCGCGCGGCGGAACCCGCGCGACGACGTTGCAGGCACGACCGGGAAAGTCAGATTCCCCGAGAACGCACCTTCATCGCCGGAGGACGACGCTCGCGCTTCCCCGCGAGGGGCGCGGGCGGCGGCGCGACCGCGGATGATCGCTTCGCCCTCGGCGCGACGGCCGGGACGGCTTCGGTAAGGGCGGACATGACGGTCAGCCTCGGTGCGGCGCTCGAACACGCGCGCGGGTTGAAGTGACCTCGCATTCTCTTCCGGAACTCTGTCGGGTTCTCCGCTGGCACCTCCTGCAGGATTCTCCGAACGTCGCGGGCTGTCTGTTTGCCCATTGCCGATATCGTACTGCTAGTACGAAAAAAATTTAGGCGGGAAAAATTCAAATCGTAAACGAAACGACGGGCTTTTTTTTCGTTGACGAGCTGGATTTTGCCTGGATTTTGCGATGTTAGCTACGCACGATCGCGCAATCGAGACTCACCCTGAAGAACGAAGCACTGCACTGTTCCTATCAACAGTTCGGTCGTCAAAAGCCTTCATTCACTATACAAAGCCTTCACTATACACTCCGCGCGCGTCTCGATCTCCTCGTTCGCGCGCGCACTCCCGGTCCCGGTGGGGTCGCGATCAAACGAACCCACCAACACTCTAGTCCCTCAACGATCCCTTCGGCTTGCGTCCTCGTTTTTTTCCACCCGTCGACGGGGTCGGCGTCTTCGCCGCCCCCTTCGACCCGGATCCCGGCGGCCGCCCGCGCGGCCGCTTCCCCTCGACCGGCGACAGCGCGCTCGCCGCCCCCGGGGCTTTCGGCTTCGGCCGACCGAGGAGCTTCATCGCAGCCGTCGGCGTCGACACCTTCGGCGCCGCTCTCGGAGATTTCGCCGCCGCCGCCGCCGTCGCCTTATTCTTCGACCCGGGCGGGCGGCCTCGTTTCTTCTGCGTGGACGTCACCTTCGCGGCGAGCTGCCCGAGCGGTACGTCATCATCCTCGGGGCCCACCGCCGCGGGCGTCTTCGGCGTCTTCGGAGGCCGTCCGCGAGGCTTCTTCCCGGCCGTCGTCGCCGGCGTCGCCGCCGCGGCTTTGTTCGCGCTGCCGGGCGGGCGGCCGCGGCCGCGCTTCGCCGGCGTCGGCGTCGTCGTCGCCGGCGTCGTCGTCGCAGCCGCCTTAGGGGGGCGTCCCCGACCGCGCTTCGGCGTTCCCGCGGCGGCAGCCTCCGCCGCGACCTTCGTCGCCTTGTTCTTCGCCCCTGGCGGCCTTCCCGGTTTCTTTTTCGGCGGCAACAACTTCGACAGAGGGACGTCATCGTCCTCCGCGGTGACGACGACGACGGACGGCGGCGGCTTCGTCGCGGACTTTGGCGGGCGCCCGCGCTTTTTCTTCATCGGCGTCGTCTGCACCACCGCGAGCGCCGCGGACTTCGGCGGGCGGCCTCGCTTCTTCTGCGTGGACGTCACCTTCGCGGCGAGCTGCCCGATCGGGACGTCGTCGTCCTCGGGGCCCACCGCCGCGGGCGTCTTCGGAGGCCGTCCGCGAGGATTCTTCCCGGCCGTCGTCGCCGGCGTCGCCGCCGCGGCCTTGTTCGCGCTGCCGGGCGGGCGGCCGCGGCCGCGCTTCGCCGGCGTCGGCGTCGTCGTCGCCGGCGTCGCAGTCGCCTTAGGGGGGCGTCCCCGACCGCGCTTCGGCGTTCCCGCGGCGGCGGCGTCCGCCGCGACCTTCGTCGCCTTGTTCTTCGCCCCGGGCGGCCTTCCCGGTTTTCGCTTCGGTGGCAACAACTTCGACAGAGGGACGTCATCGTCCTCCGCGGTGACGACGACGACGGACGGCGGCGGACTCGTCGCGGGCGGCGCCTTCGGCGGGCGCCCGCGCTTCTTCGCCGGCGACTTCACGACCATCCGACTTATCGGGACGTCGTCGTCCGAGTCCGCGCGCAACTTCCCGCTCGGTCCCGGGCTCGCGGCGGCGAGCATGATGCCGCGAATCGCGCCCTGCACCGAATTCGCGATGCCTCTCGCCGCGGCGCCGAAGCCGCCGTCGCCGCCCTTCGCGCGTTTCTCCGCGGCGGGGCCCGACGCCTTCGGCGGCCTGCCGCGTTTCTTCCCCGACGTCGGCGGCGTCGCGACGATCTTCTCCTTCGCCTTCGCCTTCTCCGTCGACGCTGTTTGCACCGGCGCTGCTGGCGTCACCCTCGCGGATATATCCTTCACGAACTTTCCGTACCCGCACTCCGCGAAGGTCCCGCTCGCGGCGAGGGCCTGGCACGACTCTTGCAGCGTCCGCCTCGCGTCGGCGACGGCGCTCTTCTTCGCGCCCTTCGCGACGACGGTGACCCAGCTCTCCGTCAGGCTCCCCGCGAGTCCCCGCCCCATCTTCGCCTTGTCCACGCGCACGGTCATCGTGTGCATCTCCAGTTCGATCGATTTCGCGCCCGCGCCGACTTTCGAGGCGACGCGCGGCCCCTCCGCGGTGACGAGCACGGACTTCTTGATCTTGTGCGTGTTGACGTTGAACCCGGCTCTGGCGAGGACCGCCTCGGCAGCCTTGACGTCGTCCGCGACGAGCGGCGCGCTCAGGTCGCAGAGACCCGGGTTGTTGCCGTCTTTGCTCGCGACGACTCGCACGGACACCGCGCCGTTCGCGTCGTGCGTCGGGAGCGTCAGCGTCGCGTCGTCGTGGAGCGGGAGGAAGGAAATCTTCTCGTCGGACGCGCTCGCGTCTTTCAGCGACTCGTGCGGGACGTAGTGCGCGCCGGACTTGGCGAGCGCGCTCAGGTCGCGGCGCTTCAGCTCCCCGGCGGACGCGGGCTTGTAGAAGACCCGGTACTCGAACCCCATCGTGCGTGCGACGGCGTGCGCGATCGGCGTCTGGGGGGCAATTCTCGTAATTCGCGTCCAAATTATTTTCCAGCGCCCGCTGCGTCAGTATAAATGCCCATATCGACGTCCCAACCCCTATCCTTTTTAAATTCGAGATCCGCATTTGTGACTGCGTTCCATACGTTTCGTTGGGCGGGAAAGATTCCTCGTCGAGCCGAATTGTGAGAATTTGCATCGATCGACTCATCGAGTGCGCGCGCGTCTGGTCGAGGAGAAATCGGACGTCGTCTCGTCACTCCTCGGACGCGCGAACGTCGGCGATGTCGGCCTTTCTCTCCACCGCGCCGACGACGTCCGCGACGATGGCGGCGGCGGCGGCGGCGGCGCGATGCGATTCCACCCCTCGCGTCGTCGCCGTCGCGTCGCGTCGCCGCCGCGTCCGCGACCTGTCGTCCGCGCCCGCGTCCGCGCGGACGACGATCTCGACGCGGCGGCGATACCCCTCGCCGTCGCCGTCGCCCCCGCGCGGCGGCCGCGGGAGGAGCGCGATCTGCGCGCTGCCGTTCGACATCGCGGAGCTCCTGACGTCGTCGTCGCCCGGGCTCGCGCCGTCGATCGCGATGAACACGACCGTGTTCACGCTCGGGATCGGCGTTTTATTGCGAGGGTTAACCTGGCCGGGGGTGGTGAACGCGTGGTTCCTCGGCACGGTGCGTCTCCTCCGGACGATTCCGTCCGCTCGCTCGCTCGAACTCGCTCGACGCGGCGCGTCGTCGGTCGCCGATGGATGATGACGAACAAATGTAACAGATACTTCTGACGGGGAGACCCCTCGGGCGCGCATGCCCGGCGTCGCCGCGGCGGCCGCCGAATGGAGTCAAACATACAATGGGAATCTCTCTGAATCCATCGCGACGACGACGATGACGACGACATCGCATCGTTCGCGCGGCGCGGCGCGATCGACTCGACTCGACGATCGCGCGCTTCGCCCTCGCGTCTTCGCCCTCTCGTCTTCGTCTTCGTCCCCAGCCTCCCCTCCCCGCTGACCCGACCGACCAATTCCGATCCGGTCCGACCCGCAGACGGTGATGGCCGCGTTCGGCGTCGGCGGCTACTCGCTCGTGTGCCTCTACTTCGTCCTCGGCAGCGCGGTCACGAAGCTGAAAATGAAACAAAAACAAGCGGAGGGGATCGCGGAGGCGAGAGGCGGGCGCAGAGGGATCGCGTCCGTGTGGGGCAGCGGCGTCGCCGGGGCGCTGTGCGCGGCGTGCGCGCTGTCGGGCGTCGCCCCCGGCGCGGAGGCGTTCCGCCTCGGGTTCGTCGCGTCGTTCTGCTCCAAGCTCAGCGACACGACCGCGAGCGAGGTCGGGAAGGCGTACGGGAAGACGACGTACATGTCCACGCCGCCGTTCAAGAGCGTCCCGCGAGGGACCGAGGGCGCGGTGAGCCTGGAGGGGACGATCGCGGGCGTCGTCGCGAGCTTTTTCTTCGCCGGCGTCGGCGTCGTCGTCGGCGCGTGCGACGCGAACGGCGCGGTCGTCGCGACGTTCGCGGCGTTCATCGCGACGACGCTCGAGAGCTGGCTCGGGGCGACGACGCAAGGGAAGGAAGGGTTCGAGTGGCTGAGCAACGATCTCGTGAACATGATTCAGATCGTGATCGCCGCGGGGATCGCCGTGGCGTCGTATCCGGCGACGGCGTGAGCGACGCGAGCCGCGGCGCGGCGGGGGGGTGGGGGGGACGCGCGCTTGGAGGATGCGCGTAGCAATCGTAGGTACACAATTTCATAGGTACTCGAGAAGAATTAGTATAAGCGATCGCGCGCTCGCGTCGCGTCGCGTCGCGTCGATCACAGCTTCGAGCGATCCGGTCCCTTGATCGGGCCTTCCGATAACGTGCGCCCTTGCACGGCGCAGTCTTCCAAGTACGGGCACGGCTGGTAGATCCCTCCGTACCGCGTGCTCCACTCACGCAGTCGGTCCGCGATTCTCTTCGCGCCCACGGAGTCCGCCCAGTGCACGATCCCGCCGCGGAACGGCGGGAACCCCATCCCCAAGATCGCCGCGGTGTCGAGATCCCCCGCTCTCACGACGACGCCCTCCGCGAGGCACCGGCACGCCTCGTTCACGACGGGGAAGAAAATCATCTCGACGATGTCGCTCTGCGTCAGCGCCGCGAGCGGCGCGTCCGCGGCGAACGCGGACGCGGGCAGCTGCGACCTCGCGTTCGCTCGCGACGCCGCGAGCAACGGCGCGATGCCCTCCGGGTCTGGCAGACTCGTCTTCCCTTTGTGGACGTAAAAACCCGAGCCGCTCTTCTCGCCCAGACGTTTGCTCGCGACGAGCGACGGAATCATCGCGCACCGGTACACGCGCTCGGGGAAGTCCTCGATGAAGTTCGACCCGACGGCGACGCCGACGTCGTGCCCGACGAGGTCGCCCAAACGGAACGGTCCGATCGGCATCCCGAACATTCGGATCGCGTTGTCGATCGCGTACGGATCGCACCCGAGGTCGAGGAGCAAGCACGCGGACATCGTGTACGGAAAGAAGACGCGGTTCACGGCGAATCCGGTGCAGTTTCCGACGACGACGGGCGTCTTCTTGATCTGCTTGCTCAGGCCGAGGGTGTCAACGAGCACCTGCGGCGGCGTGATGTCCGTGCGGATGATCTCGAAGAGTTGCATGACGTGCGCGGGGGAGAAGAAGTGCGCGCCGACGATGCGCTCCGGGTTCTTCATCTTCTGCGCCACTTTCGTGATGTCAATCGTCGAGGTGTTCGTGGAGAGAATGGCGTCGGGGCGACAGCTGGACTCGAGGTCGGAGAAGATCTTCTGCTTGAGGCCGAGGTTTTCGATCACCGCCTCGATCGCCATGTCAACCTTGGAGAACGCGCCGTACGACAACGTCGGATGGCAGTTCGCGTACATCGCGTCCGCCTTCTGTTGCGTCAGCCGACCTTTCTTCACCGCGGATGCCAGGTTGGCCTTCACGCGGCTCATCCCCGCGTCCAAAAACTTCTGGTTAATCTCCTTCAATACCACGGACACGCCGTTCATGACGCACGCGGTCGCGATCCCGCTGCCCATGAGCCCCCCGCCGACGACCCCGACGCACTTCATGACGCGCGGGGCGAGGCCGACGTCCGTGACCCCGGGAACCGCCGCCGTGCCGCGCGACGCGAAGAAAAAGTGCACGAGTCCCTTACACGCGGCGGACGACACCGCCTTCGCGAACGCGTCTTGCTCGACGATCAGACCCTCCGAGGCGCCCTTGTTGATACCAGCCTCGATCGCGTCGATGCACAGCATCGGGTGCGGCATGAGCTTTTGGACGCGTTTCGCGCCGCGTCGCGCGACGGCGAAGATTTTTTTCGCCTCCGCCTCGTTCGGGAGCTTCTCCGACGCGAAGGACGCCATGGCGCGAGGGACGCGCTTCTCCGCGATGTCCAGCGCGAGCTTGGACGCGGTCTGCGTCAGCGCGTCCCTCGGTGCGATCGCGTCGACGAGACCGAGCTTCAGCGCCTCCTCAGCCTTGATCGGCTTCGATTTCAGCATCATCTCGAGCGCCTTCTGAAGCCCGACGAGTCTCGGCAGGCGCTGCGTCCCTCCGAAGCCCGGGATCACGCCGAGCTGCAGCTCGGGCAAGCCGAGCTGCGCTTTCGGCGTCGCCACGCGCGCGTTGCACGCCATCGCGACCTCTAACCCGCCGCCGAGGGCGAGGTTCTCGATCGCCGCGACCGTGGGCTTCGCCCCGGACTCGACGACCGAGTTGAGCGTCGCGTTGAAGTCGCTCATGTTTCGCACGGGCTTGCCCTCGGTGCGCGCCTTGAGCTGGGTGATGTCGAAGCCGCCGCTGAACTTGCCCTTGCTTCCGGTGATGACGATCGCTCGCACCTTCGGGTCTCTCTGCGCGGCCTCGACCTGAGTCTTGAGGCCTTCCAGGACTGCGACGCGACGATCGAATCGATCGCGGGGAGGCGAGGGGGCGGAGAATCGGTCGTCAGCGCGACGCGTCTCGGAAAAAGTAACATCGGCGGAATTAGGGTACGGGCGCCGCGGAGATTCGACGCCGCGGCGCCGCGAGGAGGATCGCGCGCGCGGTCGCGACGCGACGCGACGTCTATTTCGATCGCGATACGAGACGGACGCACTCTTAATCGCGAGCGCGTTCACCGGCGGGTTGCTCATCGTCACGACGGCGACGCCGTTCGCGACCTCGAGGGTCACCGCGGGGCCGCCCATGGCGTCGTCTCGGCGGATCCGGATCTGAGCGAGGCCCCGCGCGGCGTGGGGGAAGAGGCCGCGGGCGCGTGGAGCATGCACGGCGGGGGCGGTCGCGATCGACTTGGACGAGCCTCGCGCGAGCGGCCGGAGCGGCGGCGTTCGCGTGCTGGGTGCGGCGCGGTGTGTCCTCCGGACGGCCGACGGTTCGCAGGGCAGGGTTACGTAAAGCTGACGAGGATCGGACTCGACGCGGACGACGCGTGAGCGACCAGTCCGCTGCGAGAGCAGTATCGAAGCGTTCGGTTTCGAGTGGGACGCGCGCGCGCGTTCGCGTTCGTTCGGTTCGTTCGCGCCTAACAACGTGGCTTCTTCTACTGCGACTTCATCATCTTCCTCTTCTCCGCTTGCCCTTGCTCCCGGTACCGCTTCTTCCGCGTGTCCTTCTGGTGCGCGTCCCGCCACGCCTGCTCCTTCGCCTGATCCTTCGCGCGCGCTTTCCTCTTCGCCGCCGCCTTGTCGCGTTGCTTCCCCGCCTTGTCGTTTCGAATCGTGTTCAGCTGCTGCACCAACGTCGCGAGCTTCTTCTCCTCCGGTTCCATGACGACCGCGCGGCGCTGCTCCAGCGTCTCGCGCTTCCGCGGCGCTTCGATCTTCGGCTTGGACTTGAACGGCAGCTGCGCTTGGAGCGCTTTCGGAATCTGCAGACGATTGAAGACGCGCGTCGGGCGTTCGATCGGCTTGTAGATGGAATCCGCGTTGACCGGAATCGGAATGTTCTGCTCGTACCGCAGCTGCCCGACGGTCTTCATCCCGATCCAGTTCTCGCCGTTCTTGAGCAACAGCGACGTGACCGGGTTGTAGTACTTCGAGACGTCGACGCGGACCCACGCGCGGAGGAACACGATGTCGGACAGCAGCAGTTTGTCCTCGAACGACGCGCGAAACGTTCCCTCGTCGGCGCCCTTCGGCGCGCCCTTCTCCTTCTCCGCGCCGCCGCCTCTCAGGGACGTGCCAGCCTTCACGGCTTTCTTCACGACGCCTCGAATCCCGGAGACGGTCCTCAGCGCCGCGCCCTCGAACTTGGCGATCTCGAGCGGGGAGTTGAACATGCCGCTGATGAACGCGGTGTTCTTGAACACCTTCGACGGGTGCCCCACGAGCTTGAGCTTCTTCATGATCTTGATCGAGTGGTCCACCTCGAGCACGACCGCGGTCGCGGCGATGCGAAACGTCGCGAGCTTGTTCGACAGCGACTGGAAGCACACGACCCCGGTGTTCTGCGGGATCATCGGCGCGTAGATCGTCGCGTGGCAGTGCATGTGCTCGGGCGTGTACTTGATCATCCGATGACGCGAGTTCGCGTCTTGCATCGAGTACACGGGGCAACACTGGAACCGCCGCCATCCGATGGAGAACACGAGCGGATCTTTGTTCTTCAGGATCTTCCGGTGCCACCGGTGTTTCTTCAGACGAAGCTGCTGGTACCCCATCGTGTCCTCGGAAGGGAGGAGCCCGCCGACGAGGAGCGGCCGCCCGGGGTCGAAGTTGATCACCCAGTGACGCGGGACCCTCTTGAGGATCAGTCGGAGGTACGCCCCCGGGCGGTGGCCCTCGAGCGCCGTCCTCGTCGACTCCGGCATCGCGTCGAGCTCTCTCCGCGTCTTCGCGAGCTGATCGGACATCTGGTCTTTGATGAGGTCGTAGTACGACGCCGGTTCTTCGTCATCGTTCCCGCCCGCGCCGCGGCCGAACCCGCCTTTGCCTTTCTTTCCGCCCGTGTTCCCGGACAAAAACTCTTCTTTTTTCGCGATCTTCTCCAGCCTGCGGCGTTCTGCTTCCTCGTCCTCCTCGCCATCCTCCTCGCCATCCTCCTCGCCATCCTCGTCTTCGTCTTCGTCTTCGTCGTCCCCGCCGCCGCCGCCCTCGCCGGGACCGAACTTCTCTCCGGTCTCGACGTCCTCGAAGTCGCCGTAGACGTCTTCGTCGTCGCCGCCGCCGCCGTCGTCGTCGTCGCCCTCCTCCCCGGGCTCCGCCGCGGACCTCTCCGCGGCGGCGTTCCAGTCGCCGGTCACGAAACGGTTCCGCAGCGACGGGTCTTCGAGGTCGAGTTCGTCCCGAACCTCGCCTAAGAACTTCGAGCGGTCGAACGCGTCTTGCTTTTTCTTGCCGTCGTCCTCGCGCGCTTTTTTGAAAAAGTTTTCATCGTCGTCGTCCTCCTCCTCCGCCGCGTCGGCCTCGTCCGCGTCGTCCGCGTCGTCCTCGTCGTACACCATCTCCATCAAAGACTTATGCCTCCCCTTCGCGACGCCGTTGACCATTCGCCCTTTCCAGTCCGCGGCGTTTCGCCCCAACCCGTACTCATCCTCGTCGTCGCGCGCGCCGTCTAAACCGAGGTCGTCGTCGCTGTCCGCGTCTTCATACGGGCGATCGTCGCCGTCGCCGTCGTCGTCGTCGTCGCCGGCCTCTCGCACGCCGTGGTCGGTGAACACCGCCGCGCGGCGGGTGCGGCCGCTCGCGGCTTCCGCGCGACGGCGGCGTCCGACGCCCACGTCTTCGTCTTCATCGTCGTCGTCGTCGTCGTCAGCCTCGTCGTCGTCGTCGTCGTACGCTTCGCCTCCGTCGTCTTCGTAGTCGTCGTCGTAGTCGTCGTCCCCTTTGAGCGTCTTCTGCCCTCTGAACAGCGTGATCTCGCTCGCGGCGAGCTTCTCGTCCAGCGCGAGCTGCGTGTCTTGTAACCCGTGGACCATCCCCACGCCGACGCCCTCGCCGTCTTCGCCGACTATCCCGCCGCCGCCGCCGCCGCCGCCGCCGCTCGCGCCCGCTCCCGCGCCCGCGCCGCCTCCGTCCCGCTTCGAGAAGTTCACGTTCCTGTCGTCCATGGAGATGTACACCGCGTCCTTGTCGTACAACAACCCGCCGACGTCGGACATCGGCGCGTACAGCAGCTTCGATCGTTCGTCCAACTTCCTCTGCTTCTTTTCCGTGGACGGCAGCGGGCACGGGTCTGGCAGCTCCGCGAGTTCGCTCACTTCGCAGTCGCCGACGCCCGCGACGTGCACGAGCTGCCCTCTCTTCAGGTTGCACCCGTGCAGCCACCCGTACACGGCGACGTCGCGGTCCATCCCCGGGTTCGCCTGGACTAAGCCCGGCGGGGTGATGTCCTCGAACCGGTCGCCGACGACGTACGGGTGCGACGTCCGCCACGTCAGCGGTCGAAACTTCGACGTGGAGATGAACCGCGCGAGGTTCAGCGTGTCGCGTTTGTTATATCTCCCGTGCTGCATCCCGGACAGGTAGAACAGCTTCGCGCCGTTGTAAATCTCCGCCCAGAACCGCGACTTGAGCGTCTTCTTCTGTTTCTTCAGCTTCTTCGGGTCCACGAAGTCGTCCAAGTGCGTCAGCACGCCCATCACTTTCGGGAACCCGTGGACCTGCAACACGTTTAAGAACTCGAACGTCTCCATCTCGAACCCGTACGAGCCGTCGACCAAGAGCAACACGAGGTCCGCCATCTTCGCGGCGTCCACCATATCGTTCAGATCGTTCCTCACCTCGATGAACTGTATCCGTCGCTTCTTCCCGCTGACGACCGTGATCGGGCCTTTCACCTCGCTCAGCGCGTGCCGGGTGTAGTGCTTCACGAGCGATTTGATCACCGTGCTCTTCCCGCATCCCGGCGGGCCTTGCACGAGGACGACGAACGGCGGCGGCTCGTCCCCGGTCCTGTCCATGATCGGCGCGCGGAGTTTCCGCTGCTGCTTCTCCGCGGCGACCGTGCGCGCTTTACGCGCTTTCGACGAGCTCTTGAAGATGAACGCCCTCGGGTTGTTGCCCTTCGCTTGCTCGGTGCCCTTCTTCTTCGTCGCCGCGGCCTTCTTCTTCTTCGCCTTCGCCCCCGCGCGGGGCGCGCGGTGCTCTTTGCTGGGGGCGACCGCGTCCATGATGCGAAATGTCAGCGCTCACGTCGCGGGGGGCTCTAAGGTGCGACCGCTCGTCGTCCGCGTGGTGGCTCGCTCGCTCGCAACGCAAATCTTCCGAGGCGAAGCAAATCGGAAGGCGGCGGCTCGCGGCGGTGTCGAGGGAGCGGCGGATCTCGCGCCGGCTCCGACGCCTCGCCGCGATCCCCTCGTGCGCGCGAAGGACGCGGAGATGTCCTCGCGCGCGCGTCCACGCCTCGAAACCGCTCGACTCGAATCGCGCGCGCGCTCGTCCCCGGCGCCGCGTCGACTGAGCCGCCGTCGCGCGCGAGCGCGAAAATGAGCCGTCGAGCGCGCCGCAGCCGGGCGAGAGAGGTGCGCGTGCGGGGCTCGTCAGGGCCAAACCATCATAAAAAAGTTCACCGGTCAGTCGAAAAGAGACGCGATCAAACGTTGAAACCGGACGATGGGTGAAAAACTTTTGAGGTCTTTTATAGAACGCGCCTCATCAGTCGACCACGTCAGTCGTTATCCATCGCGCGACGCGCGCACTCCGAGACGCGCGGACGAGCGCACGACCGCGCCGCGCACTTCCACTCTCGGGACGATGCCCGCGCTCGTCCTCTCCGCGCGCGCGACGTCGCCCGCGGCGGCGCCGACGCGTCCGCGCGCGCCCGCGCGCGACCTCGCGCGCGCGCCCCCGCGCCACGACAGACACAGATCTCGTCGCTCTCGCGTCGCGACGGTCGCGCTCGCCGGGCGTCGCCCGCCGTCCGCGGCCGCGGCGTCCGCGGCCGCGTCCGACGCCGCGGCGCCCGTGAAAGCGTGGAAAGGCGACGTCCCGCCGCAGTCGTCCCTCCCCACGCGCGCGGACGGCTCCGTGGACTACTCGTCCATCGACGCGTCGCCGATCAGCAAAGTCCTCATCCGCACGATACGCGGCCTCCTCGTCAAGGAAGTCGGCGAGGACACGGACCCGCGCGCGTGGGACGACTTCGACGCGGTGCTGACGCCCGTGAGGGAGGTGAACGACATGAAAGGCACCGCGAGGGACGTCACCGTGCGCGCGAAGAGAGTCTTCGCGGGGATCTTGCCGGCTCTGTACATCGGCTGGGTGCCGCCAATCTGGAAAAACGCGATTCGCAAAGTCGCGCCGCAGTGGGCGTCCAACTTCGCGTTCGTGCTCGTGTTCACGACGCTGTTCCCGTGGCTCATGGGACCGATGGAGGGGATCGACCACGTGGACGTGGAAGTGCCGGAGGGTCTGCGGAAGATCTTCAAGTTTCTCCCGGAGACGGTGCGCGTCCCGCAGGCGATCAAGGCGGAGCGATGCCGGTTCTTGGAGCAGAGCGGCTGCGCGTCGGTGTGCGTCAACTCGTGCAAGGCGCCGTCGCAGGAGTGGCTCGGCGAGGACTTCGGGATGGATCTCCACATTCAGCCAAACTACGACGACTTCTCGTGCCAGTGGAAGTTTAACGTGAAGCCGCCGCCGTTGTACGAAGACGCCGCGGTGATGGTGCCGTGCTTCTCGAAGTGCCCGAGCGAATACAAGGGCGAGAAGGACGCGTTTCGGCAGCTCGCGAGGGCGAAGTCCGGGGTGGGGATCGTGGACGGGGTGGACACGTACACCGGGGAGAGTTTAGAGGCGATCGCGCGGCGCGCGAGCGCCGCGGCGCTGGCGGACGCGACGGCGTCGCTCGCCGTCGCGGGAGGGTTGGCCGTGGACGGCAGCGCGGTCACCGCGGAGGGGTTCGTCGACCGCGTGGAGACGGTGAAGAGCGGGGGGAAGTGTTGGAGCGTGGACGAGGCGCGGAGGTTGATGGGCGACCTGGGCTCGGGCTCGTCGTCCGAGGCGTGACGCCGCGAGCGGCGGCGCGAGGAGAGAAGAGAAGAGAAGCGCCGCGCGCGTCGTGTTCGTAGATACCGTAGCGAAGTGAAGCGAGCGAAGATGTGACGTGGCGTGGAACATCCGCGCGCCGTCGACGTCCGCGTCCAGTCCTGTCACCGCGGGCGCGACAGAATTCGTAACAGAATTCGTTGTTCGACGGTTCGGGCGGGCGAGACCGCGTCGCACACTTCGCCACGCGCCGGCGGGATGTCGGACCCCGCGCCGGTCGCGGCGGTCGCGTCCACGCGCACGGCCGAGAGCGGGGGATGCTTCTGGGAGGTGCGTCGCGACGCCTCGGACGGACGAACGGGCATTTTGTTATCATAGATCGCGTCCCCGCGTTCGACGCGCCGAAACCGGGAATCCATCCGCCCCTCCCCCGTCGCCGCCGCCGCCTCCGACGCGCCATCCCCTCCCGGGCACCCGGGTTCGATCGCCGACGACCTTCCATTTCCACCCTACCTACCTCCCGCAGAGAATATGCGACCGCGATTCGCTCCAGAAAGTCACCGGCGCGCGCGTCAAGCTCCTGTGCATGGACGTCTCCCCTCGGCACGTCGTCTTCGGCTCCTCCGTCGGAAGCGTGTACGTCTTCGAACGACGCGACGAGCGCGGGCGCCCGCGCGAGCCGGGCGCGGGGGACGACCTCGCGGAGGGGCCCGCAAAGTTCGCGGAGCGGTTCATGGTCGAGAACGCAGAGAACGTCTCCGCGATGGTCCCCGTGGTCGGCGTCAAGGTGAACCCGCAGGGCACGCGCGTCGCCATCGCGTTCGACGGCGGCGAAGTCGTCGTCTCGCAGTTTAACGGCGCGAAACCGCACGGCGCGAAGACGCCGCGGGGAGAGGAAAGGCTCACGTCCGGGAGGTACGACACGGGGATGCCGGAGGCGCACAAGGGGAGCGTGTTGACGACGCTGGCGTGGAACGCGGCGGGCGATCGATTGATTTGCGGCGACGAAAACGGCGCGGCGTCGATAATCTTCCTCGCCCCCGAGGGGAAAGCCGCGAGGGTCGTTCGGTTCGAACACCCGATCGTCCAGGCCGGGTTCCTGGATCACGGCGACGATACCGAGACGGACGCCGCGGCGATCGTGTCCACGACCGCGCAGCTGCACGTCGTCAAGAGGAAGGCGGCGAGCGAGGACGACGGATCGAAGTTCAATCTCGAGGCGTTCGCGGTCGGCAGCAAGCCTCGCGCCGGCGGGTTCGGCGGCGCGGCGCACGCGCGCGCGAAGATGGGCGTCCCGGAGGGGCTGAACCTCGCGGCGCTCGACGCGACGTCGAAGTCGAAGTCGACGTCGGGATCGGGATCGGACGCGTGGTTTTTCGGCGCTCGCCCGGGCCGACGGCTGTGGCTGTGCCGCGCGTCGACCGACGACGCCGGCGGCTTCGACGCGACCGTCGTCGCGACGCTTCGACCGTCCGTCCTCGACGCGACGCCGTGCCCGACGTCCTCGACGTTCACCGCGCGCGTCCCGAAGAAGTGGGAGTTCGGGAAGCTCCTTCCGTTGGGGCCGTGCGTGTTGTCCGCGTCCGACCGAGCGCTCGCGGTGATTGATTTCGTCAGCGCGACGGTGCTGGCGTGGTACCCGCTCGAAGGCCGAGCCGCGGCGGGGGACATGGGCGGCGGCGACGTCATGGGGTCCATCACCGCGCTGTGCGCGGTGGGGCCGAGGGCGTTCGTGCTCGGGAGCGAGGGTGGGGTGTGGTGTCTGCAGGGACCGGTGGATCCGGAAGGGGTCGTGCACGCCGCCGCGGGCGCGGCGGCGCGCGCGAACGTCGTCGCCGCGGAGAACGACCCCGGCGCGGTGGCGGGCTTGACCGAGGACGCGCGAGCGTTGTTGATCGACGAGGGGTATCACGTGGCGCGGATCGCGGCGAGGTTTGGGATCGAAGCGCCGGCGGCGCGGGCGGACGTCGTCGCGGAGGAGCCGGCGACGTCGGCGGCGGAGACGACGACGGCGACGGCGGCGGCGGAGGCGGGCGGCGAGGACGAGAGCTTCCCCGTTCCCGCGTCGCCGGAGCGGGGCGCGAAATCTTCCCCCGAGGCGCCGGACGCGGCGGAGGAGGAGCTCGCGGCGGCGATCGCGCCCGTCGAGATCGCGGCGGAGACGACGGGGGCGAGCGCCGCCGTGGAAGCGCCGGCGGCGGTCGTCGAAGAAGAGAAGACTCCCGCGGCGGTCGCGGCGAAGGACGAGGACGACGTCGGGATCATCACGCGGAGACGAAACGCGGAGAAGAACAGGAAGAAGAAAGATAAGAAGAAGAACAAGCGCGTCGTCCGGTTGGAAGAGCCGTCGCCAGAGGCGCCCGCGGCGGCGGCGCCGGCTTCTCCCGAGAAGCCTCCGACGCCGCCCGTCGACGTCTTCGCCGCGCCCGCGCCGGCGTCGTCTTCCTCTCCAGAAGCTCTCGACGAGGAAGTCGCCGCGATCAACACAACAATCGCGGAGCTCTCCGTCAAAGCAGACGCCGCCGCGGCGGCGGCGTCGGCGACGCTCGCGGCCCCGTCGTCATCGTCGTCATCGTCGCCGCCGCCGCCGCACCACGACGTCTTCGCCGGCGTCGTCGTCTACGTCGACGGCGTCGCGAATCCGCCGTGGTCGGGCCTGAAAGACCTCGTCGTCGCGAACGGCGGGACGTTCGCGGACGCGTACTCGTCGTCGCGCGTCACGCACGTCGTCCGCGTGAACGGCGGAGGGAAGACGAGATCGACGACGACGACGACGAGCGGCCGAGCGGTGAAGCCCGAGTGGGTCACGAGCAGCGTCGCCATGGGGAAGGCGCTGCCGCGCGACGCGTTCGAGCTGTCCGACGACGAGGACTTCTTCGACGCTGAGACGGAGGCGGAGCCCGCGGCGGAGGCGGAAGCGGAGGCGGAGGCGGAGGCGGAGGCGGAGGCGGAGGCGGAGGCGGAGGCGGAGGCGGAGCCCGAGGCGGCGCGAGAACCGTCGCCGGCGCCGCGGTCGCCGCCCGAGCCGACGTTCGACGGCGCGTCTCCCGTAGAATCGATCGCGATCGAGGCGGCGACGTCGAAGAACGGCGGGGAGATCGACGACGCGATCTTCGCGACGCTCGAGCGCGACGGCGGCGCGAACGCCGCGACGGCGAACGGCGGCGGCTTCGGGAGCTCGCCGCTCGAGTCGCCGCTGCCGTTCGGCGCGGCGATGGCGTCGCCGCCGACGTCGTTTTCATTCGGCGGCGACGGCGGCGGCGACGAGAGGTTCTCCTCCCCGCCGCGTTCGACTTCGTCGTCGCGACCGGCGCCGCTCGCGTCGCCGCAGGCGACGAAGTCGAACGCGATGACGCCGCCGCCCGCGGACTCATGGAGCGTCGATTTCATGCCGCGGTGGTTGGGCGGCATCCTCGGCTGCGACGGCTGCGGACCCGCGGGCCGAACGTCCAAGGAGACGACGACGGCGGACGCGTCGGGGGTCGGGGTGGGCGAGTCAGTGGAGCTGCCTCTGACGCCGCGCTCCGAGGAGACGTTGAAGTTGTGACGGCGCGTGAGAGGGTGCCATGTAGTCTTAACGAGTCGTCGTGAACGATATGTATCCGAGACAAGTCCAGAGAGAGTGGTAAGTGAGCGCACGCGCTTCTGAATTTTTCCACTTCCAGCCTGCGCCAGCCTGGCTGTCTGTTTCGACGCGCGACGCGACGCGACGGCGAGGCGTCCAATTAATTCATCGTTCGCGCGTCTCAGAGCGTCGTCGCGCGCTCGGCCGGGATGGCGGCGTACCGGTCGTATCGCGACCGCGACCGGGAAGGGTCGCTCTACCCGATGGCGGACGACGCCGACGCGCGACGACGCGGCGACGTCGTCGCGTCGAGCGCGTACAGCTACGGGCTCTCGGATCCGCGTCGCGTGCCCGCGGAGCGCGCGTCGTCGCTGACGTACGGAGGCGCTCGCGAGCGCTCGTCGCCGACGTCCAACTCCGCGTACGGCTCGGGGACGCGCACGGCGGAGGCGGTCGTCACGCGCGCGCCGAATTACTCCCGAGGTGCGTCGTCTCGCGTCCTGGACGCGAGACGTCCGCGCGGCGACGACGCCGGGCGTCGCGCGTCCGCTCGGCTCCCTCGCGAGCGAATTCAGTTCGTTCGTCGCGTCGCCCACCCCGCGCCCTGATCCGTCCGCCTCGTCTCGCCTCGTCTCCGCGCGCGGTCGTCGTCCTCGTCCGCGGCTCACGCGCGCTCTTCCTTCCCGCCTTCTCCTCCCTTCGCTCCCTCCCAGACCGCGACGCGAGCGACGCCGCGACTCGCGCGCGGTACGGCGATCGACTCGCGGGGTACCGACCGAGGTCGTACGAGCGCGGCGCGGGCGTCGTGGGGACGGCGTCGCGGCGCGAGCGCGCGAGCGCGTCGGCGTACGCGTCGCGCGAGCGCGGCGCGTTGGACGCGTTGGGGGGCGCGATTCGAAACGCGCGCGTCGACGGCGACGGCGACGGCGACGGCGACGGCGACGGCGACGGCGACGGCGACGGCGCCGAGGAAGACGGAGCGTACGTCGTCGTCGGCGGGGACGTGCGACTGTCGTCGTCGTCGACGTCTTCGTCGTCGTACCGGAGAGATGGCAGCGCCTACGGCGCCGCGAGCAGGGGGACGTCGTCCGCGGCGACGTCGGGCGGGGCGACGCTCACGTTTCGCGAGCGGTACGAAGCCTTGAAAGCCGAGCGCTTGGAACGCGAGGCGAGAGGACGCGCGGCGGTCGTCGCGCGGCCGCCGATATTCGACGACGACGACGACGACGACGACGATGGCGATACGGATAGAAGTAATGGAAGTAGTAACAGCCGGCGATCGGACAATAGTAACGGCCGGAGATCGGACGTTGCCGAGGAGGAAGAGCGGTTCAACGCCGCGGCGCGCGGCGTCGGGCTCACCGCCGCGGAACGCCGAGCGTTGTACCGCCACGCTCCCTCGACCGCGGACGACGTCGCGACGACGACGCTCGCGATGAGCAAGATGTCCACGAAGAGCGCGCCCGCGGCGTCGGCGTCGGCGACGATCGAAGACGCGACGCGCGTCGTGATGTATAACACCCCGAGGGGGCTGCGGGGGTTGCAAAACTTGGGGAACACGTGCTTCCTGAACTCGTGCGTGCAGTGCCTCGCGCACGCGCCGCCGTTTTCGGATTACTTTCTGTCCGAGCCCGCGTACCCGCGGCGAAGGAAGAAGACGATCCTCGCGCCCGCGATGGAGGCGGTCGTGAAGGCGATACACGACGCGAACCCGAGCGTCGCGAGCGCGCGTAGAGTCGCCGCGCACAACCCGAGGGGTTTACTGCGCGCGATGGACGACGTCCCGCCGTTGGATCTGTTCACGGACCGCGACCAACACGACTCGCAGGAGTTTCTTCGCATGCTCCTCGAAAACTTAAACGACGAGCTCAACGTCGTGGAGAAGCCCCCGCCGTACCGGGAAGAGAAGGACGACTTCACGGAGCCGGAGAACGTCAAGGCGGATCGTCTCTGGGCGCAATACGTCGCGCGGTGCGACTCTGTGATGACGCGAACGTTCGCCGGGCAGCTGCGCTCGTCCGTGGAGTGCCACAAGTGCGGGACGTGCAGCACGTCCTACGACCCGTTCTGGGACTTGTCCCTGCCGCTGCGCGCGAGCAAGAAGGGAAGCGTCGGCGGCGGCGGCGGCGGGTGCGGGAGCGGGAGGAGCACGCCGGACGGCGGCGGCGAGCTCGAACGCAAGAGCGGATCGCGGTTCTCGCGGTTCATCGGGAGCTCGTCGAGCGCGGGGCCGATCGGCGTGATCGACTGCTTGCGCGCGTTCACCGAGGACGAGACCCTGGAAGGGTCGGACACGCGGACGTGTCCGAAGTGTAAGGTGAAAGGGAGCGCGACGAAACGTCTGCGAGTGAAGCGTTGGCCCAGGGTGCTCGTCATACACCTGAAGCGGTTCACGTGGGGGAAGAGCGGGCGGCCGGGGAAAAAAATGGACGCCGCCGTGGACGTGCCGTACGACCTCTCCCTCGGCGATTTCCTCGCGGACGACGCGTTAGAGGGCGGTCGCGGACTTCACCCGCCGAAGTATAAACTGTTCGCGGTGACGAACCACATGGGATCGCTGGGCGGCGGGCACTACACCGCGTCGTGCGAAGTCGGCGGAGGGAAGTGGTTCACGTTTAACGACGAGAATTGCTCGGGCGAGGACGGGCCGCCGCGGGTGTCTAAGCACGCGTACGTGCTCTTCTACGCGCTTCAGTGATCGCGTCGTTCGTTTGATCGTGATGGTTGTAATAATACACGTGCTACGCGTGCGCGCTAATGCTATCGTATGCTTCTTTACGCCTGGCTGTCGCTTTCGTCGGTCGCGGCGGCGTCAGTCGCGACCCCTTTCGGTTTCTTTTTATTCTTCTTCCCCTTCTTCGGCTTCGAAGAGAACCCGCCGGTCAAACTCGCGAACTTCGTCGTCGTCGCGTTCGGCGCGTTCAAGTACATCTGCATGAGCTTATCCGCGGTCTCGGAGTCTTTCGCGACGACGCCCAAGCCGCGCTTCTCCCCGCCCCACTTCGCTTTCACCGCGAGGTCGCGTAAAATTTCCGTCTCCGAATTCCGCGCGGCGATGATCTCCTCGATGAGAGACCCGCTGCTGATCGCGTACGCGCCGTTCCCTCGGACCACGGTGCTCAGCGCGACGTCGCTCGTCGCGACGTACACGAGCCGTTTCGCCTTCGCCGCCGCGAACGTCGACCCCGGGGTGTTCTCGTCGCCGTCGTCCGCGGACCCCGCCGCGTCGCTCTCGTCCATCGAACTCAGCGCGACGCGTCCCGACGACGTCCGCCGCGCCTCGTTCAGAACCTTCTCCACGCTGGACCGCCCGCTCAGCTCCTCGATGGACGCGCGCTCGATCCACGAGTCCGCGTCGTTGCTCACGGAGTAGACCTCCCAGACGCCGCTCTTCGTCTTCGTCGCCGCGTCCGTCGCGCCGTCGCGGCGGTCCGCGTCGAAGACGACGACGACTCTGTAGCCCTTGTGCGCGGCGAGGTTTTCCAGCTCCTCGACGAGCTCGCGTCGCGCGCGCTCCAAGTCTCCCTCGAGGAACAGCTTCTTCAGCGGCAGCCCTCTCTCCTCGCCCTCGTCGCAGCCGCAGACGTTGTACCCGTCCACGAGGAGCACGGGCGGGGCGCCGCGCGCGCCGAGCGGGTGCGACTTGAGACTCGCGAGATGCCGCGCTTCCGCTTGCTTCGCCGCTCGTCTCCGCGCGAGCTCCTCTTGGTACGCCTCGTCCTTCGTCTTGCGAAAGCCCGTGCGCTCCACGGTCGCGGGCTTCGCCGCGGAGCCGCCCTTCGGGGAGGAGGTCGTCTTCGCGGCGCCGCCGCCCCCGGTGAGCGTCCGGTACCGCTCCACGAGTTTGATCTGCGTGTTGACGCTCATGTTGCCCAGCTTGCCCGTGATGCGCCGCGGGGTGTCCGCCGCGCGCGCGCGCGCGGGCGCGGCGTCGCCTCCGCCGCCGCCGCCGCCGCCGCCGCCGCCGCCGCCGCCCTTGCCGCGACCGCCGCTCTTCGAGCTGCGCCCGGCTTTCGCCATGCATCGGATCGAGGGCGCGACGCGCTCGCGATGACGTGTGCGCGCGCGGTCGCGCGGTCGCGAGGACGCGAGGACGCGAAGACGCGCGGCGAACGAGGACGACGCCGCGCCGACGCGGCTCGTCGACGCGAGCTCGGGCGTCGCGAGCGACGCCATGTCGCACCCGCGGCGGGCGGTACGCGCACTGACGACGACGACGCGGACGACGACGACGTCGTGTCGACACGGTCCGGATAATAAAATTTAGAATCAGATTTTTACTCGTGTCGGATTCGGAACCAACAACTCACCCGTCCTCCGCCGCTCGCTACCTATCGTCCGTCCCCACCGCCTTCCTTCGAGTCCAGTTTCTCCTCGCGCCACAGCCTGAGGTATTCGCACATCTCCTTGTTCACCGTCTCGCAGTACACGTCCATTCCGAGGTGGTTCGCGTGGTTCGCGCTGACGAGGGCGGTTCCGTACAAAATATGGTCATCGGTCAGTTGAAAGGGGACGCGATCAAATGTTGAACCCGAGGGGCTGGGTGGGCGTGGGTGAAGAACGCACCTGAACGGGTTTTCGCACTCGTGCGCCGCGCCCTCGACGCCGAGCAACGCGAACGACACGCACGCCACCGCGGGGACGGTGCCCCATCCCCAATCCCGCACGAAAACGAACGGCAGCGACAGCAGGTATCCCATCAAGAACGTCCGCAGGTGCGTGACGTACACGATCGGCAGCCGCGTCGCGCGGATGCGTTCCTGCGCGCCGCAGTGCCCGACGAGCGCGTCGATCCTCGACGTCATCCGCGCGTTGAGCGCCGCCGCGAGCGACCAGTGCATCCTCGCCCTCTCCCATCGCACGCGATCACGCCATTCCTCGCTCGGACGCGGCGCGTTCGGGTCCGGCTCTCTCGTCATCCGCGTCACCGCTTCGCGCATCCGCGACGCGCAGTACAGCGGCGCGTGCGTCGCGCGCGTTCGCATCGCGTCGAGCTCGCCGTCGTCGACGACGCCCGCCAACGACGCGGGATCGATCCTCGTCTCTCGTCGCAGGTGACACTTCGTCGCCACCGCGAACGCGACGAACCATCGCGCGAGATCATCGACGTGCGCCGGGTACACGTCGCGGACGGAGGCGATGGCGTCGTCGGCGAGGAGGCGTCCGCCGAGGACGATCGCGCCCCACGCGGTGCGACAGTCCCACCATCGCACCGCCGCGCGGTTGACGCGAAAGACGAGGAGGAACGCGAGGAGGGAGAATATGAGCGCGTACCCGCGCTCGAACGCGGTGAGGTCCCAGTCCAGGGCGTCGACGTTCCGCGCGAGCGCGCACCAGACGATCGTGACGCCGTTCACGAGCGCCCACGGCCATCGGAAGTTGTTGACCGCGCGCGCTCTGAGGCCGACGGCGAACGTGGTGTCCGTCCAGGAAGAATAGTCGTACGCGCGGTGATGCCCGACCTCGTTCGCGCGCGCGAAGTGCGCGTCGCGGCGGCGCGTCGCGTCCGGGTCGAGCATCGTGTCCCACAGGCGGCCCGCGCGCGTCGTCGACGGCGCTCGATTCGATCTCGGGCGCGACAGCTCCGCCGACGACGCGTCCTCGCGCGTCGCGCTCCCGTCGGGGGCGTACGACGTCGCGCGCGGCGAGGATTCGCGGCGCGCGTCGACGTCGTCGCCCCGCACGTCGAGGACGACGCCCGTCGTCGTCGCGCGCGACATCGCCGCGTCCGCGTCCGCGTCGCGCGTTCTGGGAGCGCGTCGGGCGAAAACACGTGCCGATACCATTCGCACTCACGTGCACTCGGGTACAGGTAAAACAAAAACACGATCAACCTTTCTCGAAAACACCCCGCCCTTCGAAGGGTCGGCGCTGGGCACACCCGTCCGCGCGCGCCGCAGCCGACGCGAGAAGATGGGATACTACGATCCCGAGGAGGCCCCGGTCGCGGGGATGCCGAGCGGCAGGAACAAGGTCGATCGCCGCCAGCTGCCGCCGCAGCAGCACGAGTTCAACCAGCGGATGATGCGGGCGACCGGGGAGGAATCGCCCAAACCTTTTCACTTCGAGCACCCGAAGGACGTGTCTAAAATATGCGTCGAACGCGACGTGTTCGGGCGCCCGGTGCTGTCGCCGAAGATCAAGCTCAGCTTTAACGGCGAGGACGGGGACACGACGCCGGTGAAGAGCCCGGCGGTGAAGAACGCGGAGCTCAGGGAGGTGCGCGGCGAGCTCGACTACAGGTCGAGATTCTGGTGATGGGTGGGATCGTTGTTGGCGCCTGGCGGGAAAACGGTGGTCCGACAGGATGGAGCGACCGTCAGGATCAAGCGCTTTCGATCGGGGCGTGCGCGGCGCGCTGAACCCGGCGAAATTTCGGTTGAAACTGGAAAAATTCAAAGGTCTGACGACTTTTTCTCTTTCACGGGGTGTGTTACGGCACGTGTTTTATTCTTATTTCTGCAGCAATAAATGGAAGGGACTTCCACCCGACGCGCGCGCCGCCGCTCTCATCACTTCTGGACGTACTTCAACCCCCCGCGCTTCGCCGCGTCCCTCCTCCGTCGTTCGTCCTCCCTCCCCTCCTCCACGATCGCGTCCCGCCGCTTCGCGTCGCATCGAATCAACACGAGCGGCGTCTGCTGGTCGTCGTTCCCCGCCGGGTTCCCCATCAACGCGACGTCGAGAATCGCCGCGTCCACGCCGGCGCTCTTACCCAACGTCACGAAGCTCCCCTTGATCTTCGTGAGGTCGTTCACGTCCACGATCGCGCACGGAAGCCCACACCGCGTCTCCACCGCGTCGACGCACCGTTGAACGTTCACGGGACCCAGCGTGACGCACTGGTCGTACGGCGGCATCGTGCCGCTGACGTCGTCGACGAGCTTCGCCTGCGCGCCGGCGAGACGGTAAAACACCCCGCGGACGCGAAAGACGCGCGCGACGACCGCGACGACCGCGGCGAGCGCGACGCGCAGCGCGCCGGACACGTCCACGAGGCACTGCATCCCGCACGCGGTCGCGACGGACGCGAAACGGTTGAAGAGGACGCACGCGGCGCGCGCGACGACGCCGGGGACGATCGAGTTCGGGTGACGGAACCGGCCTTGCATCACCGCGAGGGGGGTCTCGCCGAGGGCGACGACGTCGCCGGCGCGCGCGTGCTTCGAGACGTACTTCTTGATCACGCTCACCGGGTCGTCGAGGTGGCACAGCAAGTGCGTCGGGACGCACAGGACGCTGAGGCCGGGCTTTATCGTCCGCCACCGCAGGTCGCCGCCGCGGTCGCGCGTCTCGCGTTTGGTCCCCGCGAGAAGTGGCGCTCTGTTCGCGTCCGGGAACGACAGCGGCAGGACGACCTGCTGCTCGTGCGTCGTCCGCCCGTGGCGCCCGTACGCGACGTACGACACGCGCAGCCACGCGGCGTCGAGCAGCGCGAGCGGGTCTGGCGTCGATTTCGATTTCGAATTCGATCTCGACCTCGATCGAATCACGACGCGAACCTCCATCGACGTCGAGCCGTCCAGCGGGACCGGGTACGCGGGCCAGTGCCCGTCCGGCCGCGCCGCGGGCTCGTTCCCCGGGTGTCTCGGCGCGCACGTCACCTCCGTCTCGAAATCTCGCACGTCCGCGCGCTTGGACAGGAGCGTCACTCGCGGGGACACCTCCGGGACGAAGACGTCGTGCCTCCCGCGCGTGGTGTTGTGGAACGCCATCGCGCCGGTCAGCGTCGCGGACGCGCCGTCCGCGGACGCGACCGCGGACCAGGACCCGCGCGTGAGCATCAGCCCGTCGCACGGGTTCTTCTTCGGGTAGAACTCGAGCAGCCGAGGGAGCTCTTGCGTCGTCCAGAGGTTATCCTCGCCCGCGTACGTCTCGCAGTCGAACCGATCGCGCGCGGTGGACGACGGCGCGGCGACGAGGAGACCTCTTCCTCTCGATCGTTCGTCGTCGGATCGCGCCCACCGCGCGCGGGCCACGCGCGACGCCGCGAACGACGCGCGCGCGACCGACGGCGCGCGCGCGGGTTCGATCGCGCGCGCGCTCGCTCGCCATCGGGGAGGGACGCGCGTCGCCGCGAGCGTCGGGGCGGCCATGACGCGCGGTTCGAACTGCGATCTCTCGTCCGCTTCCAGCTGTCATATGTCATCGACGAAGCGCCTGAGTTAACATCACTTCGCGAGGCCCGAGGGGGGGTGGGCACGGCGCCATGGTCGGCTCGAACCTCGCGCCGTTCCTCGCCGGGGTCTTCGTGACGACGCTACTGTTCACGCACGACGCCGTGGGAGGGAACGAGCTCCTCGTCGCGCGAGGGCTGCTCGCGCGCGCGGGATGGAGTTGGAGCCGCGGCGGCGGCGACGCAGATCCGTTGATGACGAGGCGCGGCGACGCGCGCGACGGCGGAGGGCCGGACCCAGCGCGCGCCGGGGAGCTCCCGCGCGCCGGAGACGTCTCCGCGCGCGCGCCGCCGACGTCGCCGCCGACGGCCTCGTCTCTCGGCGTCGGCGTCGGCGGTGGCGGCGACGACGACGACGACGACGCGTCGTCGGACGCGACGACGACGCTGCGGGGCTTCTACGACGACGTCGACGACGGCGCGCGCGACGGCCGCTTCGCGCGCCCGCGCGCGCGGTTCGCGGACGACATCACCTCCAGAGAGGCGTTCACCGCGGCGCTCGCGTCGCAGCGCCTCGCGCTCGCGCTTTTCGCCCGAGCGCTCCGGCCGACGACGGACTTCGTGCGCTTCTACTTCACCGCCGGCGTCGCCGAGCTCGTCGCGTTCGCGTGGCGACAGACGCGCGCGACCGACCCGAAAGTCCTCGCGCGCGTCCTCGTCGCCGCGCTGACGCTCGCGTTCGCGCGCACGTGCGCGCTGCGCTTTCGGCGGCATCTGCGACGCGCGAAATACCTCGCGCGAGGCAGGGCGCGCGTCGGACGCGCGCGGCGACGCGTCTCGGACGCGTGCGCGAAAATCGTCTCTCCGTTTGTCGCCGCGCGCCGCCGCGCGTCGCGGTTCGCGCGCGGCGTGACGCGTCGCTACGCGCTGACGATGCGATGGATCGCCGCGAAGAGCCGCGTCGCGGCGATGCTCGCGCCGCATCTCGTGCTCGCGTCCGTTGGCGGCGCGATCGTCGCGACGCTCCCGGACGAGGTTCGAGCGGCGGTTCGGAAGCGCGAGGTGGTGGCGTCCGTCGCGTTGCTCGTCCCGACGTACCTCACGACGAAAGCGCTGGAGCGGTGCCGGAACGCGCGGGTGGAGGACCCCCCGGAGAATCTGAATCTGAAGCCGCCGACGTCGCCGCCGACGTCGACGTCCGGGGGCAGCGGCGGCGGCGGCGTCTCGGCGGGCAAAGAGAAGGACGCGCCGGATCGGTCCGCGGCTGAAGACGCGATGGTCGCCGCGGAGGCTTGGCTTCGGTACTGGGCGTCCGCGGCGCCGCTCATGCTGTTCGTGGACCTCCCTCTCGTCGCGACCGGACTGCACGTGTTCTTTCCGTGGTGGCCCGAGTGCACGCTGTTGTGGACCGCGTGGCTGACGTTTCCGATGACGTCCGGGGCGAAGTCGTTGACGACGTTCGCGGCGCCGCATTTCTTCACGCTGATGCACGGCGAGCGCGCGGGTCGCCGCCGCGTCGCCGCCGCGTCCTTTTCCTCGGGGGAGAGCGGCGACAAAGAGAAGGACAAGGACGCGAACGCGAACGCGAACGCGAGCTCGACGACGACGGCGTCGATGGGTTTGTCGCGGTGGATCGCCGCGCCCGCCGCGCGCGCGCGACGACTCCTCGACTCTGGCGCGCACCGTTCCCTGAAGAGCTTCGCGTGGGGTTTACGCATGTGCGGATTTAGGTGCGTTCTATACAAAAGTTTTTCACCCATCCTTCGGTTTCAACATTTGATCGCGTCCCCTTTCAACTGACCGGAGAACTGTTTTTGTATGGAATGGCCCTTAGGCGCGCGGGCGCGGCGTTGACGCGCGCGGTGGACAACACGACGTTACCCATGGTCGGATGCTTTCTCTTCTTCTTCACGCCATCGTTCCTCACGTCCTACGGCGTCGCCGTCGCCGCGTTAGTCCTCCCGACCGCGTCCGCGTTGGACGCGCTCGAGAGAGTCGACGCGCGCGGCCGCCTCCGCGCGCCTCGCGAGCGCGCGCGACGCGTGTGCGCGCAGCTCAGGTACTGGCTCTCGTACAGCATGATATGGAGCCTCGCGCGCGAGTTGAGCCGCGGCGCGCTGTCGTGGTTCCCGTTCTGGCGGCACCTGGAGCTCGCCGCGGTGTTCTGGCTCGTCGTGTTCGGCGGCGCGGACGACGTCGCCGCGCGCGTCGTCGCCGTCAAGGAGGGCATCGCGTCGGAGCACCGCGAAGCCGCGGAACAGGCGAGGGCGCGGTTTGCCGCCGCGGAGGAGAGGCGGAGAGGGAGCTCGGAGAGGTTGGGGTTGAGCGGGGCGGGGTCGGCGGCGGCGGCGGCGGGCGGGGGCGCGGGGTCCTTATCGTCCTCGCGCGGGGGGAGCGGGACCGGGAGCCCGGGCGGCGGCGGCGGCGGCGGGTCGCGCGCGAGCTCGGGAGCGTCCACGCCGACGGGATCCGTCTCGTCGAGGGGCGCGCGGGACGGCGGGCGCGGGGACGACGAGGGCGCGGGCGCAGAGGGGGACGCGGACGCGAAGCCCGGGGTGTTTTTGACCGAGGAGAGCGTGCGGAAGCGCGTCGCCGTGGCGCCGCCGGCGACGGGCGAGCGGCGTGAATAATAACGCGGCTGTTGAAACTCATCAATCGGATAGACCAATCGCTCGACGGCCTCGCGCGCACGCCGCACACCTCGCGGCGCGGGGCGCGCGCGAGAACGAGAATGGAGACCCTCGCGCGCGCGGCGACGTTCGCGCGCGGCGTCCCGGCGGCGCGGACGCCGGCGTCGAGTCGCGCGCGCCGCGCGCCGGTCCCGGCGCGACGCGCGCGCGCGACGCGCCGTCGCGGAGCGTCCGCGACGGCGGTCGCGCTCGACGACGACGCCGTCGCGTCGCCGCCGCCGCCGCCGTCGTCGTCGTCCGCGCCGACCGCGCTCGACGCGAAAGCCCTCGGCATCGAGCGCGGGCAGACGCTCCCGCCCGTCCCTCCCGAGCGCGTGCACTGGGTCTGCGACGTCGCCGGCGTCGAGGCGATGCGCGCGGCGGTGCTCTCGGACGAACGGAATCCGACGACGGCGGAGGGGCACCCGCCCGTCGTCGGCCTCGACGGCGAGTGGAAGCCCGGCTCGAGGACGCCGGTGTCCATCTTACAAGTCGCGACGCGCGCGGACGCGTTCGTCGTCGACCTGTTCGCGACCGCGCCCCCGGACGCGCCCGCGAGCGACGCCCTCGACGCGTTCCTCGCGGACCTCCTCGGCTCCGAGAGAATCTACAAGCTCGGGTTCTCGTTCGGGTACGACCTCTCGCGCATGCGCGCGTCGTACCCGCACCTCCGAAGCCTGCGCGTGGGCGCGGGGCATCCCCAACCGCGAGCGATGATCGACGTGAAGCAGGTGGCGAACGTCGCGAGCGCGAACCGGATGAACACGCGCGTCGGCCTCGCGACGCTGACGAAATTCACGCTCGGCGCGACGCTGTCGAAAGCGGAGCAGTGCTCGGACTGGTCCAGGCGGCCTCTGACGGCCGCGCAGCTGTCGTACGCCGCCGCGGACGCGTTCTACCTCTGCGTCATCTTCGACAAGTGCGTGTTCAAGTCGAACGGGAAGGTCTTGACGCGGCTCGAGGAGATCGTCCTCCTCGGGGACCCGCGAGAGAAAGGGAAACATCTCCCGCGGAAGGCGAAAAAGGCGTTCAAGAAGCAAGCCGAGCTCGCGCGGCGGCTGCAGCAACAGGTCGAGCGCGCGGGTGGCAAGGTCCTGGGGCACGCGCAGCGCGAGGCGGACGCGAGAGACGTGATCGTCGACGTCCCGGCGACGCTGTCCTCCGTCGGAAAAACCGTCGACGGCGGCAGACGCGGCGCCGCGCGTTTGCTCGGCGGCGGCAAAGACGTCCGCGCGAGCAAAGGCGCCGCGCGCGGCGCCGCCGTCGAGCGATGGGCGAACGCCGCGGTTCTGTACCTCAGCGTGGGCGACCCGAAGAAAGGCACCGCGGGCGGGAAGGGAGGGGCGTTTTGGGAAGAGGACGGCGACGTGTTGTTGAAGCCGTCGGACGCGTGCTTCGCCGGCGCCGCGGAGGCGGACGTCCGCGTCTTCTCCGCCGCGTCGAGCGATCGAATCGGATCCGTCGCGGAGGTCGCCGCGCCGCCGCCGGAGGAGGAGGACGTCGGCGCGTGCCCGCTGCCGGAGGAGGAGGAGGAGGGGGAGGGGGAGGGGGGCGACGGCGGCTGCGGCGGCGAGGCCGAGGCCGAGGCCGAGGCCGAGGCCGAGGCCTCCGGGGACGGGAAGAGACCCGCCGACGCGGCGCTGCTGTTCATGCGTCGGCCGCCCGGGCCGTTCGCGTATTGCGGGCGTCTCGAAGCCGTGGAAGGGAGTGGAAACGGTGACGAAATCGGCGGCGGCGTCGGGACGCTGCGCGTCGTGGACGGCGGCGCGCTGAGGAGCAGCCCGCTGTTTCATCAGCTCATCGGGTGCAGGCTCCTTCCTCGCGCGCCGGAGTGAGCGCCGCGCGTACGATTAGGGCTATTATTTCGTGTTGACTCGCGTCGCGTCGTGTTGTTTTGAATCCTGAGATTGTATTATCATCACCGTTGGTTTCCAACACCTCGCGCGCTAGGAAACCCCCCACGCCACATCACCCTCTTCTTCGCCAACCGCTCAGACGGCGCGTTCCTTGTACACGCGCGCCGGGGCGAGGAAAAGAGATTCCGCCGGGCGCCCCTCCATCGGCCCGTGGTTCTCCCAGAGCTTCGCGTTCACGCCGTCGGGAAGAATGCGGCCCTCCTTCTTCCACGCCACGTAGTCCTCGCGCTTGAACTTCGTGAAGCCCCACTGGCGGGAGACGACGATCTTCTGTCGTCCGGGAAACTTAAACTTGGCGCGGCGGAACCCTTCCACAGCCTTGTTCGCGTGGACGTCCTTCGTGCGAATGGAAAGCATGATCTGGCCGATCGCGATGCGCGCGGCGGTGCCCTGCACCTTGCCGAACGCGCCGCGCATGCCCGTCTGCAGGCGATCCGCCCCGGCGCACGAGAGCATCTTGTTGATGCGAAGGCAGTGGAACGGGTGCATGCGCACGCGGAGGTGGAACGCATCCTTGCCCGCGTTTTTAACCATGTACTTGTTCGCGGCGATGCGGCCCGCCTCCATCGCCTCGGAGGAGATCTGCTCCTTCTCGAAACTGCGGGTCAGAGGTGGAGCGTGGGAGGAAGGGGGAGGGGGGAGGGTCAGCGACCGTTCGTTCGTTGGACCGATGACTGACGACTGACGCGACGCGCAGACGCCCGCCAGCTGTGTCATCCATCGTCGTCGTTTTTTCGTTTTTCTCCGCGCGGCGCGCGTCGGAGGACGACGGCCAGAGCTCGACGCGACGCGATGTCGACGGCGTGCGCGCGTAGAATGGCTCGGATCGCCGCGTCCGACGCGCCGCCGAGCGACTCGGATCGCGTCGTCGCCCGTGCGTCGCGCGAGATCGGGTCGCGCGGGCGCGCAAACCCTGTTTTTTCTCGCGCGCGCGCGATAAGAAACCCTAAAAGATGAGGACGCGACGGACGCGACGGGGACGGCTCGCGGCGGCCTCACGCGACGCGCGAATCGCCCCCTGGAAGCGCGGACGCGCGACCAACACCTCAACGACGCTCGCGAGCGCGTTCGATGAACTAAACACGGCGGTGGAACGCGCACCTGACGAGGTGCACGCAGGTCGGGAACGCGTCGACCGGGTACTTCTTCATGCCCGCATCGTAGATGCGAATCTTCGGGTCGGGGACACCGCGGCAGTACCGAGACTTCGGGTACGGCTTGTTCTTGATAACGCGGTAGCACTTGGCCGGACGACGCGCCATTGCGACGGACTGCTACGAAGTCGCGTGCGCGTTGCGAAGAGGGAGACCGCGATGCGATGAGCGCGGTTTTGGACGAAAAAACAGGAACGTCTGCTATCTGCTGACTTGCCGACCGTTCTCTAGGGCTACGAGTATGAACTCCACCTTTCGAGAACAACTTTCAAAGGAAGCATCGAAAGCAAATTGAAAGCAAATTGAAACCTTTATGCGACTCATGCGGGTTCAGTGTCGCAGTCCTCGTCCCCTCTCATCGATCAGCATACCGCAGGGCGCCGCCTCGAGCGCGAGCAGACCGCGCGAAATGAACTGGCTCTTCAGCTCCGCGCGATGCGCGGACGCGACGCCGACGGGGACGCCGCCCCCCGCGGCGCCGCCGTTCACCCCCCCCGGCGCCGCCGTCTCCGGCCTCCCCGCGGACGCCGCGCCCGCCAAGAAGAAAACGAACTTCATGGAGCTTCCGACGCCGGTGAAGTACGAGGAGCTCCAGAGGGAGATCATGAGTGCGTTCGCGTTCGATTTCCCCCCTCGTCCTCTCCGCCCGCGCGGCGTTCCATCGCCGGGCGCGAAGCCTCGTCGCGCGCCGTCGCGTCTTCTCGCGTCTCCTCGCGACGAGGCGTCGCGCGCGACCCGTCCAAAGACGACGAAATGACCTAACGCGACGACGATCCGTCCGATCGATCGATCGATCGAATCTCGCGCTACTGACGCGCTCCGTCCCTCCCCTCCTCCGCGCGCGCGCAGTGTCGCTCAAGGCGGATCACTTCGAAGGCGGCCGGTTCGACTTCAACAAGCAGCTGAACCAGAAGTTCTTCCTGTCGCACAGCGTCTTCATGGGCTCGATCGAGGTCCCCGCGCAAGGGAACCAGATCATCAAGATCCCGAACGCGACGTACGAGTTCGGCGCGAACGTCGTCGATCAAAAGTACATGCTCGTGGGACGCGCGCTCACCGACGGACGGCTGAGCGGACGCTTAAAGTACGACTTCAACGACGCGATCAGCGCGAAGATCCAGACATCGAAGGAGCCCGGGTTCTCGCAGGTGATGATGGACCTCGACTACAAAGGGCTCGACTGCCAGGCGCAGCTCAAGCTCGGCAACGGGCAGTTTTACGGCGTCAACTACCTGCAGTCGGTGAGCGACGCGCTCGCGCTCGGCGGCGAGGGGTTCTACCTCGGCGGGCAGCGGAAGTCCGGCGTCGGGTTCGCGGCGAGGTACAACGACGATAAGACGGTCGCGACCGGCCAGGTCGCGACGACCGGGTTGGTGTCGCTCACGTACACGACCAAGGTGAGCGAGAAGGCGATGTTGGCGTCGGATTTCATGTGGAACTGGAACGCGCGTCAGGCGCAGGCGTCGGTGGGGTACGATTACATCTTGCGACAGAGCCGTCTGAGGGGGAGGATCGACAACACCGGGGTCGTCTCCGCGTTTTTGGAGGAGCGCTTGAACGCGGGGTTCACGCTGACGTTTAGCGCGGAGATCGACCACGCGAACAAGAACCACAAGTTCGGGTTCGGGATGACCGTCGGGGAGTGATCGCTCTCGGGGGAGAGAGAAGAGAGAGAGAGAGAGAGAGAGAGAGGAGAAAGAGAGGACGCGCGAGGAGCGGGCGCGGTGAGCGACGCGCCCACGAGCCTAGGAGGGTCATTATTAGTGCAACGCGTACGTTTGACCGAACCGCGCGCCGCCGAGGCCACCCGACCCGTGGTTCGCTCGACCTCTTCGCTAAAAGTCTCGATCGACCGCCATCGCTCGTGCGAAAAACGCATCGCCACACCTTCGGCGCGCCGCGCGGTCGGATGTCGCGCCGGCGGTAGGTCGGACGCGCTCTCGTGAACGCGCGCGATATGGTGACGTGGAGCGATGCCCCGTCCGTGGAGGAGCGCATCTCCGCGAAGGCGCGCGCCCGCCCCCCCTCGACACATTCAACGCGCGGAACGCGCGTAAGTGACAACGACGCGACTCATCTCCCTCTCGCCCCTCCGCCCCTCCCCTCCCCTCCCCGCGCTCCCCCGCCGCAGATCGCGGACGTCGCGAGCGCGTCGTACATAGCTCCGCGGCGGCTCGCCCCCGCGCTGACCCGCGCGGCGAAGCACCCGCCCGCGTCGTTCGCGCGACGGCTCCTCCTCGGCGCGCGGTCGCGGAAGCCGCTCGACGTCCTCGCGCTGTGGTACGCCGCGCTCGCGCTCGTCGCGTGCGCGGCTCTGTTCACCGGGGGAGCGTTCCTGCCCTCGGGGCGCGGCGACGCGTCGTCGAACGCGCGACAGTCCGCGGAGCGCGGCGGGGACGCGGCCGCGGTCGGCGGCGCGGACGGCGCGCGCGCGTCCACGTCGATCGTTTCGCCGTCGCCGTCGCCGTCTGCGTCCCCGTCCCCGTCGCCGCCCGCAGTGCGCGCGCCGCGCGCGCGCGGCGGCGGCTTCTTCTCGCGGACGAAATCGAAATCGAAATCGAAATCGCGCGCGGCGGCTCGCGACGACGACGACGACGACGACGACGACGACGACGGCGCGGTGTATCGCTCCTGGGGCGAAGCCGCGCGGAGAGCGAAGCGCGGCGTCGGCGAAGTCGTCGACGACGCGCGCGACGAAGACGCGCCCGCGTCCTTCGCGCTGCTCGTGATCGCGTACGACCGCCCAAAGTACCTCGCGCGCGCGCTCGAGTCGCTCCGCGACGACGTCCTCCTCCTCGAGGACGTCGCCGTGTACGTGTCGCAGGACGGGTTCGACCGGAACGTCGCCGCGGTGGCGACGGACTTCGCGGCGGCGTTTCGTGCGCCGGCGACGCGCGGGTACGCGCACTGGCAGCGCGACCGGCACGCGCGCGACGCGAAACCCCAGCCCGCGCACGCGCACCTCGCGCAGCACTACAAGTGGGCGATCGACAGGGTGTTCGAGGAAGGGAGAGGGCACACGCACGTGATCGTCGTGGAGGACGACATGGTGTTCTCCGCGGACTTTGTGCATTTATTCACATCCGCCGCGGGGCTTCTCGCGGAGGACCCGACGTTGTGGTGCGTGTCGTCCTGGAACGACAACGGCGCGAGAGGGCACGGGGAGGACCCGCGCGCGCTGTTCCGGACGTCCTTCTTCCCCGGTCTCGGGTGGATGATGCGCCGGGAGTTATGGGAGGAGCTCTCCCCGAAGTGGCCGCGGCGGCACTGGGACCACTGGATGCGTCTGGACGCGACGCGAGCCAGCCGCGACTGCGTCGCGCCGGTGGTGAATCGAAACTTCAACATCGGCGAAGTCGGCGCGAACATGAAACGCGCCGAATACGCGAAATACATCGAGCGCATGTCCTTCTACGCGGGGAAAGAGCTGGTAGACTTTGGGGACTTGGGATACCTGAAGCGCGAGAGGTACGCGAAATTCGCGCGCGCGGCGTTCGAAAGCGCGATCGAGTGGGATTGGAAACGCACGCGTCTGGACGCGTTCGCGGCGTCGCACGACCGCGCGGGCACGGCGGCGCGGCCCATACTCGCGGTATATAAGGAAGAAGAGTACGAGCGCCTCGCGGAGGAGGTGGACGCTTGGCCGTTCCCGCGCGCGCACCACGAGCGCGCGGGGTTTCTCGACGTTAAAAACCTCTCCGTGATTCTCGCGGACGCGCGACACTGTCCGTACCTCCCGCTCTCCCTGCGCGTCTGGCCGAGCGATACGCTCACCCCGGTCGTCGCGATGCGAGCGCAGAGCTGCGACGTCGCGTGCCGCGCCGCCGGTAGGAAGTGTTCGGCGGATGATTTTCCGTACGTGAACACGTGCGAGGCGTTGGCGAAGCGTTTCGACTGCGAAAACGGGTGCTCGATGGAGCATGGCGAGGACGTCCCGAACTACGGGGTGGACGAGCGTTTGGAGACGTTTGGGCAGTGTTTAGTCACGGAGAAAGGGAGCACGTGCGCGGGCGCGCACGAAGGGACGCGGCGGTTGTGTCCGTGCGCGTGACGATACGTTTATTTCTAGCCACGAAAATTTGGCGCGAGCACTTCAAATTTTGGCGCCAACGGGTAAAAGTCTGACGTGACGTGGCGTCCGCGCGGCGACCGCGCGTCGCAGTCGCTCGCCGCGCGCTTCCACGACCTTCGTCGCGCGTTCCCGCGCGCGCGTATCCGATCCTCTCGACCGCTCGAACCTCCCGCCGCCGACCCCGCGCGCGCCGTCGACCGCGACCGCTCGCTCGTCGTTCGTCGGATAAATAAGCTCCCCATCTCTTTTCGCTGCCAACGAACGCATGGTTCTCTCGAACAGAGCCGCGGCGAAAGCGCAAGCGGAGTGGGTCTTAGTCGGCGGGAAGGAGTCAAAGAGCGTCGAGCGCGGGTGGATCATCGTCCCGGACAAGTCGAAGGACAGGAAGTCGGGGCCCATCGTCGAGGAGCCCGAGCGCGCGGATAAGGTGCTCGCGAGGTGCGTTGGTCCCCCCCCCCGCCAAATCTCGTCGCGCGCGTCGAACAACTCCGAAAACGAATAATCATCCCGACTGACGACGCGCCGTCCCCGTCCCGACGCGCGACGCGCAGCCACGGATACTGCAAGCGATCGGAAGCGAAGGCGTGGATCCGCCACGGCAGGGTCACGTTCGAGGGCGACGTCGTGAAAACGTGCGACGCGAAGGTCGTCGTCCGCTTGTACGACGGCGTGTGCGTCGACGGCAAGCCCGTGCCGTTGACGAAGAAGGAGTCGTCGGCGAAAGAGAACGACGAGAACGACGCGCCGTCTGCGGAGTGATGACGAGACGGACGCGCGGCGTCATCGCGCGCGGGCGAGCGCGCGTGCGATCTAGCTCTCTTTATAACCAAACCAAACCAAACCGACCAACCCTACGAACGAACCGCGACGCGTCCGCCGCCGCCGCCGCCGCCGCCGCCGCGTCACGGCGGCCCCGCCGCGGACGCGTCGCGCAGCGGCGGCGGCGGCGGCCCGCGCGCCTTGTGCATCTCCCTCTCCCAGTTCCTGTGCACCGCGCGCATCGTCCCCGTGAGCCCCGCGCTGGCGGCGACGCCGAACGCGCGGTTCACGTGCGTCAACGGGTCCCCGCTCGCGCCGACGGGCGTCGTCCCCGCGGCGACGGACGCGGCTTGCTTCGCCGCCGCCGCCGCGCGTTTAGCCGCCGCCGCCGCCGCGTTGGCGAGCGCGACCACCGCCGCGGACGGCCCGGCCGGCCGCGCGACCTGCGACCGCGCGGCAGCGGCCATGGACGCGATCGTCTGGCCCCCGCCGTCGTCGTCGTCGCTCTCGTCGTCGTCGATCCCCGCCATCGGGATCTGCTCGGGTCGCGTCGCGGGCTCCGGCGTCGGCGGTTTCGGCGGCGGCGGCGGCGGAATGATCTTCCGCATCGCCTCGGAAAGACGCGTCGCGACTCTCCTCGCGCGGCCTTTCATGCCGTCGCCCCACGCCTTCAGACCGTCCGCGTACGCGCTCGGCAGCATCAGGGCCTGGAAGTACATCGGCGTCGGGTGCACGAGCGTCTGCGGCGTCGGCGGCGGGTCCGCGGCTCCGAGGCTCGAGAGGCTCGGGATCGCGCTCGGCAGACTTCGCTCGGCGAACGTGTGCCGTTTGAACACGATCTGCTTCTTCTTCTTCCACCGGCTCCCGCCGTCGGCGCCCTCGCGGCCCATCATCCCCCCGCCGGCCTCGTCGTCGCCGTCGCCGTCGCCGTCGTCGTCGTCGTCGTCGTCGTCGTCGTCGTCGCCGGCGCCCGTGCCGGTCCCTCCCGCCGACGTCGTCCCCCCGCCTCTCGACGCCGACGGCGCGTCGCTCTCCGTCAGCGTCATCACGCTCCCTCCCGCGCCGCCCAGCGACGCCAGCGACGCCGTGTGCGCCATCCGCGCTCTCTTCTCCTTGGGCGTCAGCGCCGCGTTCCTCGCGGCGTTGATGATTTTCTTCGACTGTTCCGACGTCTTCGCCGCGAGAACGTGGAACACCGTCCCGGGGAGATTATACGCCATCGCGTTGGCGTAAATCTGCTCCACGTCCGTCACGAACAGATCCCACGCGGTGTACTTCCCGAGACGCACGTTCTCTTTCACGGTCCTGAAGTCCATGGGCGTCGGTATGAGCGCGAAGTACCCCGGCGCGATGGCCTCCGTGACGGGCTCCGCGAAGACGCCCTGCTTGTCCTTCGCCTGGAGCTTCTTCACGACGTCTAACATCGCGCCGCTCTTGGGGGCGGGCTCGTTGAACGCCGGAACGGCCGCGCTCGGCTGCTGCGACTGCTGCTGAGATTGCTGCGCGCTCGTGGACGGCTCCGCGTCGTCCCAGTCGTCCTCGTCGCGCCATCGTTTCTTCCCGGACGCGTCCCCTATCGGCGGCGGCGGCGGCGCGGCGGATCGATTCGCCTTCGCCGCGTCCGACGCGAGCGCGGCCGCGGCCGCGGCCGCCGCGGAGCCGCCGCTCAGCCCGCTCGCGCCGACGCCGGATCGCTTCACGATCTTGACTTTTAAACCCGCGCCCGCCGCCGCGCCCGCGACCGCCGCGTTCGCGACGACGGGCTTCTTCGTCTTCTTCTTGCCGACTTTCCCGTCCGCGACGGCGTGGATCTTTTCCTTCGTCGCCGCGTTCGCGGACCCGCCGCCGCCGCCGAGCGCTTTCGGGACGCCCTTCATGACGAGCGCTTTCGGGACGCCGCGGATCACGGGCGCGGGGGCGTCGGACGCGACCGCTTTCGCGGCCGCGGCGACCGCGCCCTTCGCCGCCTTCGCCTTGGCCTCCTTCTCGAGCGCGCTCCTCAGCTGCGCTTGCTCGCGCTCGAGCTTCGCCTTGAGCGCGGCGAGGTCGCCGCCGCCGCCGCCGCCGGAGGGGGGCGGTTTGTCGCCGTCGCCATCCGCGGGCGGCTTCTTCGGCCCGAGCTTGAACGTGAGCTTCAGCCCCCCCATGCCGGCGGGGCGCTGCGCGATCTGGCGAGGGCGACGGCGCGGCGAGGGTTTAATTTTCGTCGTCCGAAGCGAAGCGCGCGCGCGCGACGACCGCAAGCGCAACCGGATGCGGAGGGCGGCCGCGTCGAAACGACGAGGGGTGCCCTCTGTCCTCGCGCGCTACTACGCGGCCGCGCAGCGCGCGAGAGGGCGCCCGTCCGCGCGCGCGAGGACCTCGCTCGCGCGCGTCGGCGACGCGGACGCGGTCTCGCGGCTCGGCGGATCGTCGCGCGGCGCGAGCGACGCGCGAGTCCGCGGCCGATCCGCGCGACGACTCCTCGCGATTCTGACGACGACCACGACCGCGCGGATCGCGAAAGGTCCACGCGTCCGCGATGGCGCATCCTTACTCGTACGACCTCGTCGGCGGGCGCGTGGAAGAAGAGCGCGACAACGAGCGCCCGCCGCCTCGCCGCCCGCGTCGCGCGGCGCGGCAGGACGTCTACGCGGTGCCGCCGACGCCGGAGGTCCCGGGCGCGGTGACGGGGGAGCATCGCGACGGGCGCGCGACGTCGCGCGATGCGAACGATCTCGACGCGAACGCGACGAGCACGTCGTCCGCGCCGCGTCCGGTCGCGTCCCCGCGCCCGACGACGCTGAGAAGGCGCGAGGACGCGCCGCTCGCGAGCGCGCCGCCGCCGCCGCCGCGCCCCGGGCCGGCGACGCGAGGAGACGACGCCGGCGGACCGGAATCGACGCTCGCGCGCTCGTCGCTCGGCGGCGGCGATTCGACGACGACGCCCGTGCCGGTGTCCGCGCGGGATCGGCGAGGCGCGGTCGCGACGCTCTCAGCGGGATCGAGCGGCGGGTCGTTGCGAAACTCCGTCGCCGCCGCGCCGAGCGGCGGCAGCGACCGGTTGCGAGATTCCACCGCGTTGCGAGATTCCACCGCGCGCGACAGAGACAGAGCGGACAGAGAGCTCGCGAGACACAGCAAGGCGATGGCGAGGCAGTCCGCGAGCGCGAGCAAGATCCTCTCCAGGGCGTCCACGATGGAGAACGAGGGGAAGAGCAAGTCCGAGATCTTGATGGAGACGGCGATGTTACAGCGGTTGGCGGTGAGGAAAGAAGAGAAGCGCGAAGCGCGACGCGAGGCGCGAAGATCCGAGGCTCGGATGTCGCGCGCGTCGCGCGCGAGCCGCTCGAGCAACGTCAGCAGCGCGAGCGTCGCGTCATCGGACGACTCCGTGGGTTTCTTCGACTTCAACCGCGTGGACCGTTCGAGGAGTAGCATGTCGAGGTCTTCGAAAGCGAAGAGCGGCGGAGGGTATTTCGACGAAGAGGAAGAGGACGAGTACGTCGACAGCTCCGACTTCGACAGCTCCGACTCCGACTCCGACGACGAAGACCTCTCGGACGAACACACGCGGCTCTTATATCTCGTCTCGCTGTACAACTCGAAACGCGCGGAGGAGGACGACCCGGACGCGGACGACGAGGGCATGAACAAAAACGTGTGGCTGCGCAAAGTTCCGTTGCTCGTGCTCGTGTACGAAGCCGTGATCGCCGAAGTGTTGGATTTCGATTACGCGCCCGCGCCGGACATCGTCGCCGGGTCGCGCGTGTACATGAACGTCTCTCAGGAAGGCCGCGACCACTTGGACACGCTTCGAGAGGCGGGGTTTTTGTACGGCCTGAAGCTCTCGTCGAAAAAGTACCAGAGCACGGTCGCGTTGAGGATAACGTCCTTGGGGGAGGAGTTTTTGGAGAAGAAACTCACGGACGAGATGCGCGAGCAGGTGCACAAGGTCGCGTACCCGCCCGGGGCGAGCCCGTGCGAGGAAAACCTGCTGAAGGTAACCTGGGACGCGGAAGAGGGCGCGTTCATGCTGGTGAACAAAAACGGGTACTCGCGCGCGAGCACCATCACGGACATCGAGGACGTGTCGTACGTCTCGTCGCCGTACCTCCCCGCGTCGTTGCGGCGGTGGGGTCGGGAGAACAAACGGAACGACGGCCGCGTGGACGATCTCAAGGGCGCGGTGAATAACATCAAAGACGAGCTGGACGAAAACATCACGATCGACGACGTGAGGATTTTGATCGGCGAGTGGATCCCCATGGGCGCGAACCAGATGGTCGCGCTCAACGATAAGCTCGGCAGCAGCGAACGCGTCCAGGGCGGCTTCTTCACGAGCGTCGTCGATCTCAACCCGGACAGCTCGGAGTTCATCGGCGAGAGCGAAGGTCTGACCGAGGTGGACATCCTAGACTTCGACGAGACCGCGTTCGTGAACTTCGAAGCGGAGGTGCACTTCCCCGAGGACGAGGGCATCGTCCAGGTTGAGATGTTCGGTGTGCACATCCACTGCGAAGGCCACTTAATATACGGCATGGAGTGCGAAGCCGTGGAGACCTCGGGAGGGAGGGAAAAGATCTCGTTGGACAACCTCTCGCGGCTCCTCGTGGACGTCCACGTGGACTCGTCGAAGATCATCGATAACTTGATCTCGCCGCACCAGCGCGTGATGCTCGATTTGACGTACTTGGGCGACGCGGAGCGACGCGAGAAGTACAACGTGATCTTGTGCTCGCGGATTCAGAGTCGGGGCGAGGAGCGCATGCCCACGGCGGAGGAGTTTCTCGACCGCGGAGAGAACGAGAACGAGATCAAGCAAGTCATCGGAGACACGCAGGCGAGCTTTCAGCTCAGCCCGGACGACGAGGTGTTCATCCTAGGAAAGAACGGGATGATCCTGTGCAGCAAGGATGTCGAACGGTTCGAGCCGCAGATTGTCGCGTACTTGTCGCTCATGACGAGGAACATGTTCATGCGGTCGCTGTTTCAGCGGACGTTCATTCTCGCGGACACGCTCAAGTACATCCGCGAGCTCATCGAGCACTTCGAGGCGGACCCGAACTCGGTCACGACGATTCGTAACTTAATCTCCGAAGCGTCCGGGGACATCATCTTACTCTCCGAAGTCCAGAGTTATCTCGCGGAGTCGCTGGAGGAGGTGGAGATCCCGGAACCGTGCGACGATAAAGCGTCCAAACGCCTCGAGAAAATCTTACACATCGAGTCCACGCAGAAACGGATGGTCCGTCGCGTGAACGACATGTACAAGAACATCGAAGGCGCGAGAGGCGAGGTGGCGTCGCTGCGATCGATGGCGGACGTCGTCACGGAAGGGAAGGAGCTGAAAGTCCAAGAGGCGGTGCAGAACAACACGAAGAACTTGGAGGATGTGTTTCGCGCCAACGAGCGCGCGAGCAAATCGCTCGAGATCATGCAGGTCGTCCTCGCCGGGTCCCTCGCGTTCGACTGCATCGACCGCCTGCACGGCTTGTACCTCGGGATCGCGTCTGACGTCGACTGGTCCGTGGACGCGTTCAAGGTGGTGTACGAAACCCCCGGTCTTCTTCTCCTCGTGAACTTGTTCTGGTGGGCGGTGATCGGCATTTTCATCCAGTCGCTCATTAAAAATCTCGCGGAAGTCGCGCGCGGGGTCATGAGCATCCGGTACAAGATCAACCAGAAAGTCGACTGGGACGCGTTCGAGGCGTTCATGCTCGAGATGAGCCCGGAGGTGGAGGACGGGGACTCGGACAAGAACACGAACATCAAGAAGTTCACGTGGGACGAGAAGGACGAAGCGCTGTGGCAAGGACGCCCTCCGCGCATCGAAGTCACCATGGACGCGCGCTACCACTTCCTCCTCAAAGCCTTCCTTCAGATCAGCACGAAGAAGTCCAAGGTGTCGCAAGCGGAGGCGAAGCTGATTTTTTTCCGACGCTTACGCGACGCCGGCGTGTTATCCGGAATCGTGGCCGGGCTCGAGGACGAGCAAGACGTCGAGGAGTGGGCGGAGAAGCAGCGGCGGGCGCAAAAAGAAAACGCGAAGCAACGCGCCGCGCGGCTGCTCGGGGATTCGTACGAGGTCGAGGAAATGAAGCTCAAGTCCGCGGGGTTCGCGAAGCACCACGCGCGGTCGTTCAAGGCGAAGACGGATGAAGAGGACGACGCGCGGTAGAACTAGATAGATGTATTTTGAAACGGCGACTCGTTCTCCGTTCGCTCACTTCCCGCGCCGCATCGCGTCTCGCTCGCGAAAAATTTTATTCTTCGGACGGACCGGCTTATTCGAGACGCCGCCGCTCCCGAAGCCTTTCCCGACGCCCTTCGCGCCGGTGCTGTACTCCAAATACGCGCCCTTCGCGCCAGACAGCGCGAGCATAGACCCTTGCGTCCGCCTCGCCGCGGCCGCTTTCCCACCGCGGCGGATGTCGTCCTCGTCCGCGGGGAGAAGCTCCTCGCCCGCCTCCGCCTCGCCCAACCGCAGCACGCGCTCGAGGAGCTCGATCTGTTTCTCTCGCGTGCTGTAGTGAAGCTGCGGTCTGTCGCCGTCGCCTATGAGATCTGTGACAACCTTGAACGCGTATCCTTGCTGAATGAGGAACTGCTGGCGCTTCTGGCTGTAGTACATCTCGTCCGTGTCTTTGGAGACGAGGCTGTAAAAGAACGCGTTGTGCTCTCCGGCGCCGACTTTGACCTCCTTCCCCGCCGCCATCGCCGCCAGCGCCGCGGCTTTCGGCCGTAAAATTCTCCCTAATCGCTGCGCTTCTTGCCGTCGCGACCCCGCGTGCGAAGATATCTGAATGATCACGTTCGCCTCTGGGATGTCGATCGAGTTATCCCCGACTTTGGAGAGGAAGATCGTGTTGATCTCGTTGCTAAACTTAAACGCGTGAAGCACCCTCGTGCGCTCCGCGTGGCTCGTCTCTCCGTAAATCAACGGCCGTCGCAGCGCCGTCGCGTACTCCCTCAGCGCGAAGATGTTATCGCTGAAGACGATGATCTTATCCTTCCTCTGCTGCTCGTGGAACTGCATGAGGTACTGGCACGCCATGAACTTGTTCGGGTTCATGCAGTACAGCGCCTGTTTCTTCGGCTTGCACTCGGGCTCGAGGTACTTTGTGAAAAACTCCGCCGTCATCGGGCACCACACCTCGACGCACTGCACGTTCGCGATGTGCCCGTCCCTCTGCAGGTCTAACCAGTTCGCCTCGTACAACTTCGGACCGATGAGAAAGTTCAGGTGTTCCACCTTCTCGTCCTCGCGCACGAGCGTCGCGGTGAGCCCGAGCTTGCAGTGCGCTTTCGTGATGCCGATCACCTTGCGGAACATCGCCGCCGGGACGACGTGCACCTCGTCCAGGAGCATTATACCCCACTCCCTCCCTCGCATCTGTTCCAACACCCGCCTGCTCTCTTCGCTGCGTTTGCCCCCCGCGGATACCATGTTATACGTCGTCACGCACACGCACGCTTGGTCCACGGGCGGGAACTCTTCCTTCGTCTGAGACGTGAACCGAACGATCTCGCGGTCGGTGAGGTTCGTCCACAGCTTGAACTGCGCCGCCCACTGGTCGACGCTCACGGAAGACGTGCACAGACACAGGCACGACTTCCGCACCCTCGACGCGGCGGCGATCCCGGTGAGGGACTTCCCGGCGCCGCACGGAAGGACGATGATCCCGCTCCTCGCGCGGCCGTTGCCGAACATCTTCGAGAGGCTCTTCTCTTGGTACGGCCGAATCCGCGTCATCGGCTTCAACGCGATGTCCAGGTCCGGGTTCCTCGTGTCGTTCCTGAAGTCGTACTCCTCCAGCGTCGGGTACCCGAGCTGCCCGGGGAGGCACCGCTGCTTCACGTGCTCCACCTGCTCCGCGTAAATCTCGAACGACGAGATCTCCCGCAGCGGATCGTACTCCGGCACCGACGTCTCGTCAAACGTGCTCGGCTTGTCGCGTCCCTCGCCGCCTTCCTCCTCGCCGGGACCCGCGGGGACGATGCTTTTACTTTTGCCGTCGTCGCCGTCGACCGCGGCCTGCGTCACCGCCGCGGCCGCCTTATCCCTCAGCGCGCGCGACACCGTGAACGCCTCGCCCTCGCGTCTGGTCCCCGTCTCCGTCCCCGGCGGCGGCGGCACGCGCGCCTTTCGAATCGTCTCGTCCCTCAGCAACGTCCGCAGCACGCCCGGGTCGGGGGACTCGAGGAAGAACCGATTCCGCTGCAGCACGAGCTTCACCTTGCCGTAGTTGGCCGTGCACGCCTCCACGAACGAGTGAATTTCGTTCGAGAGCTGCGTCTTCGAGAGCCGACCGAGCACGCTCAAGATGGTCGCCGTCTCCAATCCGACGCTCACCGCGGCGTACAGCGAGTGCGGCGTGAGCAGGTACTCGTGCATGTTCGCCGGTCTGCACACCGGCTCCGCGACGGATATGAGGAAGTCGTACGCCGCCTTGTACACGGGCGAGAACGACTCGAGGAAGATGCGCCCGTCGCCGCAGATCCACAGCGGGCGGTTCGCGTGGTCGGGCTTCAAGACGAGATCGGAGAAGTCGTGGTCTCCGAATCCGTCTCCGCCCGCCCACACCGGGTCGATCTCGTCGTCGTCGCCGTCGCCGTCGCTGTCCAGGACGTCGTCCTCGTCTTCCACGTTTGCCGCCGCCGCGGCGCGCTTCAGCGACAGCGACAGGCTCGGTTTAGGCGGCTTGGTCGCGTTCGATTTCGCGGACATCGTGATTTTGAGCCCGCCCTCGTGCTCCGCGGCGTCTCCCTTCTTCGGCTTCTTCTTCGCGCGAGAGGAGCCTCTCGGGGCGGCGAGCTCGTCGGCGGCGTCGTCGTCGTCGTCGTCGTCGTCCGAGCTCGCGGGTTCCTCTGCGACGCGGTGACGGGAAGGGGAAAGGGTCAGATCTCGCCGTCGACGACGAGAGACGCGAGAGATTCGCGAGAGACGCGTCGGAAGCGGGAGCGGGGCGGCGCGCGCCTTTCACGGCGGGGTCCTCCTCCCGCCCGCGCTTCATCGTGAGCTTGAGCGGCATCGCGACCGTTCGCCGCTCGGTCGCCGCCGTGACTCGCGCGCGACGCTCGCGCGCTCGGGAGTGGACGCGAGCAGGGCGATTCCGGACGTATCGATGCGCCAGCCTGGCCATCACCAACTTTCACTCAAATGAAGTTAAACAGCTGTCGTCTCCGTCGCTCCCTATCTCCCCCCCCCCCCCCCCCCCGCGTCAACTCTCTCGTCTACTTCCCGTCCCCGTCGTACGCGCTCCCCCCCGGCATGTACTTCATCGGCGCGAACGTCATCCGGTGATACGGGCACGGCCCGTGCTCGTGTATCGCCGCCATGTGCGACTTGACGCCGTACCCCTTGTGCTCCGCGAACCCGTACTCCGGGTGCTCCTTCGCGATCTCCACCATCATCCGGTCCCTCGTCACCTTCGCGAGGACGGACGCCGCGGCGATGCAGACGGACTTGGCGTCGCCCTTAACGATCGCCTCCGCTCGCCCTTTCAGCGGCTCCGGGACGCGGTTCCCGTCGACGAGGACCCAGTCCGCCTTTGTCGGGAGGCCCTCCACGGACTTCCGCATCGCCTTCATCGTCGCCTCCAGGATGTTGATGTCGTCGATCTCTTTGTGGTCGATGACGCACACGGACTTTAGCACCTCCGGGTTCTCCATGAGCTGCTCGTACACCTCCTCGCGGTCCTCTTCGGTCATCTGCTTCGAATCGTTGATCGCGTCGATGACCAAATCTTCGGGGAAGACGCACGCGGCGGCGACGACCGGGCCCGCGAGCGGGCCTCGCCCGGCCTCGTCCACGCCGCAGACGATCTTCTTGCCCTGGTCCCAGTACATCTGCTCGTGCGCGCGCGATGGGCCGTTCTTCTTCGGCTTCTTCGCCGCCTTCTTCGCGAGCTCCGCGTCCTTCTCCGCTTTCGTCGTGCGCTTCCTCGTGGACGATCGAGACGAGGGCGACTGCTTCGGCGGCGGTTCGAACGGCGCGTCCGCCATGACGACGCCTTTCTTCACGAACTTCATCATGTTGGACGCGTGGACGGAGCGCGCGGGGGTGGAAGCGAGGCGGGCGAGGACGGAACTCGCACCGAGCGCTCGCGCGAGCATGCGTGTCTGAGAAGATCCAACAACATCTTTTTTATTTTTTGAACAGAACGCGAACGGCGCTGCGCCTGCTGACGGCGGCAGCGGCGGCGCGGCCGCGGGAAGCGAGAGAAGCGAGAGAGAGAGACGTCTTCGACTTCGAACACCGCGCGTTTCGCGCTCGCGCGTCTTCTCACAAAACAAAACGAACTCGCTTCACTTCCTCCTCCTCCTCGTCGCGCCCGCCCGTCACGCGGCGGCGGGGGCGTTCCGCGACAACAGGACGACCCACCCGAGCGCGATTCCCGCGAAGATGGTCCACCCCCCGACGTCGTACCAAAAGTCGTCGCCCTTGCTCCCGTCGCCGCCGCCGCCGCCGCCGCCGCCACCACCACCACCGCCCCTCACACCCCGCGCGGCGTCCTGCTGCGCCTGCTGCTCCGCGAGCTGCCGCTGAAGCTCCGCGTGTAACCCCGGGGCTTTGTCGGTCATCTCGAGCGCCTTTTTGTAGATGTCGTTCGTCGGCTCCTCGTCGAGCGCGCGCTGGAAGCAGCTCTTCGCCTGGTCGAAGTACTCCCCCGCGCGGTCGGCCTCTTGGAACAAGAACCCCTGGGACGTGAGCGCGTTCCCGAGGCACCACAGCGCGTCGTGCTTCTTCGGGTTGATCAGGAGCGCGGCTTGGAACTTGCTGACGGCGAGCTCGATCATGTCGACCGCCTCCGGGCCTTGTTTGAAGTGCGCGAGCTCGAGGAGCGCGCCGCCCCATCGCGTCAGCGTCTGCGCGTTCGTCGGGTCCTTCGCGTGGTCGCCCTCCGCTCTGATCCGCGCTTCCTCGAAGAACATCATCCGTTCCATCTCCTCTTTCGGGAGCTCCATCGTCGTCATCGCTTCCTCGCGCGACGATCCCTCGGACGACGCGATCGGAATCGAGTTAGAAGAGTGACGGCTCGCGCGCGCGGGCTGATCCGATCGATCGACGGTCGCGATCTGAGGGTCGACGGGGGAACGCCGCGGGTTTTCGTTCGCGAGGTCGAGGACGCGCTCGAACGCGAGTCGCGCGAGGGACGTGCGAGTTGACGGGCGGTGCGCGCCGCGTCGTGTGGCGCGATCGCGCGCGCGAGGCGACGCGACGTCGACCTAACAGCGAGAGACTGTTCGAAGACTCTTCGTTTGATGACCGGCCGCCGCGCCGACAGGAATCGACCCGATGGTACCGCCTGCCGCGTCGTCATAACTCCACCGCGCGGTCCGCATCGCACGCCGCGTCGGCCGAGCGTCTCTCGCGCGTCGAGTCCACCGCGAGGAGCCCCCCCCCCCCGCGCCCCCTCCCCCCGCGCGGCGAGATGGCGGTCCTCCTCGAGACGAGCAAGGGCGACATCGTCGTCGACCTGTACACGGACGAGTGCCCGAACGCGACGAAGAATTTCCTCAAGCTCTGCAAGATGAAGTACTACAACAACGTCCTGTTCCACAGAGTCACGAAGGACTTCGTGCTTCAGACCGGGGATCCGACCGGCACGGGCCAGGGCGGCGACAGCGTGTACAAGCACCTGTACGGCGACCAGGCGCGGTTCTTCCCGGACGAGATCAGGCCGACGCTGAAACACAAGGCGAAAGGTTGCGTCTCCATGGCGTCCGCGGGGCCGGACCTGAACGCGTCGCAGTTTCTCATAACCTGCCGCGAGGACTGCGACGCGCTGGACGAGAAGAACACGCTGTTCGGGCAAGTGTCCGAGGGCTTAGACGTCGTCGACGCCATCAACGAGGCGTACTGCGACGAGGACGGGCGGCCGTACCAAAACGTGCGAATCAAACACGCGATCGTCCTCGACGACCCGTTCGACGACCCGCCCGGATTCGCCGCGCTCGTCCCGGACGCGTCGCCGGAGTTCGTGAAGGACCCGAACGACGCGCGTCTGGAGGACGACTGGAAGCCGTCGGACCCGGACAGGGACCCGACGGAGGTGGAAAAGGAAAAACGCGCCCAGGAGGCGAAGAGCCGGGCGGTGGTGTTGGAGATGATCGGCGACCTTCCGGACGCGGACGCGAAGCCGCCGGAGGAGTCGCTGTTCGTGTGCCGTCTGAACCCGGTGACGACGGACGAGGACTTGGAGATCATATTCTCGCGGTTCGGGAAAGTTGTCGGCTGCGACGTCGTGCGGGACTACAAAACCGGGGACTCGCTGAACTTTGCGTTCGTGACGTTCGAGACGAAAGAAGAAGCCGAGGCGGCGTACTTCAAGATGGACAACGTCCTCATCGACGACCGACGCGTACACGTGGACTTCTCGCAGTCCATGCACGGCCTGTGGCGAAACTACAAGCGGTTCGGAAAGAAAGGCGGCACCGCCCAGGACGCGGACGAAGCCGCGGAGGGCGGCGCCGGACGCGGCGCCGGCGCGCGCGTGAACCGCGAGTTCCGAGCCGGGGACGGGCGGAGCACGTACGAGATTAAAGGGTCCGCGATGGGGCACATCGGCGGCGTCACGGGCGGGTACCGAGGCGGGGGGGGAGGCGACAGAGGCGACAGAGGCGACAGAGGCGGCGAGAGAGAAGGGGGGGAGCCGAGGAGAGACGGCGGCGGCGACCGCCGCGACGGACGCGGGGACGGCAAGGACCGCGACCGCGATCGCGACCGCGATCGCGATAGGAAGCGCGATCGCAGCCGCAGCCGCGATCGAAAGGACGACCGGCGGAGGCGCGATCGAAGCAGGGATCGGGACGAGGGGAAGCGTCGAAGAGACCGGAGCGGCAGCCGCGAACGGAGAGACCGCAAGGACAGAGACCGCGACCGCGACCGCGACCGCGACCGCGACCGCGACCGCGACAGGGAGAGGGATAGGGATAGGGATCGAGACCGGGACCGGGACCGACCGAAAGGCGGCGGGCTCGAAGTGCGCGAGAAGCGACCCGGCGGGTTAGAGTATCCCCACCGGCCGGGGAAGGAGTCGAAGAAGGACGACTACGACTACTAGTCTAGAAGTTTGAAACGACCCAGAACCTCGCGCCGCCACTGCTGTGTGAGAGTCTTCTTTTTGAACGCCCCCGAGGAACGACGGCGCCCTCACTTCCCCGCGCTCGGACGCGATGGGAAACCGCCAAAGCCGACGCGCGCGCGCGAACGATCCTCCTCCTCCTCCTCCCCCCCTCGACCCCACGTTCGCGCCCGACCTCTGCGTCGACGTCGCGTGCCTCGTCATGCGCCACCTCGACAGCGTGAGAGACCGCGCGTCGTTGCTCTGCGCGAGCCGCGTTTTTCGCGAGGCGGGGAAGCGCGCGGAGAGCCTCCCGACGTCGCTCGACTTCGCCGCGTGCCCGCGGGCGAGCGGGAAGAGAGCGCTGGCGTTCATGCGGCGCATCACCGGGATCTCACGACCGCGGTCCATCGCGGGGAAGAGAGTGACCGTCTTGACCGTCCCCAAGGCGCTGCTGCTCGACCGCGTGCGCCTCGCCGGGTGCCAGGGAGTCACGAAGAAGCACCTCGCGGGTCTCGACGTGTACGTTCGTCATCGGCGCCGCAGCGCGCGACCTTTCCTCGCGGGGCCTTTCGATCTCTGGCCGTGTGTCGAGTGCGACAAGGTCGTCGACGACGAGGGCGGCCGCGCGTGCGTCTGCTGTCCGAGGACGAGAGTGTTTTGCACGTCGTGCCAGCGGGTCGAAGGCGGCGAGACTGTCTGCGCGTATTGCAACGACTACGCGTGTTCATACCACGATCCGGAAGAATACGAAGATGATCTGGTATATTGCGTCCAGTGTGATAAAGCGGCGTGCTTGAACTGCGCGGTCGAGAGGGACTTGTACTGCATTGGGTGCGATGCGATGAGATGCGACTTGTGCACCGATGCACTTACGACATGTATGGTGTGCGAAGAAAACTTCTGCGAAGGCTGTTGGGAAGGACTCTGGTGCACCGGATCGAACCCACGTGGCTGCGGCAAGGCTACATGCCATGACTGCCTTGATAGTGAGCACGGACATTTCTTACAGTGCGAAGCATGTGAAGGTTACTGGTGTCGCGATTGCAAGGTGGTAGCCGGAACGAAACGCGGCGACGGAAAATTCCACCACGTTCCTTGCGTCGGGTGCGGCGCGGAGTATTGCGACTCGTGCACGGAGAAGCTCGGGGAGACCGAAAGGATCTGCACCGAGTGCGAAAATCTGTATTGCAATGATTGCTGGGAGGAACATTATTGCTCATGATCGCTGCGATTAAAATCATGGCTGAAACGAACGAACGTGACGCACGTAGGAGCGAAGCGCGCAGACGACGACGCGAATAAAAAACGAATGGAGCCAGGCAGTGAAATACGAAATAAAATACGAAAGTTCTGTCTCGCCCACCTCACTCCACCCTCGCGCGGTCCGTAGCATGCGACCTGGCGCGACGCGAGCGTCAGCACCCACACGCCACGCCACGATGCGCGCGGCCGCGCTCCGCGTCGCGCGAGCGGTCGCGGCGCCCTCCGTCGTCGCCGCGTCGCCGCGTCCGTCGGCGTCCTCCTCGTTCGCGTTTTGGCGCGAGAATCAGATCGTGAACGCGCGCCGCGAAGTCGCGACGCGCGCGGCGCCCACGCGCGACGACGCGCTCTCCTCCTCCTCCTCCTCCTCCTCCGACGCGGACGCGGACGCGGTCGCGGACGCGCGCGCGGTCGCGGCCGCGGCCGCGGTCGAGGAGACGTTGTCCCGCGCGCCCGGGAGCGCGTTCGAAACGACGGAGTACGATCGCGCGAAAGCGCAGATCTTACGCTTCTTAAACTACAAGCCTCGGACGCGCGCGGAGCTCATGACGAAGCTCGTGGAGGACAAGCTGTACGACCCGGACGTCGCCGCGGGGGCGATCGATTACCTCCAGTCCAAGGGCGTGCACAGCGACGTGGACTACGCCGAGCAGTGGGGACGGTACAAGTGGAGAACCGCGAAGTGGGCGCCGTGGCGCATCAAGCGGTCGCTCGCGGAGAAGGGCGTGGACTGGCGCGACGCGACGGAGGGGCTGTCGCGCGTGTTCGACGACCTCGGCGAGGTGAAGCTGTCCGCGGGAGAGGACGGGGACGGGGACGGGGACGGGGACGCGACACGCGCGGTCGTCGCGGGGGAGGAGGAGGACAAGGGCGCGGAGCTCTTGCGCGCGGCGAGGAGGCGGTGGACGCTGACGCGGGGGATGCCGTCGCAGACGCGGCGGCGGCGGATGAGCGCGTGGCTCGAACGCCGCGGGCACCGGTTCGGGGTGGTGCGCGACATCGTGGAGACGCTCGAGGGAGAGGACGCGGCGAGGGAGGCGGAGGAAGCGGAGGAGTTCGACGCGGATTAGATTACTGTAGTTCGAAATGAAATTCCGTCGCAAACGCGAGCGACGCTCGCCGAGCCGCTTTCCCCTCACGCCGGTCCCCCGCGCGCGGCTTTCGCGGCGACTAAGAGCCCGCTCAGGCTGCTCAGCTCGAGCGACACCCCGGTCAGCGCCTGGATCAAGAAGAATCCGCCGAACATGTACGCGAACGTCCCCAACACGTTGACGCAAAACACCGTCAGCGCGAACGCGGGCCCTTTCTCGTTGCGCGGGACGTACCGACGGAAAAACTCGACGATCTTATCCGTGCCGGGGGATATCGCGACGCTGAGCCCCATCCTCGCGGGCCTCAGGAAGTTCTGGATCATCCACAGGCCGAAATACGACGCGCCGAACGTCTTCATCGCGGCCGCGTTCACGAGCGGGGACACCCCGTGCGTTTTGACCGCCGTGTACGTCGCGAGAAGCAGCGAAGAGACGTAGAACAAGTTGGAGATGAACCTGCGCGGGGAAGGGCGAGCGACCGGTCAGCGACGGCGACGCGCGACGCGCGTCTCGGGCGAGCATTCGATTGGATGAAAGAAAATGTATGTACACGTGTCAACTCGTATGAACGACACGTGTCGCGCGGCGAGAGAAGTGAAGCGACGAGCGACGACGCACCCGTAGCTCAGAAGCGCGGCGCCGCCGAGCGCGGCGATCGTGCTCTTGTCGATCTTCTTCGCCTTTTCCCACCACGACGTCTTCTCCTTCTCCCGCGACTCCTCCTTGGCGCGCTCGTACTGGATCGCGCCCGCGGAGCCCGCGCGCTGGTACGGCGTTGGCGGCGGTCTCGCGTACTGGCGCTTCAGCGCGGCGACGACGCGCGGGTCCTGGCGATACGCCGGGAGCGCGGACTCCGGTCGCTTCTCGTACGACGCGTCGCTCGGGGCCCCGCTCGACGGCTCGTCGATCGGCGCCGGCGTCGCGGCCGCGGACGGCGCGGACGCGACGCGATTCGCCGCGCCGCCGCCCCACTCCGGGTCCATCTCGTCCCCGCCCCACTGCCCGTACGCGTATCCGTACGCGTATCCGTACGCGTATCCGTATTGACGACGCGCGTTCGGGACGACGCGCGACGCGCGCGACGTCGCCTCGCTCGTCGTGCGGTCGCGGAGAATTCTCGCGGCGAATCTCTCGGCGCGCGACGCGCGCGCGACGCGCATCGCCGTCGTCCCCGACGGCGCGACGGAGACGGTCTTCTCGCGGACGAACGACGACGCGCGCGAGCGCGCGGCGGCGGCCGCGGGGGCGGCGCACGGAAGCGCGGGGGGCATCGTGCTCGGGCGCGGACGGGTGTGCGTCGGGACGATCGACACGTGGCGATTCTCGTTCACGAATGATTTCGTCAGCAGTTTTAAACGTTGCGACGCGACGCGACCCGCGGCGTCGTTCACCCCTCCGGCTGCAGCGCGAGTCTCCCGACGTAAAACGACGTCTCCCACGCCGCGCGGAGCTGCACCATGATCTTCACCCCGACGTCTTCGCCCAACTCCCCGACGACGTCGGCGAGCCGGACGCCGACGTACGGATCGAGGATCGTCTCGTCGTCGTCGGCGCGCGGGTCTCGCGCGCGAAGACACTCCGCCGTGATTTTTATCGCCGCGTAGCACCCCTCGTTCCACGCGTCCCTCGCGGTTTTAACCTTATCTCCGCCGCCGCCGCCGCCGTCGAGCGCGTCCCAGTCGACGATCGCGCCGTACACGCGCGGGAGGGGACGGTCGAGATCGTCGTCCGAGAGCTCGAGCAGGAGGTCCAGAGGCGGCGGCGGCTGCCGCGGTCGAATCCGCGCGAACGCGCCGACGAGCGCGACGGACGCGTCGTCGTCGCGAAGCGCCGCCGCCGCCGCCGCCGGGAGGCGCGCGACACGCAGCGCGAGCGCACCGCCGCCGTTAACGCCGACGCGCAGCGCGCTGGCGGTCGGGAGGACGCCCGCGTCGGCGATGGTCTCCACGGTCGTGGACCAAGACCAGTCCTCCCACGCGGCGTTCACGACCCCGCGCGCGCCAACCGCGGCGGCGGTTTTTTTCAAAGCCGTCGACGACTTCGACTTGGTCGCGTTCGTCGCGTTCGTCGCGTTTGCGCTTCGAATCGACACGTCCGATCGGAGCTCCGAAAGAGACAACCGCTCCGCGACGCCCGGGCACCGCTTCGGCGTCGACGGCGGATCGCACGGCGTCGCCGCGCACTCGTCGTCGATCTCCGTCGTCGGAAGCAAGCACGGCAGCGGCGCGGAGACGTCGTCGAACGGCGGCATGTCCGAGACGTCGCGTCGTCGGCCTCTCGACGCCCTCGGCTCGCCGCAGTACACGCCGCACCTCGGCCCGCGCGCGGCGTCCTGGGCGCAGCACTCGCCCCAGGGCTCCCACGCGGAGAACGTCGGCGCGACGCACGAGTCGTTCGACGGCGGCGGGGTGACGTCCCCGGGCGCGGAGACCGCGGACGCGAACGCGGGAGCGTCGTCGTCGGCGTCGTCGTTCTCTTCTTCTTCTTCTTCTTCTTCTTCTTCTTCTTCTTCTTCTTCGTCCTCCTCCTCCTCCTCGTCGATCCTCTCGCGCGCGAAGTCGACGCCGTCTCCGCGCGCGGCGAGCCTCACGCGCGCGGTCGCCGCGACGAACCCGCTCGACGTCGTCAACGTCAGCTTCACGACGTCGCCGTCGTCGACGTCGTCGCCGTCCTCGTCCTCGCTCAGGTCGAGGCTCTTCCCTCTCGTCCACCGCTGGACGAGATACCCCTCGCCTCCGCGCGGGCTGACCGCGCGGGATCGAAACCCGGCGGGGTCGCGCACGAGCGCGAGCCGCGATCGCGGCGCGAGGACCGTCCCCGGCGCGAGCGCGTGCCGCACCTTCCCCGGCGCCCTGAGTAGGACGATTCCATACAAAAAAGTTCATCGGTCAGTTGAAAGGGGACGCGATCAAACGTTCGTTGAAACCGTGAGATGGGTGAAAAACGTTTGTAGAGAACGCGCCTGAACGTCCAACCGGAGAGGTCGACGGCGAAGTCGTTCGGATTGATCACCTCCGCGAACGCGCGCTCGCGGTCTTCGCGCGCCTCGTCGACGTCGCCGAACGCGACCCGCACGTCCTCGCGCTGCGGCGGCGGCATCTCCGACGTCTCCTCCAGCAGCTGTCTTCTTCGCGCGGGAAGAAACTGCGAGCGGAGTTGGAGGACGCCCTGCTCCACGGCGCGCACGCCGCCGACGTTCCACTTTTCGCTGTCTCGCCGCGCGTCGTTTTTAATCGCTCGCAGATACTCCATCGCGGTTCGGTCGATGAAGTCGCTCATGAGCAGCGCGTCCGCGAGCGTCCGCAGGCGACGCAGGTACATCGCGCGCGTCTTGGGTGTCTTCAAAACGGCGTCGACGAGGACGTTATACGTGCTCTTGGCCTCCATCCCGTCGCGGTCGTCGACGAAGACGTCTTGCGGGTGATTGGCGTCGCAGAAAAACACAGAGTTGAACTTGTCGCACGTGAGCAAGCAGTAGTCCGTCTCGTTCGCGCCGCACTGCGTCGCCGCGTCGCAGCGGCCGATGCCATCGCGATAGTCCACGGGAAACGCGTCCTCGAGATCCCACGGCAGACGACGCCACTCGAGCGTGTCGCGGTCGCGCGTCACGAAGTAATTCTTCGCGCATCGATCGACGGACAACACGAGCGTCTGCGCGGCCATCTCGTTGAGTATCGCGGGGACGTCCAAAGCGTCCATGAGCAGAGCGTCGCCGATGTCGCGAGGATCCGCGACGACGCGCGCGAGCGTCGTCGTGAGCTCCGTCAACGGCGCGAACGCGGCGGATTTCAGCGTCTTCACTTCCTGGACCGCCGCCGCGCTCGGGGTGCGGCGCCAGCGGCCTTCGCCGATTGGGTACGCGTCCAACTCGAGCGCCTCCGAGGCTTTCATCGCGCGCTTCGCGTCGCCGTTCACGACGCGCCACACCTCAGGACACTCCTCCCACCGCGCCGGCCAGTCCGGGGTCGCCCACGGGCACTGCGCCGTAACGTTCGGCGCGCGGAGGTTACTGTACTTCCAGTGCACCGCCTTGTACGCGTCGGCTTTGTCGTCCAGACCGTTGCGTTTCATGAACGTCTCGTCCACTTGCTCGACGAACGAGTACAGACCGTGGTACGCGCCGTTTAGGTACACGACGAGGTGGAACATCGCGGGCGCCGGGACGCCCGCGGCGGCGAACGTCGCCGACGCTAAGTTCTCCCGCATGTACGTCTCTTCCCCCGGCTCTTGGAAGTGACTCTGGAGGTTGAACTCGCTCACGCCTCGTTCGTCGTTCGACCAGACGAACTTCTCGCCGCGTTTCATGTCCACCTTGAGTTTCTTTTTCGGCCAGTCCTTCGGCGGTAACGTCACGCCGACGACGGTTTCCGCGCGTCCAGAACCGCGGCGGCGGACGGACGCGCTGTCGTAATACCGCCCGCGAAAAAACAACGACACCGCCGCGCCGTCGTCCGTGCTCATTCCGTCCGGGTCTTCCGTGAACACGTGCAGGCGTTCCAGCGCGGCCGCGTCGTCGCCGCCGCCGCCGTCGTCGTCGTCGTCGTCGTCGTCGTCGTCGTCGTCGCGTTCGTCGCCCATCACGACCGTCCCGCGGTACCGCGGCCGCTCGTCGTTGTCGAATTTTGGCGACCGCGACGTCGCCGCCGCCGCCGCCGCGCGCGTCGCCTCGACGCGCCATCTGAAGACGTCGCCCCCGCGCGCGGCGCCGTCGCCGGGGACGCGCACCGCCGCGGCGTACTCGCCGTCGTCCGCGCGCACGTCCGGGAACACGCCGTCGTCGCGCATCGGCCCCCACGACTGTTCGTCCTGGAAGTTCACCCTCGTGAAGGTGGTCAGCGTGACGTTTTCTTCGTTCGCGAGGCGCGCGCGCGCGAGGGCCGCGCGCACGCCGCCGTCGCCGTCGATGTCGACGTCGAGCCGCGCGCGAATCACGACGACGTCGCCCGGGGACGGCCGCGTCTCGAGCGCGCGCGTCGTCAGCTTGAGCTTGAGGTCGAGGTCGAGGTCGTCGTCGTCGCCGCCGTCGCGCGTCGCGACGCAGACAGCGCGCGTCGGGAGCAGCAACAGCGCGGCGCACGCGAGGACGACGAAGACGGAGGCGGCAGCGGGGGGTGCCCCGCGGCCGCCGCCGCGCGCGCGATCGCGCGACGACGCGCGCATGACGCCGGCGCCGGTCGCGACCTTTCTCCACGCGCGGTCTGCGGACGCGACGCGCGTCCGTCGCCGGCTGCTGTCGTCCGCGACCGACGTCGGCGGCGACGACGACGCGACGACGACGACCGCTCGTCTCGACTCGCGCCCTCGGACCTCGGACCTCGGACGCGCCGCGGGGACGCGGAAGCGGATAGGCGGAAGCGGCGCTCGCGGCGTCGAGGGTCTCGGGCCGACCAAAAACAGAACCACGAGCTGGTTTCTCTTTCCGGAATTTTTCTCTTGACGCCGCGCTGCCGGCGCGTGAAAACCCTGCTGCGACGGACGCCGCCGCGCGCGGGGCAAAACGCGACTCGCGCGACACGCGCGCGCGCCACCCCGCGACGAACGACCCGCGCGCGCCTTCGCGCACGCGAACCCGCGCGAATCCGGCGCGAAAACCCGCGCGCGCGTCGACGGACCCGCGTCGCCGTCGCGCGCCCGGAACGCGCGCGGCCCTCCCGCGTTCTTTTTTTCGTCCTCGCGGAGCGGGCGGAACGGTCGGCGGACCGCGGCAGAGCTTGACGCGCGGAAGACGGCCGATCGCGGCGCGCGCGCTATGGTGCGCCCCCTCCCTGGCGTCGCATCCCGCGCGGATGCGATCCTTCCACCCGCACGCGACCGCCGCGGACGTCGTCGTCGCGTTTCCCGCGCCTCGCGCGCGCGCGCGCGAACGCGCGAACGCGCGAGCGGTGACGCGTCGCTGACCCGATATTTCCTTCCTCCTCCGCGCGTTCGCTCTTCTCGCAGGTGAAGCTCGGACAGCCCGGCGGCGACGCGCCGACGGCGCCGAAGGAGGACGCCGCGTTCGGCGCGTTCGCCGCGCTCGAGCGCGAGCGCACGTTCGCGAGCGCGAACGATCCGATACGCTCGGTCCTGCAGCACAGCAAGAGCCACCCGCGTATGCTCGAGAGTGCGTGCCAAGCCGCGTTCGTTGTTTTTCTTCGCGCGCGCCCGAACGCGCGCGCGCCGGCCGCGACCTCGCGCGGCGCCGCCCCTCCGCGCCCGAGACGCGCGACGCTGACCTCTCGTAACCTACACCTACCCCGCAGGCAACGCGACGTCGCACGTGTGGCCCTTGGGCGCGCTCGCGGAGCTCCTCGACAAGTACGCGCGCGAATCGCCTCGATCGCGCATCGCCAGAGCCCGGTCGCGCGGTCGCGCGGCGTCGGTCTCTCGCGCTCGAATCTGATGTAATTTTCCTTGGCGGCGCGCCGCCGCGCGCCGCCCCCCCCGCTTCCCGACCTCCGTCCCTGACCCGACCCTCGCCCCCCACCCGCCTCCGAAATATCCCCACCCACCGCAGCGCGCAAGACCAGGAGTGCGGCGCGACCGAGGTGCACGTGGACGTCGTCAACGTCGCCCCCGGCGTTCCCGCGATCACGGTGCAAGACGACGGCGTCGGCATGGCGCGCGCGAACCTGCACTGCATGCTGTCGTTCGGATTCAGCAGCAAAGAGCACGTCGTCGGGAACGTCGGGCGGTTCGGGATCGGGTTCAAGTCCGGCTCGATGCGTCTCGCGAACGATGCGCTCATATTGACGCGACGGGAAGGGCAAGCCTCCGTCGCGTTGCTGTCGACGACGTTTCTGAACGCGATCGACGCGGACGACATTCTCATCCCGATGTTCACGTGGAAAGTCGACGAGTCCGGGGGAAGCGGACGGCGGTCGTACATCGCGGACGAGCCGTCGAACACGACGGAGTGGGAGGAGAACATGGCGGTCATCGAGGAGTACACGTTCCTGAAGTCCGAGGCCGCGGTGCTCGAGGAGCTGGACAAGATCGACACGAAAACCGGCACGAGGATCGTCCTCTTCAACCTGAAGCAGCCGTCCGAGTTCGACTTCGAGCACGACCAGAGCGATATTCGCATGCGCGGGATCGAGGACGACGTGGAGACCGCGAGGATGTCCTCGCGAAGGCCGGTGTACCAGCAGCACCGCCCGGGGCAGCAGATGACGCTCGACGTCCCGGAGGATTACTCCCTGCGCGCGTACATTGAGGTGTTGTACTTGAGACCGACGGTGACGTTCACGCTTCGCGGGGAGAAGATCGTCCCTCGAAGCGCGATCGAACGCCTCGCGGTGGAGTACTACCAGTTCGACGCGTACACCCCGAAGGGTGTTCCTGAGGAGCGCGCGTCCCCGATCATCGTGCACTGCGGGTACGCGGAGGTGAAGAGCAAGCACTGTGGGTTTCACATCTACAACAAGAACCGCCTCATTCGCATGTATCAGAGGTACGGCTCCCAGCTCCAGGCGAACGCGATGATGAAAGACATGCTCGGCGTCGTCGAGGCGGACTGCTTAGAGCCGACGCACAACAAGCAGGCGTTCAACACGACGGACATCGCGTACACGAAGTGCCAGCGGCACATCGAGCAGTGCATGAACGACTACTACTTCGGCGTGCAAAAAATTCGCCTCGCCGGGCTCGGGAGCGGGAACAAGCGGAGGCACCCGGCGAAGCAAAAGGCGGCGAAGAACAACGCGAAGAAGAAGTCCGCGTCCAAGAAGGAGCGGAGCCAGCGCGCGACTTCGTTCGGGAGCGACGACGACACGGACGAGGAGCCGTGGGAGGAGAACGACGACCCGAAGGGCGGGCTCAACGCGAAGCGGAACACGACGGCGCGCGCCAAGGCGAGAGTCGACCCGTTCCCGCGCCTCCTTCGCAAGCTCATGCGGAACAAAAACTCGTGGGCGTTCAACGAGCCCGTGGACGCGGAGTACTGGGGCGTCCCGGACTACTACGAGAGAATATCCACGCCGATGGACTTCGGGACGATCGCGACGCAGCTCGACAACGGCGATTACCGCACCGAAGGGAGCGCGCACGGGCCGTTGAAATTCGTCACGGACGTCCGGCAGGTGTTTTACAACGCGTGGACGTACAACCAGCCCGGGCACCAGGTGTACGGGTTCGCGCAGGACCTCGCGCGGATCTTCGAGACCGACCTCGCGAAGATCGTCGGCGAGAACGACGAGTGGGGTCTGCTCGTCGGGAACACGATGTCCATGGCGGGGCCGGCGCCGGAGCCGGAGAGGAGAAAGAGCGCGCCCGACGGCGGCGGCGGCGGCGGCGGCGGCGGCGGCGGGACCGCCGCCGCCTCGGCCGCCGGGAACGCGATCGTCGTCGTGAAGAGCGAGACCGGCGGGTCGCACGCCATCGACGCGGAGACGATCAAGGCGCTGGTGGACACGCGCGCGGCGCAGGCGATCGCGGAGGCGAACAAACAGAGGGACGAAGCGTACGCGGCGTTGCGGAAAGAGCGCGCGAGCCGCGAGGCGTTCGAAGCCGAGCTCGAGGCGCAGACGACGGAGTTGATTCGCTCCGCGCGCGAGGAGGCGAAGATGCAGAGGATGAAGCTCGAGGAGGAGAAGGAAACGTTGATGGGGTGTCTCAAGGATAGCAACGATCTGAAGCGGATGCTTCAGGAGGAGAACAAGGCGCTCAAGGCGCGGCTCGGGGGGGACGAGGCGTCCACGCAGATTTGAGCGACGACGTTCGAGGGGTTAAGTGAAGTGAAGAGAATTCACGGAGGACCGCCGCGGTCGAAGCGACGACGCGGTGCGGTAGCGAATTTATGAACTCCACGCCGTGGATTTCGATGGTATTCATCTTATTACGAGAGTAAATCACGTCGCATCGCTCGAAACGCGACGCGGCGTAGGGCTGAGCTGGGCGACGTCGGGTTGTTACCCCCGGTGTTGGAGTTTGCCGGTTTTTTCATCGCGTCGAACCCGCTGTTCGCGGAGGACAAGCGCTACGCCGGTCCGTACGACTCGATCGTGTGGAAGGTCGAGGACGACATCGTGTTCAAGGCGTGATCGAACGCCGCGTCGCGTTCGGTTCGTGATGACGTGAGCGATGCGTACAGTACAGTACCATATGTATGTTAAATATTCACAACAGAGGGGGTCGGAAAACCCCTGACAAGAGAGCGCCCGCGCTCGTTTCGATTTTACGTCTGGATACTCTTGGCGGTGTTGAGGAAATCTTCTGCCTCGTCATTGCCCGCGGTCCTGCTCCAGTACGGTTTCGGCGGCTTCAGGTCGGAACGGGCTATGGAACGGGCTACGGACTCCGGCGTCGGCTCGGGCTCCGGCGTCGGCTCGGGCTCCGGCGTCGACGTCGCCGGCGTCGGCTCGGGCTCTGGCGTCGACGTCACCGGCGTCGGCTCGGACTCCACCGTGTCGTCATGGTGATCGTCGGAGCCGTCTTCGGGCTCCGGCGTCGGCTCGGGCTCCGGCGTCGGCGTCGCCGGCTCGGGCTCCGGCGTCGGCGTCGCCGGCGTCGGCTCTGGCGTCGACGTCGCCGGCGTCGGCTCTGGCGTTGACGTCGCCGGCGTCGGCTCGGGCTCTGGCGTCGACGTCACCGGCGTCGGCTCGGACTCCACCGTGTCGTCATGGTGATCGTCGGAGCCGTCTTCGGGCTCCGGCGTCGGCTCGGGCTCCGGCGTCGGCGTCGCCGGCTCGGGCTCCGGCGTCGGCGTCGCCGGCGTCTGCTCTGGCGTCGACGTCGCCGGCGTCGGCTCTGGCGTCGACGTCGCCGGCGTCGGCTCGGGCTCTGGCGTCGACGTCACCGGCGTCGGCTCGGACTCCACCGTGTCGTCATGGTGATCGTCGGAGCCGTCTTCGGGCTCCGGCGTCGGCTCGGGCTCCGGCGTCGGCGTCGCCGGCTCGGGCTCCGGCGTCGGCGTCGCCGGCGTCGGCTCTGGCGTCGACGTCGCCGGCGTCGGCTCGGACTCCACCGTGTCGTCGTGGTGATCGCCGGAGCCGTCTTCGTCGTTCATCGAGTCCGTCATGGAGCCCGGCATGGAGTCCATCGTGGAGACCGGCATGGAGTCCCTCGTGGAGACCGGCATGGAGTCCATCATGGAGCCCGGCATGGAGTCCATCATGGAGCCCGGCACGAAGTCCATCATGGAGCCCGGCATGGAGTCCATCGTGGAGACCGGCATGGAGTCCATCGTGTCGTCGTGGTGATCGTCGGAGCCGTCTTCGTCGTTCATGGAGTCCGTCATGGAGCCCGGCATGGAGTCCATCGTGGTGCCCGGCATGGTGGCCATCGTGTCGTCGTGGTGATCGTCGGAGCCGTCTTCGTCGTTCATCGAGTCCGTCATGGAGACCGGCATGGAGTCCATCGTGGAGACCGGCATGGAGTCCATCGTGGAGACCGGCATGGAGTCCATCATGGAGCCCGGCATGGAGTCCATCATGGAGCCCGGCATGGTGTCCATCGTGTCGTCGTGGTGATCGTCGTCGAGGTGGCACACGCCGTGTTCTTTCCACGTCGTCTCCATCTCCTTCAGCATCGCGGCGATGTCGAAAGTCCCGTAGTGGGGGTGATTGTTGAAGTACTCGTCGAGCTTCTCGATGTTGGAGTCAGTCTTGTTGAGGAAATCGACGATGTCTTGCGGGACGCCGCAGTTTTCAATTAACGCGACGCCGTCCTGGATGCCCACGTGTTCCGCCATCGCCTTCGGGAATCCCTCCGGGAGGTCGCCCACGTTGTAGTTCAGCGGCGGCTCGGAGGAGTGTTCCGCGAGGGGTTTGTGGTCGTCGTCGTGGTCGTCGTCGTTCATGGAGTCCATCGTGGAGACCGGCATGGAGTCCATCGTGGTGCCCTGCATGGAGTCCATCGTGGAGCCCGGCATGGAGTCCATCGTGGTGCCCGGCATGGAGTCCATCGTGGAGCCCGGCACGGTGTCCATCGTCGTCGGCTCCGAATCCGAAGTCGGCGTCAGCATCGACGACTGCTCGAGCTCGTTCGCCTCCTGTTCCATCTGCGCCGCTTTCTTCTTGATCCTTTCCGCCAACGCGTGATGATCTTTCTTGATGGTCATCGTGAGCTCCTCATCCATCTTCTTTCGCTCTTCTTGGACGATGCCGTCAACCATCTTCGTGACCGCGCGGTCCATCTCGTAGAGATGCTTTGCCTCAGCTCGAACGCGCTCCATATCAGGTTCCAAGATCGCGCGGACGCCATTGTGGACGCGTTTGTCGACCACCGCGCCCGCGCCCGCTTCGGCGGCTTCGTACCCGAGCGCCGGGTCCTCGCCCGCGTCAGACATCGTGGTGCCCGGCATAGAGTCCATCGTGGTGCCCGGCATGGTGTCCATCGTGGAGTCCGGTGTGGTGTCCATCGTGGTGCCCGGCGTGGTGTCCGAGACGGCCGACGCGTCCGTCGGATCGATCGCGACGGTCGCCGCCGTCGCGTTCGAGACGTCCGACGCCACGTCCGCCGGATCTCCCTTCACCGCGTCGACGATGTCGTGCACGATGTCGTGCATCTCGTCTTTCGTCGGGAGGCGTCCGTGCTCCGCCTTGAACTTTTCGAGAAACGCCTCGGCGCGCGCGCGCACGACGCTCGGGTCCGGCCCCGCGATCCGCGCCGTCGCGTTCGCCGCGACCGCCTCCGCGCTCGCGAAATTATGCATCATGTCGTCCGCGACGTGTTCGAAGCTCTCGGTCGCGTGCTTCATCTCGTCTCGGAACTCGCGCTCCATCGCGCCGATCGCGCGGACGACGGGCGAGTAGGACGCGTTGGCGCGCGGCTCGTTCGCGAACGCCGCGTTCATCGCCTCCGCGGAAGCCGGGCACGGGTCGCCGCCGACGGCGCTCCAGCACGCGCCTCGCCCGTCCTCGACCTCCCACTCGCACGCGAATCGATCGGGGGCTTCGCACATCTCTTTCGTGACGTTCGCGCCCTCGCACAGGAGCTCGCAGCCCATCGTGCCAGGGTAATGCTCGGAGCCGGAGTGTCCGCGGTGGTGCGCGAGGATGTGGTTCGTCAGCTGCGCGGCGGCGTCGTCCACGGAGTCGAACGCGGCCGACGTCGGCGGCATCGCGCTCGCGTCGTCGCCGTTAGCGTCGCTTTCCTCGTGCATCTCCGTCGCGTGGCCGTCCTCGCCGACCACGACCGTGGACTCCGCGTGCGTCTTCCATGGCGACGCGTTGGGCTCGGGAGAGGGCGCGTATTCGGGAGAGGGCGCGGGCGCGGAAGAGGGCGCGGGCGCGGCGAGGATCGCCGCGCCCGAGCCCGCGGGCGCGCTCGTCGCGTTCCCGAGCCCGAGCTTCGCCGCCGCGCCGTGGCCGATCGCGCCGCGGCCGAGGACCGCGACCGCGGCGAGGCTCACGACGACCGCGGCGCCGATCGTCGGGAGCGTCGGAAACGCGCGCGTCTTCTTCGCGCCGCGGGGGCGAAGCAGGTAGTCGGTCTCGTCGGCGCGGGAGGCGCTCATGACGACGCGCGGGTCACGTCGGGAAATATCGACGCGCGGGCGCTCGTGCGGTGCGGCGCGCGCGCGGGTGTGCAGCCGCGAAGGGGCGGGGGACAGAAAGACCTACAGGGTAGAAAGGAAGAAGCTGATTGGCTGAGAGGGCCGCGTGTAACCAAGGTGTGTAACACCACCGGTAGCCCGTAGCCGCGGGGATATTTAAGCGTAACATGTCGCGATTAAGCTATGTTTTGACCGGAGAAGCGCGATCCAGGGCGAACGTTTTGAAAGGCGGACCCACGCCCACCGGCTTTGAAGCGCGATAGACGGGGCGGGGCGTCAGACGTTCACCGCGCGATGCGCGAGTCGGCGCGTCCCGAGGACTGCCTCTCGTGCCGCGTCATCGGCGCGTCCGCGTGCGTCGGTGCGCGCGCGCCCTCGGAATCGAATCGAATCGTCTCTCGAGCCCGCCGTCGCGCGTCGCGTCGCGTCGCGTCGCGCCCTCTCTCCCTCCATCCCTCTTCCGCGTCGTCCCTCTCGTCGTTGAACGAGCGCTCCTCCTTCCTCTTCGCGTCGTCTCGTCCGCGCAGGCTCGAGCGGGGTCATCGCGTACGAGCTCTGGGCCGGCGCGCCGAGGCCGCCGGCGCACCGATACGTCATGGGCGCGGTGGGCGGCGCGCTCTTCGCGATGGGCGTGTACCGCGCGTTGATGACGTGAGCGCGCGCGGGGGGGGTTGGGTCGCGTCGTACCGTTAGATCCGTTAGAGATAGTCTAGCTGCTAGAGATTAGAGTTCGTTGACGAGGGATCTATCAGCCAGGTCTCCCGCGCGTCGCCGTCGCGCCGCGCGCGCCGCTCGTCCCGACGTCACTGACACTCGCACAGCTCGAGATCCAGCGCCACTTTTAGGCACTGCTTCGAGCAGTACCACGCGCGGCGGCACTTGTGACACCGAACCTTCACGCCCTTCTTCGAGCATCGATTGCATCGCTTGTACGCCTTGACCTGCTTGCTGAAGCCGCTGTCGTCCCCGGGGAAGAGCGCCTCCTTCGCTCTCAGGAGGACGACGATCGCGCCGACGGCTCCGACGACGGGGAGCACGAGCGGGGGGAGAGGGATCTTTCGCAGCAGGGACGCCATCCTCGCGCGACGTCTTCTCGCGAGGCGCCCGCCGGCGAGGTCGTTGTGAGCGGATTTCGCTCTATGCGCCGGTGGATTTTATTATTCACTTTTTCGGGCACGGGAGCGGGAGCACGGGGATGGGGACGTGGATGCGGGGACAACAAAATTTGATAGGCCGCCTTGAAAGCGCGAACAAAATTTGAAAGAACGATTTTCATCGGCGCGTTATCGGCAATCAGGCATTCACCCTCGATCTCGCCTCGCGATTGCATAGCACGACGACCTGGGGCGGCTGGCTCTCGCGCGCGCTTTGAACGAGATAGCGCGACCGCCGCCGCATCCGCGCCGACGCACTGTCCCTCGCGCGTCGCCGCACGCTCACGATACGTGGCGCGGACATCACGCGAGCGCGCGCCGAGGGTCTCACCCGCGAGGTCGAATCCCGCGACGGGACCGCGACGACGCCGCGACGGGAGGGACGCGCGCGCGTTCAGGGTCGAGGCGGTATAGTCGTCGATCGGAAAAAGTTGGCGTAATCTTTTTTACCGAGCCACGACGCGAGCGAACGCGCCGTTCGCATCATGGGGAAGAAAGGAGGCAAGAAAGGGAAAGGGCTCCCGAACCTCAGCGATGACGAGGACGTCCCGGATCCGATCGCCGCCGGCGGTGGCGGCGGCGGAGGCGGCGGCGGAGGCCCGAAGAAGAACAAGAAGGGCAAGCGAAGAGGGGACGCGAGCTCGGACGAGGACGACGCGCCGCCCGCGAAAGCGCCGCCGGGGAAGACCGCCGCCGCCGCGGACGACGACGACGACGCCCCCGCGCTGTCGCGAGCGCAGAAGCGCAAGGACAAGAAGAACAAGAAGGGAGGCAAGGGCGGAGGCGGAGGGAAAGGCGGCTTCGACGACGACGACGACGACGACGACGATCTCCTCGCGCTCGCCGCGATGGGAGGCGGCGGCGGCGGCGGCGGCGGCGGCTCGGACGACTCCGAGGACGAGCCCCCCGCGTTCAAACCGCCGGCGAAGAACAACCAAAAGAAAGGAGGGAAGGGCGGCGGCGGCGCGGCCGGGTTCGCCGCGCTCATGGGCGGCGACTCGGACGAAGACGCCTCCGAGCCGGAGCCCGAGCCGGAGTCCGACTCCGACGGCGACGCCGCGCCCGCGCGCGGCGGCGGCGGCGCCGCCGCGGGGTTCGCCGCGCTCATGGGCGGCGACTCAGACGAAGACGACGACGGCGCCGAAGAGGAGCTGGAGCCGGAGCCGGAGCCGGAGCCCGAGCCGGAGCCCGAGCCGGAGCCCGACGTTCTCGTGAAGAAAAAGAAGAAAAAGAAGGGAGGCTTCGACGCGCTCGCGCTCGAGGACGACGAGCCCGAGCCCGAGCCCGAGCCCGAGCCCGAGCCCGAGCCGCCCGCGGCGCCGCCCGCGGGCGACGACGGCAGCGACGACGAGCCGCTCCTCCTCGTGAAGAAGAAGAAGAAGAAGAAGCCGCTCGATTTGAGCGCGCTGACCGGGGAGGACGAACCCGCGGCGGCGGCGGCGGCGGCGGAGCCGGGGTTGATCATCGCGGAGGTGACCGAGTGCGCGCCGCATCCGATGGCGGACAAGCTCACGATCTGCCAGGTCGACGTGGGCGACGGCGAGCCGCTTCGCGTCGTGTGCGGCGCCCCCAACGTCCGCGCCGGTCTGAAGGTGATCTTCGCGCGCGTCGGCGTCGTCGTTCCGAGCACCGGGGCGAAGCTCGCGAAGACGCCGCTGCGCGGGGTCATGTCGGAAGGGATGATTCTCTCCGCCGCGGAGATGGGGTGGATGCCGAAGGCGGTCGGGATCATCGAGTGCCCGAAGAAAGCGCCGGTCGGGGAGCCCGCGCCCTTGGACCCGCCGCCGGACCTCGCGATGGCGGACCCCGCGGCGAAGAAGAAGAAGAGCAAGGACAAGGACGGGAAGGAGAAGAAGGAGAAGAAGGAGAAGAAGGAGAAGGAGAGAGAACGCTCGCCGACGCAGGAGGCGGAGGCGGAGGCGCCGCCCGCGGAGCTCGTCCTCGGGAAGAAGAAGAAGAAGAAGGCCGCGCCGGAGCCCGAGCCCGAGCCGGAGCCGGAGCCGGAGCCCGAGCCGGAGCCGGAGCCGGAGCCCGAGCCGGAGCCGGAGCCGGAGCCCGAGCCGACGGCCAAGGAGGAAAAGACGAAGAAGAAGAAAAAGAAGGGCGGCGCCAAGGAGGAGGAGAAGACCGGGGACGACGACCTCGACGCGCTGTTCGCGGAGCTCGGGATCGAGAAGAAGGAGGAGGACGCCGGAGGCGGCGAGTCCAAGGCTGCGAAGAAGCGGCGCGAGAAGAAGGAGCGCGAGGCGGCGGCGGCGGCGGCGGCGGCGGCGGGCGAGGGCGGCGGCGCCGCGGCGGACGGCGCGGATGATGGCGGCGCGGCGGGCGGCGCGGAGGAAGGCGAGAGCGTCTGGGAGAAACAGCTCGAGGAGCTCGAAGCGCTGCAGGCGTCCGGGGAGAAGCTCAACGACTCGCAGAAGAATAAGCTCAAGAAGCTCAAGAAGAAGGCGAAGGAGAAGGAGGCGAAGGACGCGAAGGGCGGCGCCCCCGGCTCTGGCTCGAAATCGGGCGCCGGGAAGCCGTCCGCCGCGGTGCTCAGGATGCAAGAGCAGATTCGTCTCCGCGAGGAAGCCGAGGCCGCGGCCGCCGCCGCGGAGGCGGAGCGGATCGCGCAGGAGGAGGCCGAGGAAGCCGCTGCCGCCGCGGCCGCCGCGGAGGCGGAGGCGAAGCGCCTCGCGAAGAAAGAGCGCGAGCGTCTGAAGAAGGAGCAGCTGAAGAAGGAAGGGAAGCTCCTGACCGGGAAGCAAAAAGAGGAGCAACGGCGGTTGGAAGCGATGCGCGCGCAGATCCTGCAGAACTCCGGGTCGTCCGGTAACCTCGCCGCGGACGACGACGGCGACGGCGAGCTCAGGCGCTCCGTCGTCGTGGACGACCGCAAGAAGAAGAAGGAGCTGTTCGAGCAGCGTAAAGCCGAGGCGATCGCGCGCAAAGCCGCGGAGGAAGAGGCGGCGATAAAAAAATTGCAGGAGGACAAAGCCGCGGCCGCGGCCGCGGAAGCCGCCGCGAAGGCTGCGGCTGCCGCGGAGGAGAGCGACGACGCGGAGGACGACTGGGACGCCGTGGACGACCTCGACGCGCTCGTGAAGATCCCGAACAAGGCGGAGGAGGAGAGGAAAGCGAAAGAGGCGGCCGAGCGCGAAGCCGCGCGACTCGCCCTCGACGCGGAGAAGAAGCGCAAGGCGGCGGAAGAGGCCAAGGCGGCGAAAGCGACGGCGAAGCCCGCGCCGGGGAGCGGCGGTAAGGGCGAGAAGCCGTGGGCCGCGGCCGCGAGAGCGAAAGCGGAAGCCGCGAAAGCCGCGAACGCGGAGGCCTCGGATTCCGACTCCGAGAGCGGCTCGGATTCCGACGCGTCCGGTTCCGATTCCGACGCGTCCGGCTCGGACAGCGACAGCGACAGCGACAGCGACAGCGACAGCAGCGACTACAGCTCGTCGGACTACACCTCGAGCGAGGAAGACTCCGACGACGAGCGCGAGCGTTTACACCGGGAGAAGATGCAGGTCGCGAAGACAGCGCGTCTGGCGCGGTTCGAAGCGATCAAGGCGGCGAGGTCCGCGGATCGCCTGCGGTGCCCGATCATCTGTATCCTCGGGCACGTCGACACCGGGAAGACGAAGATCCTCGATAACATCCGTCGCACGAACGTTCAGGACGGCGAGGCTGGCGGGATCACGCAGCAGATCGGCGCGACGTTCATCCCGGACACCGCGATTCGCGACCGGACGTTTCAGCTCAACAAGGGCGAGCTCAAGCTCGACGTCCCGGGTCTCCTCGTCATCGACACCCCCGGGCACGAGTCGTTCACGAACCTCCGCTCGCGCGGATCGTCTTTATGCGACCTCGCGATCCTCGTCGTGGACATCATGCACGGCCTGGAGCCGCAGACGCTGGAGTCGCTGAACATGCTGCGGATGCGAAAGACGCCGTTCATCATCGCGCTGAACAAAATCGACAGGATGTTCGACTGGGACGCGAAAGCCGACTTCCCCACCCGGGAAACGCTCGCGCTTCAGAAACAGCACGCGCGCGCGGAGTTCGAGGACCGCGCGAAGAAGGTCATGCTCGAGTTCGCGAACGAGGGCTTGAACGCGGCGATATATTGGGACAACCCGGACGTGCGGAAGTTCATCAACGTCGTCCCGACGTCCGCGATCACGGGCGAGGGCATTCCCGACATGATCCACACGCTCGTGGACCTGACGCAGACGAGGATGAACGAACGCCTTCGGTTCTTCGACGCGGTGCAGTGCACAGTCCTCGAGGTGAAGATGCTCGAGGGTTTGGGGACCGCGATGGACGTCATCCTCATCAACGGCACGCTTCGGGAGGGAGACACGATCGTCGTCGCCGGGCTGCAAGGCGCGATCGTGACGACGATCAGAGCGCTTCTCACGCCGCAGCCGATGCGAGAGATGCGCGTGAAGGCGAACTACGTGCACCACAAGGAAATCTCCGCGGCGATGGGGATCAAGATCGTCGCGAACGGACTCGAGCAAGCGATCGCGGGGACCTCGATGCTCGTGCAGAACAAAGAGGACGACCTCGACGAGCTCAAGGACGAGGTGTTGTCCGACATGAAGAACGTCTTCTCGCGGGTGGACAAGAGCGGCGAGGGCGTGTACGTGCAAGCGTCCACGCTCGGGTCGTTGGAAGCGCTGTTGGAGTTCTTAAAGTCCGACGCGGTGAAGATCCCCGTCGCCGGGATCGCGATCGGGCCGGTGAACAAACGCGACGTCATGGGCGCGTCGGTGATGCACGAGCGGAAGCGACCGGAATTCGCCACGATTCTCGCGTTCGACGTGAAAGTCACGGAAGAGGCGACGCGGATGGCGAACGAGCTCAACGTCAAGGTGTTCACCGCGGACATCATATACCACCTGTTCGATCAGTTCACCGCGTACATGGCGGAGATCAAGGCGAAGAAGAAAGCCGCCGCCGCGGAGCACGTGTCCTTCCCGTGCGTGCTCAAGATCATGCCCAACTGCATCTTCAACAAGCGCGACCCGATCATCGTGGGCGTGGACATCGTGAAAGGCATCGCGCGCATCGGGACGCAGCTGTGCATTCCCTCGCAGGGGTTCATCGACATCGGTAAGATCGCGGGCATGGAGAGGGACCACAAGCAGGTGGACAAGGCGACGCCGGGGCAGTCGGTGGCGATGAAGATTCAACCCGTCAGCGCTGCGGAGAGCAGCCGACTGTACGGGCGGCATTTCGATCACAAAGACGAGCTCGTGAGCCGGATCACGCGCGAGTCGATCGACATGCTGAAGGAGAACTTCAGGGACGAGCTCGGGAAGGAGGACTGGCGGTTGGTCGTCGAGCTGAAGAAGAAGTTCGAGAACCACTACGGCGAACCCATGTGATGGAATCATTTTTTTACGCGTCGTCTTTTTATACGCGCGCCGCACCGCCCGCCTCTTCGAGCGGTCTGTCTCGCTACCTAGGCAAACAAAGCACACAAAGCATACTTCTGGTTTTCTCAACCGCGTCACACGTGCTCTAGCGCCTCGAGCGGGTAGTACCACCCGTACGTCGGGTATCGCCCTCCGGCGATGGCGACGAGGCCGTTCGGGACGGATAACCCGACGACCGGCGACTGCCGATACGCCTTGGAGACGACGCCCACGGGGAAGGGCTTTCCCACGGTGTCGTCCATGCCTTGCTCCCATCCGACGGCATAGTCCTGCGGCGGTTGGGTCGGACGCGAGGGTGGTCGGGGGGGTCAGGCGCGAAGCGCGGAACGACTGAAGAAGATCAAAAAACCAAAAAACCAAAAAACCAAAAAACCAAAAAACGCGGGCGGCGCGCGGTGGGCGCGCGCCTGCGCGTCGCCCTCGCCGCGGCACATCTTCTTCACCGATTCCACGTCCTTCTTCACGCGGACCCACATGCCTGTCGTCACGTTCTCGTGCGTCAGCGGGATCCCCCGCTGCTCGACGACGGACAGCTTGCGCGTGTACTTCATCTTCCTGCGCGGTTTCGAACGAACAGAAAAAGAAGCGAGCCGCGTCAGGCGAGGCTGCGCGGACGGATACCTGTACACGGACGGTGTCCTCGGAAAACCCGAGAGACGCGTCGGGGAGGGGCGAGGGGGCGAGCGAGGAGCCGACGCGCGCGAGGCGAACGCGCGAACGCGTCTTACGCGCGATCGATACGCGATTCGCGTCGTCGAACCCGCGCGCGAGGACACGACGCGCGCGCGCGCGCGCGCGCGTCCGGCGACGATGCTCGCGCGAAATCTGTCGGTAAAAGCGCCCGGAGAGCGAAAGCGCGTACCTGAATCCGGGGGGCATCTCCCCCAACGTCATCGCGTCCAGCTTCCTCTTCGCGCTCTGCTCCGGCAGCGACGCCTCGTTCACCGCGACCCACGACCGGTGCTTAAAGTGCGTGCACACGGTCTCGAGCCTCGCGAGGTCGCGGCCGTCGAGGAACGAGCAGACGTGCCCGAGGACGTCGTCGCTCAGCGAGAGGAGCCTCGACGCGCGCTCGTTCTCCGAGCGGTTCCTCGCGAGGAGGTGCTGCCGCCGCGTGAGCGGGCCGCGCTGCATCGCGCACGCGGCGACGTTTTCGGACGACTTCGCGTTCGAAGGCGCCGCGCGCGACGGCGCGTTGCTCAGGGCTCGGTTACTCAGCATGTCGCGCGCGGGGGGCGTCCGTGCGAGAAAAACTGACACTCTTTTTCTTCCTCTCAGCGGTTTTTTCGTCATCCATTTTCCCGGGAGCGACCGCGGTCGGTACACGTAGGTTCTCTTGATCGGTCGATGACACTGGATGACACGTATTCATCGGTCAGCTGAAAGGGAAAGTGATCAAATGTTGAAACCGAGGGATGGGTGAAATACGATGCCGATCCGTCTGACGAGAGAAAATCGACGAACGGCGATCCGCGCCGGATCGCTTGACGGCACCCGGTGCCGGCTTTTATTACTGTCACTCGGCGCCGTCCCGTCCACCGCCGTCGCGCGCTGGCCGGCCGTCATGGTGAAGAAGGACGTGGATAAACACGCGGGGAAGTCCTCGGAGCACGCGCCGCTGGTCCCCATCCCCGGGCTCTCCACCGCGGAGGCGCGGAAGCGGCGGTTAGAGGAGGACGCCGGGAGCACGGAGGAGCGAAAGAGGCGCGCGCAGGTCGCGAACTGCGACGCGCAGCGTCGATGTCGCGAGCGCAAGCGCGAGCACGTGAAACAGCTCGAGGACGAGAACGCGCGGCTGAGGGAGACGAACGCGCTGTTGGAGACGCAGCTGCGCGAGTGCGAGCGAAGGCTGCGAGAGCTCGAGGGCGGCGCGCCGCGAACGAACGCGGCGTCGGGGAGCGCATCGCGGCCGATTAAAAAGCGCTGACGACGGCGAAGACTCATTCACTCGCGAGAGACGCCCCGGCCCCCGCCCCCCCCCGCGCGCGAAGTATCACGACGCGTCGCGCGCGCGACAGTATTAGCGCGCGCGAGATGTAGCAACGAACGATCGAATGTAAACGCGGCGTGCTATCCGCCGACCGACGACGCCTCCGCGTTTTCGGCGTTCGCTCGCCCGTAGGCGCGAACCGATCGATCGATCGACCCTCCGCCGCTCGGAGAGATGCGACGGGCAAAGTCCTTAAGGATCGGCGTCCACATCGCCAACGCGGTCGTATGGGGACCAGTGTGAGATAGAACGCACCTCAGGTTCGCTCGCTCGCTCGCTCCTCCGTCCTTCTTTATTCACGACGCGATCTGATCAAACTCCGCGAACGCTCTCTCAAGCATCTCCGGGCACCCCGTCGGCGCGATCAGCCCTCGCTTCAGCGCGTCTTTCTTCAACCCGACGGTGTACTCCTCCGGGAACTTGTAGCCCAAGCCGTCGTGGAACTGGTGATACACCTCGGCTCGGTAAAACGGCAGCGCGGCGGAGTCGTAGATCCAAACCGCGTTGAAGACGTCGTCCTCGCTCGCGTCTTTCCCGGACATCTTGTTCCCATCGCCTCGCACGAGCTTCATCCCGTTGACGTTCTCTTCTTCGATGACTCGCATCAGCGGCGAGTCCGCGCCGCCGGGGAGGCCGATCATGTTGCGGTACCCCGGTCCCGCGTCTTGCGGGTCCAGGCGCTGCATGCCGAACCCGCGAATCTTGCGGAAGTTGGCGAAGTACGTCCTGCGGCGTCGGCGTCGGCGTCGGCGGCGGCGTCGGTCGGTCAGTCAGTCGGTCGTCGTCGTCGTCGTCGTCGTCGCGGAGGTGGGAGGCGGGAGCGGGCGCGGGAGAGGGAAGAAAGAAGAGAGCGAGAGAAGAGCGAGAGAGAGGAGAGAGAGAGAGAGGAGAGAGAGAGAGAGGAGAGAGAGAGGGGATCGTTCGTTCGTCACTCACTTTGCGAACTCGCGCAGGTCCTCCACGGCGGCGTCGCCGTCGTCGCTGAGCCTCGTCCGGACGACCTCGCCGTGGCCGAGTCGCTCGTACACCGTGTCGGGGGCGCCGTAGTAGTAGCACACCTTCCCGTCCGGACCTTTCGTGGAGTACCCGCCCGCGTATCCGACGAGGGAGGTGACCTCCGCGTCGCTTCGGCCGCGTCGACGCTCCGCCTCCACGAACTCGTGCTGTCGGCCCCAGAAGCACCCGTTTCCGAAGTAAATCTCCGTCCCGGGCGCGGCCTCCGCGACGGCGAACAGCTCGACGCCGCCGCCGCCGCCGACGGCGCGCGCGGCGACCGCCTCCGCGGCGGCCTCGGACGACGACGTCGTCGTCGCGGAGGAAGCCGCGGACGCGGCGTCGACGAAGAACGTCGACAGCGTCGCCGCGAGCGCGGCGCCGAAGAAGGAGCGACGTGTCGTGGACGACGACGCGTGCGCCGGGCGCGGGGGCTCGATCTCGGGCGCCGCGCTCGCGCGCGCGGCGAGATGACGCGACGACGACGCGAAGCGCGCGCGCGACGCGCGGCGTGCGGAGGATATCGCGAGGGGAGGGGCGAACGTCGTGGTCGACATGACGGCGTCGTCGGGAGCGTCGATGGCGCGCGGATATCTGGCGGAGTCGTCGCGTTGTCGTCGTCAGCTCTCGCGATCGCGTCCAGTCGTCTCGCTCGCGTGCCAGATCTAGGATGCCGTTCAAACGCCGCGCGCGGCCGCACGTGCACGCGATCGAGGACGCGAGGTCACGTCGTCGCGCGTCATGAGCGACCGCGACGCGCCGGCGTGGAATCCCCCGCCGCCGAAACCGGCGTTGAAACCGCCGCCGCCGAGCGCGCCGCGAAGAGAACCCGAGCGCGACGCGGGGAACCGCGGGCACGCCGCGCCGTCGTCGGGATCTCATCGTCCTCCTCATCATCGGCCGTCCGAGGGGTGGCCCGCGCCCGCGCACGGCTCGCACGGCGGCGCGTGGAGAGCGCAAAATCACGGCTCGCGCATTCGCGACGATCCTCCGGGGGCGGCAAAAGCCAGAGCGCCGTACGGACCCGGCGGCGGAGGAACGAACGAGCGATGGCGAACCGGCGACGGCGGCGATTGGGCGGGACCCGCCGCGACGCAAGCTGTACCTCCGGCGCCGCCGCCGTCGTCGTCGTCGCGTCCGCCGGATCACCGCCCCCCCGAGGTCGCGCCGCGTCCCGCGCCCGCGCCTCCGGCGATGCCGCCGCCGACGCGCGCGCCCGCGGCTCCCGCGGCGCCGCCGCCGACGCGCGCGCCCGCGCCGCCCGTCGCCGCCGCCGCGGCGGCGACGACGAGCGCGCCCGGTAACCGATACGCTGCGTACAGCGACTCGGACGACGACGACGACTCGGACGACGACCGCGGCCGCGGAAGCGCCGGGAACCGAGCCGGGGACGGCGCGAGGGATAGGGAAGCGGCCGCGGACGGAGACGGGGGCGATCGCCGCGACGAGCCGCGCGCGAGCGGCGCGGACGGCGGCGATCGGCCCGGGCCGTCGACCGCGGCGGCGGCGCCGCCCCCGCCGGCGGCGATCAAACCGCCGACCGCGCCGCCGCGTCGCATGGACCCGGTCGGCGCGTCGGCGGCGGCGAAAGCGCCGCCGCCGAGCGTCATGAGCCTCTTGGGGAGCATAAGCAAAGCTCCGAAGATCGCGGTCGCGGTGCCGACGAGCGGCGGCGGCGGCGGCGGCGGCCCGCAGGCGAAGGCCACGGCGATCGGCCTCACCGAAGCCGAGATCGCCGAACGCGCGCGGAAGCGCACCGAGGGGCTGCCCGTGAAGCCGCCGTCCGCGGACGAACACAAGAAGCGCGCGCGGGAGGGCGTCGCGTCGAACGACGGCGGAGGGAAGAAGCGTCGATTGCCGTCGCCGGCGGCGTCGCGAGCGCCGCCGCGATCGCCGCCGGTGCCGCCCGGCGTCGTCATGAAGGACAGGAGCCAGCCCGCGGGAGGGAAGGAGTACTTCACGAAGAACTGGTCGGACTTTTTAGAGTCGTGCCTGGGGATGGACCATAAGGAGGCGCAAAAGGAACTGGACGCGCTCGTGCCGTGGTCGGCGCACCCGTTCCAGTCGTACAGGTTTTACGGCTCGGTCGCGACGGCGGGGGGATTCGAAGCGCTCGACGCAGGCACCATGGAGACCATCTACGAGAGGGGGGGGTTGAAGAAGAACTACCGCGCGGGGCATCCCGAAGACATCAAGATGCTCGAGAAGGCGTACGACGACTACTTCATGCACTACGAGAGGTGTCATCCCGACGACATCCCCGGGAAGATCAGCGACTCGGACTCCGACTCCGACTCCGACGAGGACGAGACGTCGGCGTCGGAGAGCGAGGAGGAAGACGCCACGGACAGCGACGAGGACGACGACGCGAGCGACGAGACGAAAAAGAAGAAGAACAGCTTCAAGGTCCGCCTCAACGTCGACGAGAAGAAGGAGAAGAAGAAACGCGCGCGCCCGAAGAAGGAGAAGCCCGCGAAGCCCGGCGGCGGGAAGAAGCGAGGCGGCGGCGCCAAGGCGGGCCCGGGGGCGATCGACGAGAGTCGCGTCTGCCGCGTCGGGCACCCCAAGGTGATCGTCGGCGAGCCGCCCACCGGGTGGCCGCTCGAGGCGAAGCCGGACGCGCACGGCCCGGGGTATCTGTACTACGCCGGGGACGTGTACGTGCAGTACCTCAAGCGCGCGACGGGCAATCACGTGGACGAGTCGTACCGGCGGTTCACCGCGGACGGAGGCGACGGCGGCGCGTTCGAGGACACGGATCCGAAGGGGATGGAGGAGGTCGGGAAGACGCAGGCGAACTTGCGGTCGAAGGTGGCGATCGCGAGGTACCTGGAGCGTTGCGGCGTCGCCGTGGGCGACGATCTGAAGGGGATGAAAGGGAGGAAGAAGGCGTGATGAGCGCGGGAGTAGAGGCCGCGGGTGCGTTCCATGGCCTACGAAACAAGTAGGCCCTACATCGGTCAGTTGAAAGGAGCCGCGATCAAATAGCCCTATTGAACCCATATCGCGAACGAGAGAAAAATCGTCGTCGACCCTTCCCGCGGTTCCCGCGAAAAGTCAACCGCCGCAAGACGTCGCCCTCCCGTCAGGTGCCGCGGCGCGGAGAGGCCCGGCGGACGTCGAGGCGAGGACGATGACCTCCCCGGCGCCCCCCCTGAGCGTCTCCGACGCCGTGGAGGCGCTGTCGCGTCTCCTCCGCGCCCCCCCCGACGCGCAGTCCCCCGCGGACAGTCTCGACGAAGCCCGCGGGCTCGAAGGCCTCGCGGTCGCGCTCGCGTCCGGGCACGATCCCGCGGCCGGGTCCGAGGCCTCCGTGAGCGCGATGCGCGAGCTCTTCCGCGCGCTCGTCACCGAGCGCCTCATGTCGCCGTCGTACGTCGCCGCGCCCGGGGAGGACGGCGCCGCGAGCGCGGAGAGCGTCCTGCGCGTCCTGCAGTGCGCGCGTCTGCTCCTTCGCGATCGATGGTTCGTGCGCGAGCTCGTCGCCGTGGACGGCGCGGTCGCCGCGCTGGGGGGGAAGTACCGCGCGTACGCGGTCAGGCACTGGGACGCGGACGACGACGCGGCGGCGGCGGCGGGAGGGGAGAAGGACGAGCGCGCGCGCGACGACCGCGGCGACCGCGCGAAGAGCGCGTTCGGCGTCGAGATCCTCAGCGAGCTCGCGTCCGTCTTCAAGAAGCTCGCGAGCGACGGCGAGTCGTGCCCGTGGCGCGTCCTGCACGACGCCGCGGTTCCGACGACGGCGGCGGGGCTTCTGCCGACGCGCGACGCGTCGTTGCTCGCGAGCGCGCTCGTGACGCTGTGCGTCCTCGTCGCCGCGTCCGAGGAGTGCGCGGTCCCGCTCCTCGCGTCGGACGGGCTCGATCATCTTCTGCACATCTTCCTCGAGTACGCCCCGCCGTTTAAGCACCTCGCGGGCGATTTACTCCACCTCGTGTGCCGCCTCCGCGACGGTCGGCGCGAGGTTCGGCGCTTAGGCGGCGTCACGCTCGTGCTCGGGTCGCTGCACGCGGCGAGCGGGGACGAGATCGCGCTCGAGGCGTCGCTGAGGTGCGTTCTATACACTGGTCCCCATACGACCGCGTTGGCGTGGTGAACGCCGTTTCTTAAGGACTTTTGCCGTCGTCTCTCTCCGCCCACCCCTCGCTTTCAATCCCCGCCCTCGACGCCTTTCAACTCCAACTGACGCCAATGAACTCCACCCCGACGACGCTTTGTATGGAACGACCCTGAGGGTGTTGGGAGGGTTGCTGAGCGACTCCGCCGCCGCCGCGGAGACGCGCGCGGTCGGCGGCGTGCCGATCCTCGTCTCCATGCTCGCCGCGGACGCGGACGCGCGGACCGGCGGGGGCGGGGGCAGGATGAAACTGAAACGGCTGGGATCTCTAGGGGGAGAAGACGAAGCGTCGGGCGGCGGGATGTCGACCGTCGCGTCGCCCGCGGTGACGTGTCTGCTGTGCGGCGCGCTCACGAAGCTGGCGTCCGACGACGAAGGCGGCGCGCAGATTCGGCAGTGCAACGGCGTGTACCTCCTCGGACGGCTTCTCACTGACACGCACGCGGCGTCGACGTCGACGTCGACGTCCTCGAGCGACGGCAGCGCAAATGAGGGTCCGCGGCCGCTGGACGAGGTCCAGGCGCACGCGTTTCGAGCGATGCGGTACCTGTTCAGCGTCGAGAGGAATCGGAAGGTTTTCAAGCGCCTGTTCCCTCCCGCGCTGTTCGCCGCGTTCATAGACGTCGGGCACTACCAGTCCGACGTGAAGATGTACCGTCCGCTCGCGGCGCGCTGGCGCGAGCTCGGAGCGGACGCGGTGCGGGCGACGCGGAAGGCGCTGGAGGACATCAACCGCGTCGGAGGCGTCGGCGCCGAGAAAAAGATCGTTCGCGGGTACGTCCTCGAGGAGCTTCTCGGCGCGGGCGCGTTCGGGAGCGTGTACCGAGTTCACAAAGAGCGAAGCAAGGGCACGATGTGTGCGATGAAGGCGCTGAACCCGGAGGAGGAACCGACGCGGTTCGGGACGACCCCGGAGGAGATCACGCGATCTGTCGGACGCGTCGCGAGCGAGGTCAACATCCTCTCGCGGCTGTCGCATCCGAACATCGTGCGCTATCACGAGTCCTTCAACGAGTCCGGAACGCTGTACATCGTCATGGAGCTCGTCGAGGGCGCGAGTCTCTTGGATCACCTGACGTCCACCGCGGAGAAGGGGCGACGAATGAGCGAGGAATCCGCGTGGAACGTGTTCCTGCAAGTCGTTCTCGCGTTGCATTACATTCACGTCGAGAAGAACGTCGTGCATCGCGATTTAACCCCGAATAACATTCTCCTCGAGGACGACACGCGAAGGGTGAAGATCGCGGACTTTGGCCTCGCGAAGGCGTACGAGCGCGACTTCGGAGCGGTCCCCGCGGCGCCCGCGGCGACGCCGCGGGAGCGAAGAAACGCGGAGGTGATGCAGAGCGCCGTCGGGACGATGCCGTACAGCTGTCCGGAGATCATCATGCACGAGGCGTACGGCGCGAAAGCGGACGTGTGGTCCCTTGGGTGCGTCCTGTACCACATGCTTGCGCTTCGACCGCCGTTCGACGCGAGCAACCCGATCACGATGGCGAGCGCGATCGTGGAGGGGCGGTACCCGTCGTTGGAGCCGCTCGTCGCGCGCATCGGCGGCGGCGATCGGAAAGGCTCCGGCGGACCGTACTCCGCCGCGCTCGTGGGGCTCGTCGGTCGGCTCATGACGATCGATAAGGAGAAGCGACCGAGCATCTCCGAGGTCGCGGCCGCGTCCGCGCCGTACTTGATGCGATCGATGGATAAGATACAGAGCGATAACGACCGGCTGAGAGAAGACGCGATTCGCGAGGGAAGACGCCGAGCCGCGGACTCGACGTTAGAACGCCGCAAACGCGAGGCGCTTCGCAAGCTCACGGGGCTCGCGCACGACGACGACGACGGCGCCGGCAGCAGCGGCGCGGCGACCGGGGACGTGTCCGAGACGGAGACGGACGCGTCCGGCGACGGCGACGCCGCCGCCGCCGGCGACCGCGCGACCAACTCTGGCTCGGGCGCGCGCTCCGGCTCGGGCGCCTCCACGCCGCGTCTGAACAGCGGTCGTAGCTTCAAGATCGCCCCCGATCGCCTCCGCGCGGTCGCGGACCCGCTGTCGCAGATCCTCTCGACGCTGCACAAGCTCGTTTTCATCGACCAGCTCCCGCCGGGGAGCCGCAGGGACCCGCGAAGGGCGTCGATCGTTAGATACAAGCGCGCGCTCTTCGCGGGGTCGAACCACGCGGGGTTCATCAAGGCTGAGGCCGCGAAGCTCAGCGCGGGGTCGCGGGAGGAGGTTGCGATCGGCGACGCGCGGCTGCTCGGTGGCGGCGACGGCGCGTGCACGTACGAGACGTTGGGGAGGGCGATGGAGGAGCTCCTGCGCGAGCACCGGTTTTACCAACTCGGCGCTCGAGGAAACGACGCGTAGCCGAATTGAATGAATTATAGCATAGAGCGATCTGATCACGAGTACGAGTAGACTTACAACAGGTTTCGCGCTCGCGCGTCGCGAACGAACGGCGCGACGCGTCCGCCGCGGTCGTCATATCAACATCCCCGGCGCCGCGCGCGACGCCGACGCCATCTCCATCGGCTCCAGCGGCGTCGGCGCGAACCACTTCGGCTGCTCCGCGCGCAAAAATTCCTCCGCCTCCGCGTCGAGCAAGTGCATCGCCGTGAGCTGCACGAGCGCGCTCGCGGGCAGCGACCCCTCCAGCCGGTGCACCTCCGCGCCCTCGCGCAGCCACAGCGTCGTCGGGTACGCGCCCACGGCGTGCGCCGACGCGAGCGCGGGCGCTTCCTCCGCGTCGAGCTTCGCGACGACGACGTCCGCGACGGCGCGCACGTCGTCCATCGCGCGCGCCAGCTGCTCGAGCTCCGGCTTGAGGACCGCGCACGGGCCGCACCACGTCGTGCCGAAGGATACGACCGCGGTGCCGCCCTCCGCGAGCGCGCACTCCGCGCGCTCCGCGTCCCAGATCTCGAGCTTGTCGAACGGCGACCCGGACGCGCGGACGGCCGGCGACGACCTTCCGCGCGCAATGCGTCGCGCGGAGGGTAACAACGACGACGACGACGCATCGCGCGCGGAGGGTCGTCGCCGCGACGACGCGCGAGCCGCCGCGGCGTCGCCGCGCAGCGCGCGCGCGCTCGTCAACGACGACGCGAGCGGCATGGCGTTCGCGAGCGGCGAGGCTGCGGAGCGGCGCGTCGAGGAGCGCGAGGTCGCGCGGTGCGCGGGGGTCTGAGATGACGCGGCGAGCGGCGGGCGTTCGCGGCTGATGACGCGAGATCCGTCCACGTCATCCACCCACTCGGCACTGCCGAACCGCGCGACGCCCGCGCACTCCGCGTCGCGCGTCCGACGTCATGAGCGCCGCGTCCGCGCTCGCGTCGCGCGCGCGCGTTTCGTCGTCGTGGTCCAAGAGAACCCGCGGCGCCGCGGCGCATTCGCGCTCCATCGCGCGCGTCCGCGCGGCGCGTGCGGCGTCGCCCGCGACGACGACGCCGGAAAACGACCGATCGCCGACGCGCGAAGATCGCAAACCGAAGATCGCGGTCGTCGGCGCGGGATGGGGCGGCTTCGGCGCGGCGAAAGCGCTCTGCGAGGCTGGATGCGACGTGACCCTCCTCGACGGCATCCCGGACCCCACGGGAGCGACGCCGTCGACGACGCCGTCGGGGAAGCCGTTCGAGTACGGCACGCGCGGGTTCTGGAAGGACTACCCGAACATCGAAGCGATGCTCGCGGAGACTGGGGTGCGAGAGGAGGACGTCTTCACGCCGTTCACCGCGTCGAGCTTCTTCTCCCCGGACGGTCTGGAGGCGACCGCGCCGGTGTTCAGCGCGAGCGAGTTCCCGCGACTCCCCTCGCCGCTCGGGCAGGTCTTCGCGACGTTCGATAACTTCCGTCGCCTGCCCTTGAGCGACCGCGCGTCCATGGTCGGCCTCCTGTACGCCACGCTCGACCTCGGGAGAGACGACGCGACGTTTCGCGCGTACGATCGAATGACCGCGCACGACCTGTTCATACGCATGGGGTTGAGTAAACGTCTCGTGGACGACTTCATCCGCCCGACGTTGCTCGTGGGGCTGTTCAAACCCCCCGAGGAGCTCAGCGCCGCGGTCACGATGGAGCTCTTGTACTACTACGCGCTCGCGCATCAGGACTCGTTCGACGTTCGGTGGATCGCGAGAGGGACGGTGACGTCGTCGCTGATTCGCCCGCTCGCGGAGCGCCTCGTCGAGAGACACGGGTTGAAAGTGTTGGGCGGGTGCCGCGTCGAGGAGGTGACCGTGGACGAGGCGAGAGGCGTCGCGACGGGGTTGACGTACGTCGAGAACGCGACGGGGAAGGTTAGTCGGGGTGGAGATCCTCACACTGGTTCCCATACGATCCCGTCGGCGTGGTGAACGCCGATCCTTAAGGACTTTTCCTGGCGCATCTCTCCACCTATCCCTCGCTTTCAATCCCGACATACCTCGACGCCTTTCAACTTCAACTGACGCCTTTCAACTCCACCCCGACTAGACGCGCGCGTTGGACGACGTCGACGCCGTCGTTCTCGCGCTCGGCGCCAAAGGCACGCGCGCGGTCGTGTCATCGTCCCCCGGGCTCGCGCGCGCCGCGCCGGAGCTCTCTCGCGCGGCGTCTCTCGGCGGCATCGACGTCGTCACGACGAGGATATGGCTGGACAGGTACGTGCGGGTGGAGAACCCCGCGAACGTGCTGTCGCGGTTCGACGGCTTGCGCGGCGCCGGCGGGACGTTTTTTATGCTCGACATGCTGCAACGCGAACACGAGGTCGAGCTCTGGGGCGGGGAAGAACCGAAAGGGAGCGTCCTCGCGTGCGACTTTTACAACGGCGGCGCCGTCGCGTGCATGTCCGACGAGGATATAATCAAGTTACTCATGGACGAGCTCCTCCCCGCCGCGGTGCCCGCGTTCGCGGAGGCGAATGCGCTGGACTCGCACGTCGTTCGATGCCCCGGCGCGGTGACGTGGTTCTCCCCCGGGTCGTTCGAATCCCGGCCGCCGTTGCAGACGTCGCTGTCGAACGTCGTCTGCGCGGGGGATTGGGTGCGGATGGGCGAACGCGAGCACGGCGCGAAGGGTTTGTGTCAAGAGAGGGCGTACGTGTCCGGGTTGGAGGCGGCGAACGCGTTGACGCGAAGTCGCGACGCGCTGGCGGACGTTCGCGCGCGCGGCGGCGTCGGTGGGCCGCATCCGGTGTTGCCCGTGCGCGCGGACGAGATGCAGGTGGTGTTGGGAAGGGCGGCGAATAAGGCGGTGATGGACGCGCTGACGCCGTTCGGGCTCGCGTCGCCGTGGGTGCGGTGACGAGGGGGCGACGGAGCGTGAGAGAGATTTCCACCGGTGTGCGATGAAATCTGAGCCCAGATCGACCGATCGAAACTTTTGAAAGGAAAACGTTCACCGCGGTTCCGTCTCTTAATAACCAGGAGCGCTCGTCGCGCGAAGCCGCGAACTGCACACAAAATTAGGGCGGAGCGCGGAGGACAGATCGCCGCGCGCACGATGGCGACGAAAGGCGAGTATGACCAGGCGACGTGGTCGCCGTGGATGGCCAAGCGCACGTACGAAGCCCCCGACGCGATGTCGCTCCAGGCGTTCAAGCTCGCGCTCCTGAAGAAGCGCCTCGCGGAGGCGACGGCGACCGCCTCGGCGACGGCGTCGTCGAGCGCGAAGAGAGAAGAAGCGCTCGGCGACGTGCGCGCGATCCGCGCGGAGCTCACGGCCGCGAAGACGCGCGAACGGCAGCGCGAGTGCGCGGACCGCCACGCGTCCGCGGCGGAGGCGGCGACCGCGGCGAGGGACGCGGCGACGGACGCGCGCGAGAACGTCGAGCGCTTGAAGCGCGAATTACGCGAGGAGGAGTCCTCGATCAGGGCGAAGAGCGAGCATCTGCAAGACGCGCGCGCGAAGGCGCTGCAGGAGCGCGAGCGCAAGCGCGCGGAGCAGCGAAGCAAGATGGAGGAAGAGCTCGCGCGCCGAGAGTCCGAGCGGCACGCGCAGGTGAAATCGCTGAAGCTGGTGCTGAAGGAGCACGGCGACGCGAAGAAAAAGATCGCGGAGGACGCGGCGCCGGAGGACGGGGAGTTGCCGCTGCCGGGGCAGGCGCCGTCGTCGGGGATGACGGGGGGGTCGAACGCGACGACGCCGGCGCCGGGTGACCGCGGCGGATTCGGCGGCGGCGGCGGGGGGGGGGGCTGGGGCGTCGCCCCGCAGAGCGGCGGCGGCGGGCAGTGGGGGAGAGCCGCGACGCACCAGCGGCCGCAGATGGGGTCGGGGCGCGGCGGGTGGGATCAGCGCGGCGGCGGCGGCGGGAGGGGGGATAACAAGCGCCCGCGGTCGGGATGGGACAGGACCTGATGCGATCGTCTGGGAAAGTCTCGTCGTCTACGATGAGAGAAATATCTTAGAGCTACGAATACGGCGCGCGACTTTACGGAACGGACGCGTCCTCCTCCTCGAACGCGCGCACCGTTTTCAAGATATCCATCACGAGCGCGTCGACGTCCAGCGCGTCGGGGTGCCTCCCGTCGCGCGCTTCCCCCACCGGCAGCGCGTTGACGATCTTCTGCACCCCGCCCCGGGGCTTTTGCGTCTCTGCGGCGATCGTCTTGATCGCGCCCTTCTCCACTCTTTTCTTCCCCAGGTGTCTGTCGTACAGGTCGTCGTAGTACTCTAAAAGGCCCTCCGCGACCGCGGTGTAGTCGCCACTCCGCAACCGCGTCACGAGCGAATTACAACGCTCGCCACCGAGCCGTTTTTGTAACTTCTCGAGCGACTCCGTCATCGATTCCAACCACCCGGGCGCCGCGCGGTGTTCCTCCGACGCGTAGTCCTCGACGAGCACGCGCAACCGAACCTCCGACGGCGCGACGACGTTCACGACCAGCGGCGCGTGGCGCATGCGATGAAACAACCCCGGGTCCACGGAACACTTCCCGACGTGCGGGCCTTCGTCCTCGATGAACACCCAACGCGGGGACGGTCTCGATCCCGCCCACGCGCACGCCACGAGGTTCGAAAAGTGCTCCGACGTCGGCTGCTCCGGCGGTCGTCCCACCCACCCGAACGCGCTTCCGCTGTGCGACGCGAGGCCTTCGAGGTCGATGACCTGCTCGCCGGCGTCGCGTAACGCCAGAAGCGCGCGCGTTTTACCCACCCCCGTGCGTCCACCGACGATGCATACGTTGGGACCGCGCGGCGGCGACGCCTCGAATTCGTTTTCGTTCGCGGTGTCGTCGTCGTCCTGCTCCTCCCCGCCGAGCGCGCGCGCGTCGTCTTTCCCCGCGTCCCCAGGGAGCTCCGCCGCGGGGGTCCAGCGCGACAGCACCCACCGCCGGAACGCTTTGTACCCCCCGCGCATCACGCGAACGTCGACGCCGCGGTCGGCGAGCGACCGGCGAAGGAACCACGCGACGCTCGACGACCGCATCCCGCCGCGCCAGCAGTGCACGTACACGGCGGTCGTCGCGCCTCCTCTCTCGCCGTCGCCGCCATCGCGGTCGCGGATCTTCTTTCTCTCCTCCACCAACGCGCTCGCCGTCGCGATGATGTCCTCCAGCTTCGGTCGCGTCGCTTTCATGCCGAGGACCATCGCGACGCCTCTTCCTTGCTTCGCGAACGCGATCCCGACCTTCGCTCGCTCGTCGTCCGTGAACAGCGGCATCGACGTCGCGCCCGGGATGTGCCCGCGCGCGTACTCCCCGGGCGATCGCACGTCGAGGACGATGTCTCCGCGACGCGCGGCGCGGACGACGTCGTCCACGGACGCCTCCGCGCGCTTGATCGTCCGCCGCACGCCCGCGGCGAACGCCTCCATGGACGTTTCGTGAAGCGCGACATCGGGACGCGCGATCTCGAGAAACAGCGCCTCGAGGTCGGCGACGGGCGGCGTCTCGTCGTCGGGCATCGCGGTCGCGCGACGGGCGCGCGCGAACGGACGCGGGCGTCGCGCGGCGCGGTCTCGCGGGCGCGGACGCGGCGACGCGCGCGCGGCCGAACTGCGGCGCGGTCGGCGGCGGGAGCGCCGCTTTTCCCGCAGCACCCTCCTGCGGCGCGCGCTCTCGAGGTTCGATCGCGCCCGGAAATTAGGTCATAACGCGCGCCTGCCGAGCCTCGACGCACGCGATCGCGCGCGATGGCAGAGTCCGAAGACCTCGTCGATCCCGATCTGATGGAGGAACCCGCCGCGGACGAGGAAGCGACCGCGCGCGAGGAAGCGACGAGCCCCACCGACGCCGCGACCGCGACCGATCCCGCGTCGCCGGCGTCGGCGCGGCGAGCCGACGAGGATTCCGACGACGAGGACGCGTCCGTGCTGATCGTCGACCCGTCCGACGACCTCTTGAAGAAACCCGCGCACTCGTGCGAGCTCTTCCTCGGCGGCATCCCGAAGAGCGCGAGCGAGGCGGACGTCCGCGCGTTCTGCGACGACGGCGCGGAGGGCGTCGCGTCGCCGTCGAGCGTGCAGCTGGTGATCGACACCGCGACCGGGCAGAACCGCGGGTACGCGTTCGTCGCGTATCCGTCGCGCGAGGACGCGGCCGCGGCGGCGGAGAAGCTCAACGAAAAGGCGATCGAGGACAAGAAGATCCGCGTCAGCGTGAAGCAGACGAAGCACCGGGTGTTCATAGGGAACGTGGACCGGATGAAGACGCGCGCGGAGGTGATTCAAGGATTGAGAGACGCCGGCTGCGGCGGCGTCGAAAAGTTGGAGATGCCGAAGAACAGGAACCCGGCGTATCCGAGCCAGACGAAAGGGTTCGGCTTCGCGGACTTCTACAACGCGTCGTGCGCGGAGCGAGCGATGAAAATTTTGAGCGAGTCGCGTCTCTTCTTAGGCAGGCCGGTCACCGCTCGGTGGGCCGATCCGAAACTCCCCGACCCCTCGACGACGGTGAAGTCCGTCTACGTCGGGAACCTCCCGCCGTCGCTCGTCGCGGACGAGGGCGGCGAGGAGAAGCTCAAAGCGCTGTTTGGAAAGTACGGCGACGTCGAGACGGTCTTCGTGTACAAGCCGCGGCCGGGGGACGCGAGCGCGAGCGCGAAGAGGAATTTCGCGTTCGTGCACTACGCGAGCAGAGAATCGGCGCTCGCCGCGGCGGAGGCGGGGAAACGGTCGGACGACGCGGACGCGACGCCGTCCGCGCCGATCGAGATCGACGGTTGCGCGCTCGACGTCACCATGGCGAAGCCGATGAAGGACCAGGGGAGAGCCGCCGGCGGCGGCGGCGGCAGAGGCGGCGGCGGACGCGGCGGACGCGCGCGAGGAGGGAATTTTCGCGACGGCGGCGACTACCGCGACGACCGAGGGTTCGGCGGGTACCGCGACGACCGCGGCGGGCATATCGCGCCGCGGCGCGCGAACATCGGGATGATGGGCGGCGGCATGGGGATGGGAATGGGGATGGGGATGGGGATGGGGATGGGGATGGGCGTGGGAGGCGGCGGAGGGATGGTGCCGATGATGCTCCCGAATGGTCAAGTCGGGTACGTGATCCAACCCGGTCCGCCGCCCGGGCCGCCGAGCCGGGGTGGCGGGTACGATTACGACGACCGAGGAAACCAGTACCGACACCGGGGCGGCGGCGGCGGCGGCGGGCGCGGCGGCGGGCGCGGCGGCGGCGGGTTCAGGAACAGCTACGACAGGCACAGACCGTACTAGCTAGAGTCAATCGAATCATAACTCGTCTTTACGACTACTTGGCTCCTCCCCGTCCTCGGCGTCGTCGTCGTCGTCCGCCTCCTCCTCCTCCTCTTCCTCCTCCGGCGGTCTCTCGAACCGATCGAACGCGACGCCGGAGAGACGATCCAAGCACGCTCTCAACTCCCGCTGCGGGTACCTCTCCTCGCACACGTCCTCGCCCTCGCCCGCGTCGTCCGGGATCCGCGCCGCGACGAGACGAGCCGCGGCGAGCAGCGTGCTCTTCTCTTGTATGCGCATCATGATGCCGAGCTTCACGCGTTTGCTCAGCGTCGGATGAGCCGCTTCGTCGTCGTCGTCGCCCGTCGTCGTCGTTGTCGTTTCCTCCTCCGCGTCCTTCTTCTCCCTCTCTGAAGCCTCGTCCGCGTCCACGGGGTTCGCGTCCGCGTGCTCTTGGACGATCTTCTTGTCCTCCCACAGCGTCGTCGGATATCGACGCAACATGTCGTGCGCGGCTTTCAGAAGCATCGCCCTCGTCTTCGCCTCGTTGCGGTCGCTCACGGGCGCGCCCGCGACCGCGGCGCTGATCGCGGCCGCGGAGTTGATCTCGAGCTCGGACATCATCTGCACTCGCGTCGCCGCGAGCAAGTCCGCGTCGAGACGCCGCGGGTAAAACTGAAAATTTCGCTCCCTCGGCGACAGCTCGTGCGTGCGCAGCAGCTCGCTCTTCAGCGACTTGAGCTTGTCCCTCGAGCCCGCGTGCATGGCGACCTCCACGCTCTCGTCCGGGTTGTTCATGGGAACGAACCCGTACTGCAAGAGCACGTGCTGCGACGGTTTCGCGCCGTAGTTGAACCGAACCTCGTAGTTCGGACCCGGGAACGGGACGCCCGCGCGAATCGCGACCATCCGCCGCGACGGGTCCCAGCTCGGTATCAGCGCCGGGGAATCGTCCACGCCGACGCCGCCTTTCTCTCTCCCCTCCCCTCCGCCGCCTTTCACGCCCCCGGGGGTGACGGGCGCGTGGTCGTACCCGTGGTTGATCATGTCAAACAGGGGAACGATCACGCGCAGCTCGCGCGACTTGTCGTCGCCGCTCGGAAAGATCGCCTCCGGTCGCGGCACCGGCACGTCCGCGGCTCGCGACCACACGATCGCCATCGCCCACGCCCACCGCTCCGTTCGAAAGTGCTCCTCCGGGAACAAGCTCGGGAACTTCTGGGTCAACTTCGGGAACAGCGCGTCGCGCTGCGTCGTCCACCCTTTCAAGACGGCGTCTCTGAACCCGATCAGATTGCTCCCCTCGAGTTGCGCCAACTCTCGCGGCGTCCACAGCAACGGCGTCTCCACGTCCCGCGGTAAGATGGACACCCACGGCCACCACTCGGACTTTTCCCTCTGGACGTACAGCTCGTGCAGCAGATGCAGCGCGATGACCGCGTCTATCGTGACCTCCCGCGATGTTATCGTCTTCAGCGCTTCGCCGATCGCGCTCTTTCTCGCGCTGAACGTAGACAGGCACTTCTCGAGCGGGATCGCCACGAGCGTCTCGCCCTTCGTGACGTTCCGCGTCGTCACGACGCCGCGTCCTCTGCCCCACACCGCGCGTATCTCCACCGGGCCGACGTGCGGGTGGTTCTCGTCGTTCTCCGCGGCGTCTTCGCGCGGCGGCGGCGATCGCACCCACTGCTCGAACGTCTTCTCGCGCTCGCCTCTCGCGCCGATGGAGCCGAGCCTTCCGCGCGCGGCGGCGTACACCGGACCGCTGTCGCCGCCCGGGCGCGTGAACGCGTGCGGGAACGCGCGCTCGAGCTTCGCGCGTTGGCTCAGGCCTTCCCTGCGAAGGTCGCGCGTCGTCCTCGCGTCCGACGACGACGACGACGACGACGACGACGCGCGAGTGCCGGCTTCGTCGTCCGCGTCCGACGCCGACGCCGCGTCGTCGCCGCGCGCGACCGTCGCGAGCGAGGACGCGGTCGCGAGGAAGAGAAGGCACGCGATCGCGACGCGCGTCGTCCTTCGCGGCGCCATCGCGGTCGCCGCGCCGACTCCGAGAGCCGCCCCGCGCGCGGCCCGCGCTCTGCGACTTCTTAGACTAACGTCCGGCGCGGCCGTCCGCGATTTTTGCGAGCCGGGCCGAGGTCGGCCGCGTACTACGGTACGGCCCTTCGACCACGCACAGAGCAAACAGTCACGGCGAAAGATGATTGGCTCGCGCGGATCCGCTCCCTCCCCGCGCGTCTTTTTTTCACCCACGGCCACCCCGCGCGCGCGGTCATTCCCGCACACACCGCCTCTCTTTACGCGTAAAGAAGACGACAACAATGGCCGCCATGCTCCGTGCCCCCCTCGGCGTTAACACCGTCCGCGCCGTCGCGCCGAAGGTGGCGCAGAAGCGCTCCGTGCGCTCGTTCGCGGTCGTCAACGGCGACCGCATCGGCGTCATGGGCCACTGGCTCCCGGGCACCGAGCCCCCGAGCTACCTCGACGGTACCATGCCCGCGGACTACGGTGCGTCTCCGCGCGATCCGATCGCGATCGCTCGAACCAACGCGATCGCGCGTCCGTCGCGCGTCGCGGCGTCGATCGCGGCGATCGCGCGCCGCGCGATCCCGCGGCGACGCGCGCGGCATCTTGCCCGTTTTTTTCCGGTCCCGTCAGCGTCAGAATCGCATCGCGTCCCTCGCTCGCTGACGTACCCCCCCCCCACACAAACACACCCCCCTGCGCGCGCCCTCCTCTCCAGGCTTCGACCCCCTCCGCCTCGGCGCGAACCCGGAGACGCTTCCGTACCTCCAGGAGGCGGAGCTCATGAACGGCCGCTGGGCGATGCACGCCACCGCGGGCATCCTCTTCACGGACGCCGTCGGCCTTCCCAAGTTCTGGGAAGCCGGCGAGGCCGCGCTCGGGGACTGGGACCTCAAGACCCTCGTCGCCATCCAGGTCGTCGTCATGGGCTTCCTCGAGGCTGCGCGCATCCGCGGCTTCATGGCGACGGGCGAGTCGGGCGTCGTCGGCAACTTCCCGTTCGACCCGACGGGCCAGGACTCGCCCGCGATGAAGGTGAAGGAGGTGAAGAACGGCCGTCTCGCGATGATGTCCTTCCTCGGCATGGTGTCCCAGTACGCGGTCACCGGCACGTCCCCGCTCGAGGGCCTCAAGGCGCACATGGCGAACCCCACGGGCGTCAACATCTTCACCTCCTCCGTCGGCGGCGAGTTCACCGCGTTCGTCTGCGCGCTGTCCCTCATGCCCGTGTACTTCCTCTTCCAGAAGGAGGTCAGCGACGGCGAGGACGAGGAGTTCCGCCCGATTCCGTGGTAAGCGGCGGAGCGGAGCGGAGCGGAGGAGAGAGGTGTTTGCGATGACTTTAGGTAGCGACGTACGTTTTCGTTTTGTGAACGAGGAGAAGATGAATCACGCGAAGAAGGGAACCGAGATGACGCGGTCGGCGTTCACGCGCGGCTGGCTAATAATTCATGACGTGCGCTTCGTCTGCGCGTGTGCGTTTCGTCGAGCGGCGCGCGCGCGAGGGGAACGAACGCGCGCGTCGTGAGGCGTCGTCGACGCGGAGACTTCGGGCGCGATTCGCCGGCTGATTCTCGCCGGCTTGCGAAGTCGCGCCGTCACTTTGTTTCTCCGCGCGTCCGCGCTCTCTCGACGCGTCCGTTCGTTCCCACCGCGCGCGCCTTCGCCGCGTCCACTCCCCTTCCCTACCCTCCACATCATCCGTCGCGTTCCCGTCCCGTTCCGTTACGCCGTCGCCTCCTCGAGTCGCGCCGTCTCCGCCGCCCGCTTCCTCGCGCGTCCGACGCGCGACTCCAACCCGCGCAAAATCTCCTGCACGTTTGGCAGCCTCTTCTCGTTCAGCTTGCTGAACACGACGTCGCCGTCGTAATACACCTCGAACGCGCCCGTGTTTAGCAAGTTCTGCGACAGCGTGTTCCCCAAGAAAAACGCCGCGCCCGCGGACTGCAGCTTGTTCTCCGCCATCCCGGCCACGAAGCTCGGGACGGCCATCCCGAGCGCCGGGAAGACCTGCGCGCCGCTGAACGTCGTTCCATACAAGCGAATGTCGGGGTGGAGTTGAAAGGCGTCAGTTGGCGTTGAAAGGCATCGAGGGCGGGGATTGAAAGCGAGGGATGAGCGGAGAGATGCGCCGGGAAAAGTCCTTAAGGAATGGCGTTCACCACGCCAACGCGGTCGTATGGGGACCAGTGTATAGAACGCACCTGAACGTCGCCGCGATTGCGCTAAACTGCGCGAACCCGACCGCTTTCGCGAGCGCGGCGTTCGTCGCCGTCGGCGGGTGGTGCGAACCGACCACCTCCATCCCGGGGAAGGACTTCTGGATCTGTTCGGTCACGTGCACGTACCCGCCGCGGTAGTTTCATTTCGTGCAGAAGCTGAGGGTCGTTCCATACAAGCGAATGTCGGGGTGGAGTTGAAAGGCGTCAGTTGGCGTTGAAAGGCATCGAGGGCGGGGATTGAAAGCGGGGGGTGGGCGGAGAGAGACGCCGGGCAAAGTCCTTAAGAAACGGCGTTCACCACGCCAACGCGGTCGTATGGGGACCAGTGTATAGAACGCACCTGATGTGAACTTTCCCGCCGAGGCTCGTCGGGTCCGCGACGGCGAACTCGTTCGGCGCGAGCTCGGGGGACGCGGACGCCGCCGCGTGGTCTTTGTACGTCGTGAACACGTCCGCGCCTGGCGATGATCGAGATGCGCGGGGCGAGGGACGCGCGTCAGGTCGGACGGAGGTCCGCGCGGCGGCGAGAGAGAGGGAGGGAGGGAGGGAGGATCCGATCGCTCCCGCGGCGGGCGCTTCGCAGAGACGGAGAGGAAAAAGCGACGCGCGCGCGCGGCGGACCGACGGGCGGGGGGACGCGCCGGCGAAGGCGAGGAGGACCGCCACGACGAGCGCGCCCGTAGGGTTGAACCCCGCGGGAGTGGTCGCCGGTCGCCGCGACGCGTTCGCCGCGGGCGCTCGCGCTGCGGTCGCGTCCGCCATGGGCGCGTCTCGCAGTGACGAGGCGCGGCCAGCGCCGTCCCTGCGATCGAGCCACCTCATCAGCCGTCAACGTTTAAACGCGTCCCCTACCGTTATCGCCGGGCGCGATCGCCAGAGGCAGCCGCGCGCCGCGCCGGCGGGTATCACACCGCGCCGCCGCCGCGCGACCTCCCCCAACCCCCCAACTTCATCATGGATGACGCGCACGCGCGCGAGGTCTCCGACGTCCTCGCGCGTTGCGGCGTCGACCCCGCCGTCGGGTTGTCCGATCGCGAGGCCGCCGCGCTCCGCGCGAGGCACGGCGCGAACGAGATGCCCCCTGAGCTCGGGACGCCGTTCTGGAAGCTCGTGTTGAAGCAGTTCGACGACCTCCTCGTGAAGACCCTCATCGCCGCCGCGGTCGTATCGTTCGTCTTGGGCGTCGTCGACGGCGACGGCTCCGGCGCGTTCGTGGAGCCGGGCGTCATCGTCCTCATCCTCGTCGCGAACGCCACCGTGGGCGTGCTCACCGAGACGAACGCGGAGCGCGCGATCGAAGAGCTCAAGGCGTACCAGGCCAACCTCGCGACGGTGCTTCGATCCGGTCGCCTGAAGGTGTTGCCCGCCGCGGAGCTCGTCCCCGGGGACGTCGTCGAGTGCGTCGTGGGGAACAAGGTCCCCGCGGACGTGCGACTCGTGTCGATCGCGTCGTCGACGTTTCGAGTGGACCAGAGCATCCTCACCGGCGAGAGCGGGTCCGTGTCCAAGGAGCTGACCCCGTGCGCGAGCGCGAAGGCCGTGGTGCAAGATAAGACGTGCATGCTGTACAGCGGCACGGTCGTGACCGTCGGGCGGTGCCGCGGCGTCGTCGTCGGCACGGGGTTGAACACGGCGATCGGGAAAATCCGCGACGCGATGACCGAAGCCGCCGCGGAGGAGGAGATGACGCCGCTGAAGAAGAAGCTCGACGAGTTCGGGACGCTCTTATCGAAAGTGATCGCGGTCGTGTGCGTGTTAGTCTGGGTCGTGAACATCGGGCACTTCGCGGACAAGGCGCACGGGGGGATGCTACGCGGCGCGATTTATTACTTCAAAATCGCCGTCGCGCTCGCCGTCGCGGCGATCCCGGAGGGACTCCCCGCGGTCGTGACCACGTGCCTCGCGCTCGGGACGAGGAAGATGGCGAAACAGAACGCGATCGTGCGGTCGCTACCGAGCGTTGAAACGCTCGGGTGTACGAGCGTTATTTGTTCGGACAAGACCGGGACGCTGACGACGAACGCGATGCTCGCGACGAGAGTCTGCGTCGTCGACGCGTCTGAAGGCGCCGCCGGCGCCGCCGCGGCGCGCGTCGGCGACGCGTGCCTCGCGGAGTACGAAGTCACCGGCGACGGATACTCCCCCGACGGCGTCGTCACGGAAGCGAACAGCGGCAAGGTTGTCGAGCACCCCGCGGAGAGGGCGTCCGTGCTGCACATGTCAATCTGCGCGTCGCTCTGCAACGACGCTTCGCTGACGTACAACGGCAAGACGCGCGCGTACGAAAAAATCGGCGAGAGCACGGAGGTGGCGCTGCGCGTGCTGACCGAGAAGATCGGCCTCCCCGGGTTCGACGCGATGCCGTCCGCGCTGACGCGGCTGTCGAAGAAAGAGCGGGCGGGGTACTGCGCGGAGTACTGGGCCGGGCAGTTCAAACGCGTCGCCGCGTTGGACTTCACGCGCGATCGAAAGATGATGTCGGTGCTCGCGTCGAGGAAAGGGCAGAGCATCTTGTTCACGAAAGGCGCGGCCGAGACCGTCCTCGCGAAGTGCACGCAGGCGCTGACGAACGCGTCGGGCGCGGCGGAGCCGCTGACGGACGCGATGCGCGCCGCGCTGAGCGACAAGCTGCAAAAGTTTGCGGCGTCGTCGCTGAGGGTGCTCGCGCTCGCGATGCGGCCGACGCCGCCGAAGACGACGAAGGTTTCCGTCGACGACGAGCGCGACCTCACTTTCCTCGGTTTCGTCGGGATGCTCGACCCGCCGAGGGCGGAGGTCGCGCGGGCGATCTCGCTGTGCCGCCAGGCGGGCGTCCGGGTCGTCATGGTGACCGGGGATAACCGGTCCACAGCGGAGGCGATCGCGAAGCGCGTCGGTCTGGGCGACGACGACGGCGGCCGAGGGAGCCACCCGGCGACGTCGACCCAGCTGCTCGCGCGGAAGATGATCGACGACGCCGCGAAGGCTGGGCTGGCGACGAACGCGGGGGTGCTTCTCCCGCCCGGGAAGTCGTTCACCGGGTTGGAGTTCGACGAGATGTCTGCGGCGGAGCAGAGCGACGCGGTGGCGAACATGGCGGTGTTTTCGAGGGTGGAGCCGCGGCACAAGTCGAAGCTGATCGAGATTTTGAAACGGCAAGGGCACGTCGTCGCGATGACCGGCGACGGCGTGAACGACGCCCCCGCGCTGAAGCGCGCGGACATCGGGATCGCCATGGGCAGCGGCACCGCGGTCGCGAAGAGCAGCAGCGACATGGTCCTCGCGGACGACAACTTCGCGACCATCGTCAGCGCCGTCGCGGAGGGCCGCGCGATTTACAACAACACGAAGCAGTTCATACGGTACATGGTATCCTCGAACATCGGCGAGGTCGTGTGCATCTTCATCGCCGCCGCGCTCGGGATGCCGGAGACGCTGTGCCCGGTGCAGCTGCTGTGGGTGAACCTCGTCACGGACGGCCTGCCCGCGACCGCGCTCGGGTTTAACAAGCCGGACCGCGACATCATGCGGGCGCGTCCGCGGCGGCCGGACGAGTCTATCGTCGACCGGTGGCTCTTCGTGCGCTACCTCGTCGTCGGTATGTACGTCGGGTTCGTCACCGTCGGCGCGTTCGCGTGGTGGTACATGTCCTACCTCGACGGCCCGATGCTGACCTGGAGCGAGCTCACGTCGTTCGAGTCGTGCGAGGAGGGAAAGCAACGATACTCGTGCGACGTGTTTCTTAAAAACCGCTCGCCGTCGACGATGAGCATGAGCGTTCTCGTCGTCGTGGAGATGTTCAACGCGCTGAACGCGCTGTCGGAGAACGGCTCGCTTCTGACGCACCCGCCGTGGAGCAACTACTGGCTCCTGGGCGCGATATGCGTCAGCATGCTGTTGCACTGCGTCATCCTCTACGTCCCGTGGCTCGCGTCGACGTTTTCCGTCGCGCCGCTGTCGACGGCGGAGTGGAACGCGGTGATTAAGTTTTCGTTTCCGGTGATCTTGCTCGACGAGGTGTTGAAGTTCGTGACGCGGAGGTTCCGACACAGGATTAAGTTCATGATGCGACGGGGAGCGCTGCTGCCGACGCGGAACGATCCCGGCGCGGGGAAAGGGGTGTGACGTTATCTCTCTAGATTTTATTATTACCCAAAGGCAGTCACACGTTCTTCCCAATCTTCGGTCCGTACAGCAGACCGAGGTTCTTCCACACGCTCACGAGCGAGTTCGCGGTGAAGAACCCGCTCCCCGCCGCGGCCGGAACGCCGATCCCCGGGTACGTCGAGTCCCCCACCCCCCACAGGCCCTCGATCCCGGTCGCCGGTCCCGGAGCCAAATCCGCGCCGTACAAATTCGTCCGCGTCATGTCCACGCCCGGACCGTACGTCCCTCGGTGCCTTCGAACGAACCGCTGCTGCGTAAGCGGCGTCGCGATCATCTCCACCTCGACGCGGTCGCGAACGTCCGGGATGACCTTCTCCAGGGCGGCGTAGAGATCGTTCGCCGCGGCGCGCTTCGCCTCCGCGTATTCCGAAGATTTTCGATCCATCCCCTCCCACTTCTCGTACGGCTCGTTCGCCGCGCCGTAGATGTGGATGGTGTGCTTCCCCGGCGGCGCCTGCGACGGGTCTAACGTCGTCGGAATGGAGATGTTGAAGACGTTCCGGTCGCCGTCCACGCCCGCGCCCCAGTCCTTCACGACGAGGTGGTGAATCCCGAGCTCCTCCGGAGGCGGCAGCCCGGTCGCGTCGATGCCCAGGTGTAAGTGCACGAACGACCCGCACAGCGGCGTCTTCTCCGTGTGGACGTCGTCCCCGCGCGCTCTCCTCTCCGCCTTGACGTCCTCGGGGAGGAGCTTGTTCACGGTGTCCCACACGGACGCGTTGCTCACGACCGCCTTTCGCGCTCTCACGACTTTCCCGCTCTTCAGTCGCACGCCGACGGCGCGGCCGTCTCCCACGACCACCTCCTCCACGGGCGACCGCAGCGCCATCTTCCCGCCGTACTTTCGGACGCCGCGGACGAGCGCGTCGATGATCGCCTGCGAACCGCCGATCGGGTAGTCGTACACGCACCCTTCCTTCTTGTGCCTTTCCACGAACGTGAACGCCATGATCGCGGCGCTCGTCGCGTCCGCTTTCAACCCGGAGATGACGAAACACTCCAGATCGAGCATGTTCTTCAGCCACGCGTTCGTCACGTGCTCGTTCACGAGCTCGCTGAAGTTCTCCCGGAGCCACTTCGCGTCCTCGAACCCCTCCGCGCCCTTCGGACCGCCCCCCAACGCCTTGACGATCGGAGCGACGTATTTCGCCATCGTCAACGCGACGCCCGCGTCCGCGCGCATCCCCGCGAACGGAATCGCCACCGCAGCCTCGCCCAGCGGCCCCATCGCCTCCTCGAGCACGTCCCACTCCCTCACCGCGTCCTCCCCCGCGAATCTCCGGATCCCGTCGCGGTAGCATTCTCTGTCCGCGACGCACGTGAACGTCTCGCCGTCGCCGTCGGGAAAGTAGAATTTCATCGAGTCGTACGTCGCCGCCTCCACCGACTCGCCCACCGCGTCGAGCACCTGCCGCACGCCGTTGATCGACTCCCCGGGCGGGGAGCTCAGGCCCAAGAAGTAGCTCGGCCCGCTGTCGAACTCGTACCCGTCGGCGCCTCGGAACGAGTGCGCGGCGCCGCCGGCGACGTAGTGCGCCTCCGCGATCGCGACGCTCACGCCGTACTTCCCGAGGAGCGCCGCGCACGAGAGACCGCCGATGCCGGCGCCGACGACGACGACGTCGACCTCGTCAGGGAGCTCGTCGGAGCTCCACCCGGCGCCTTTGCCTTTCTCGGCGGCGGCGGGCGGCGGCGAATCGACGGCCGCGCGGGGGAGGGGTCGACGGCGAGACGGCGAGACGCGCGGACGCCGACGCATCCCCAGCGGAGAGAGCGCCGATGAGAGCGACGACGACGACGCGAACGACGACGGGCCGCCGACGCGCGGGCGCGCGGCTGGCGCCGACGCCGACGCGTTCGCCGTCCGCGGTCTGCTCGCGGACGACGACGACGCGGGGGCGGCGGCGGCGGCGACGACGCGCGCGAGAGTCGCCATCGATGCCGTGCGCGTCGACGGCGCGGCGTCGACTGCGCGCGCGAGCGGGGCGTATCCGATATCCGACTCTCAGGGCCATTCCATACAAAAACAGTTCTCCGGTCAGTTGAAAGGGGATGCGATCAAGTGTTGAAACCGGGAGATGGGTGAAAAACTTTTGTATAGAACGCACCTGAGCAGAGCAGAGATTCGCGTTCGCGTTCGCGCGCGGGCACTGAAAAAAATGGTCATCAGATCGGAGGCCGCGGGGCCGCGGGCGTCGACGTCGTCGTCGCACTCGCCCGCGCGCGCCCAGCTCGGCGATGGTGCGCTGGGGCCGAGGCATCGGCGGCGGCCCCAGCGCGGGGTTTCTTCAGTACGTCCCCGCGTGGGTCGTCCTCGCGGTGTGCCTCGCGGCGGTGCTCGCGTTCGCGTACGGACTGAGTAAGGTGAAGAGTTGGGGGTACATCTGGCGAAAGATCAAAACGTTCGGGGACCCGCAGCCCGAGGACCGACCGTTCGAGCGCGAGGACGAGGCGTGGGCGGAGGAGGGGCGCGCGAGGCGCGGGCACGGGGGCGGGCGCGGCGAGGGCGGCAACGGCGCGTGACGGTCGCGCTCGCGCGGGAACTACAGTAGACTATTTTTTGGATTCATCGCGAGCGCGTTCTATAAAATCTCATCAGTCGCGACGAGTCGTCTCGGCGCAAACGTCGTCATCACGGGTGCAGCTTCTTCGCCGCGGGCCACAGCCCCATCGCTCGCAGCGTGACCTGATCGAACGCCCAACCCGGAAGAATCCGCTTCAGGAACATGAACGCGTGCGTCGGCCACGTGACGGAGTACCGCGGCGCCGGTCGTCGCGCGTCGAGCGCGAGCGTCAACTTGGCCGTCACCGCCGACGGCTCGAGCTCGCCCATGTCCTTCTTGTACGGACCGTACAGCCGCGGCACGAACTTCTTCTCGTAGAAGGACCGAAACGCGGAAACCTCGACGAGCGGGGCGATCCACCGCTCGAAGTGCGCGCGCGAGTTCTCGCGAATCTTCGTGCGAATCGGCCCGACGTTGAGCGAGATGACTTTAATGTCCGTGTCGTGCGACAGCTCCAGACGCAGCGCGTCGCAGTGCGCCTCGAGCGCGAACTTCGTCGCGCTGTACGCCATCCGCATCGGCATGACGACGTTCCCGAGGATGCTCGAGCACTGCACGATGCGTCCGCGGCCGCCCTGCGCGCGCATCGCCTTCACCGCGCGTCGCGTGAGGTCGTGCCATCCGAAAAAATTCACCTCGAAGATGGCTCGCAGCGCGTCCGTGGGGATGTCCTCCGCGGCGCCGCCGCTGCCGTGCGCGCCGTTGTTGAACAGCGCGTCTAACGTCCCGCCGGTCTCTCGCATGACGTCCTCGAAACCGCGTTCGATCGTCTCCGGCTTGGAGTAGTCGATCAAGAAGCTCTCGATGCCGTGCCGCGCTCGCATCGCGTCGACGTCCTCCTCCTTTCGGCAGCACGCGAACACGCGCCACTCCCCGGACGCGTGGAGCGTCCGCGCGGCGTCCAGGCCGATCCCGGACGAGCATCCGGTTATCAGGATGGTGCGCGCGCGCGCCATCTCGCCCGAGAGCGACGCCCGCGCCCGTGCGCCGCGCGTCTCGACGATGCTCTTTTTTAGGACGTGACCTCGCTCGCCTCGACGTTGACGACGGGACGATCGTCTACGGGCCGCGTTTTTCACCCACCCTCAGTTTCAACATTTGATCGCGCCCCCTTTCAACTGACCGATGAACATAACCTTACCGACCTTTGGAGGGAGATCTCTCAACACTGCTGGCTTCGGTCGTGGCGACGACACGTCACCCTAAAGTTACTCGCCTGCGGTCGTCGCGCGGCGGTCACACCCCGCGCGCACGACGCGAACGCGATGGCGCTCGCTATGGACGCCGCGTCGGACGTCCATCGCGGCGGGCTCGACGACTCGCACGCGTGCCCGATATGCCGCGAGACGTTCTCGGACGCGTTCAACACCATGTGCGGGCACACGTTCTGCTACGCGTGCATCGTGGAGCATCTCGCGCGCGCCCACGCGTGCCCGTGCTGCGCGCAGCCGCTCACGGCGGAGTCGCTGTTCCCGAATCTCGCGCTGGATAAGCTCCTGAAGCAGCTCTCGAGGAGCGGGCAGCTGCCGGGGAGCCCGCGGTCGGGAACGGCGTCGCCCGCGCTCGGGAGCGACGGCGCGCTCGCGACGACGACGACGACGACGACGACGACGACGCGCGCGGACGACGACGCGAACGCGCGGGGGGGGAGCGGCAGATGCCCCGCGCGACGCACGAAGGAGATCGCGGAGAGCATCAACAGCCTCCCGCTGGAGGAGCTCACGCCGTTGCTCCGGTCGATCGCGGACAAGCACGACCGGCTCGTGAAGCACGACAAGCGCGTCAGCGTCGGCGCGCTCAGGGATTTCCTCGCGCTGTCGTGGAAGCGGAAAAACGACGCGATTCGCGACCTCGAGCGCGAGGTCGGGAGGATCGACGTGGACGTGAACTGGATCGAGCGGCAGATCGACGAGCTCGGCGGGAGCCACGCGCTGCGGGCGCTCGTCGAGGAGAGGGCGGCGGCGACGGCGGCGGCGGCGGCGCGCGCGGCGTCCCCGAACGGCGGCGGCGGCGGCGGCGGCGGCGGCGGCGCGTCGGCGGCGACCGCCGCGGCCGGCCGCGAACCCGGCGAGGATCCGCCGCCTTCCCCTCATCAGCCGTCGCGCGCGCGCGCGAGCGCGGCCGCGAGCATGGTTTGCGAGATGCTCAGCGCGTGGGGCATCGAGCGGCGGAACGACGACGCGCGCGGCGGCGCCTCGTACGGGCAAACACCCTCGCGCCTCGCGTTCGAAGCGGCTCGCCCCGCCGCCGCCGCGCCGGGATCCAAACGCACGTCCGTGGACATGATGCGCGGGTCCGGGTCCGGCGGCGGCGGCGGCGGCGGCGGCGGGTCGCCGCCGTCGCGGACGCGGCTGGGACGGACGACGGAGCCCGGCGGCGCGGCGGGGTCAGCCGACGCGCGGGCGGCGGCGGCGGACGGGCGGCACGTCGGCGAGTCGCTCGCGTCCGTGGACTTGTCCGAGACGAAACGCGCGAGGGTGCTCGCGAACTTCGCGAACCTTCAGGATCTGTACTCGAAGATACGATGCGGCGGTTTCGGCGGTTTAGGCGGCGGGCGGAGGAAGAGCTCGGAGCCGAGCGCGGCGGCGGCGCGCGGTGACCTCGACGAGTTCGCGAATCTGATGCGGTCGCTGACCAAGGTGCGTTCTATACACTGGTCCCCATACGACCGCGTTCGCGTGGTGAACGCCGTTTCTTAAGGAGTTTGCCCGGCGCGTCTCTGCGCCTACCCCTCGGTTTCAATCCCCGGCCTCGGCGCCTTTCAACTCCAACTGACGCCTTTCAACTCCACCCCGACTTCGCTTTGTATGGAACGACCCTCAGTACGAGCGCGCGCGCGTCGCCGGGGAGGTGCGACACGGCGAGCGGAACGCGCGCCTCGGCGCGGGCGCGTCCTCGATCGTGTCGTCCATCGAGTTCGATCGCGACTACGCGAACTTCGCCACGGGGGGCGTGTCGAAAAAAGTGCACGTGTTCAGCTTCGCGGAGGCGTGCGGCGGCGTCGACGGCGACCGCGCCGCGTCGGACGTCGACGCTCCCGGGCCGATACAAACGCTCGACGCGAAGAGCAAGCTGTCGTGTCTGTCGTACAACAAGCACGTCGCGAACCACCTCGCGAGCTCGGACTACGAGGGCGTCGTCACCGTGTGGGACGTCGAAGCCGGCGTCGCGGTGGCGGAGTTCGAGGAGCACGACAAGAGAGCGTGGACGGTGGATTACTGCCGCGTCGACCCGCGCATTCTCGCGAGCGGCAGCGACGACGGCCTCGTGAAGATCTGGTCCACGGCGCAGCGCGGCAGCGTGCTCGAGATCGACGTGCGCGCGAACGTGTGCTGCGTGCAGTACGGCCCGCTGAGCGCGCATCAGCTCGCGGTCGGGAGCGCGGACCACCGCGTGCACGTGTTCGATCTGAGAAACCCGAGCGAGGCGATCGCGACGCTGCGCGCGCATCGGAAGGCGGTGTCGTACGTCAGGTTCTTACCCACCGGCGACGAGATGGTGTCCGCGTCCACGGACAGCACGCTGTGCGTGTGGGACGTCAAGGGGAACGTCGCGGCGTGCGCGAGGGACGGCGCGACAGGAGGCGGAGGAGGGAAGGGCGGCGCCGCGAGCGGGAGCGGGAGCGGGAGCGGTTATGGGATTCTTTCTTCGGCGCCGGCGGCGACGCTGGAGGGGCACGTCAACGAGAAGAACTTCGTCGGGCTGTCCGTCGGCGCCGGCGAGCTCATCGCGTGCGGGAGCGAGACGAACGAGGCGTACGTGTACCACAAGTCGTTCAATCGGCCGATCTTGACGTACGACTTCGCGGAGAAGACGGAGCGGCGCGGCGGCGGCGGCGGCGGCGGCGGCGGCGGCGACTCCGGCGTTCGGGGGCAGCAGCCGACCGCGCGATCGCCAGGCGCCGTTTCCGCCGGCGGCGGCGACGGCGAACGCGGCGCGAGCGGCGCGCCGAAGCCGCCGGGGCAGCCGCTGTTCGTGTCCGCGACGTGCTGGCGAGGGGACGAGCCCGTGCTCCTCGCGGCCAACTCCACCGGCAGCATCAAGGTGCTGCAACTCGTGGAGTGAGGTCGACGTCTTCGTCTTCGTCTTCGTCTTCGTTCGCGCGACTACTGTACGACTGCTGTTAAAAGAAAAAGAATAGCGCGCGCGCCGTCGACGACGAGCTAGATGCGCGACGCGCGCGAAGAATGTGGAAGACTACCGTACCGTGCGCTCGAGAGGAACTCTTCTCCGTCTCTCTCTCGCTCATCGACTACTCGGCGCCTCGTCCGGTCGCCGCATCCGGAATTTCCTCCGCAAGTCCCTGACCACGGTGCTCTCCTCGATCCACCGCAACCCGCCGCCCCCGCCCCCGCCGCTCCCCCCGCCGCCATCCCCGCCCTCCATCCACTCCCGCCACGGCGCCAGACTGCGTCGCGCGCGCTCCACGCTCGGCCCCGCGACTCTTTGAAGCAGCGCCCTCAGGTCGTCGCTCGAGCGAACGTCGAGCGCCGCGCTCGCGACGAACCCGCCGCCGACCACCCCCGCGGCCGCGGCGACGGAGCCGTACAACAGCGCGCGCGTCCCCGCGGCGAGCGCCTTGTTCGCGACCGCTCTCGTCTTTCGCATCGCCTCGGTCTCCGCGGGGATCGCGTGGCGTCTCTCCTCCTCCGCGGCGGCGCGAATGGAATCTAAGGGCCATTCCATACAAAAACGGTTCACCGGTCAGTTGAAAGGAGACGCGATCAAATGTTGAAACCGGGCGATGGGTGAAAAACTTTTGTATAGAACGCACCTAAGCCGCCCCACTTCGCGATCCTCGTGCTCGGTATCCTGTACGTCCCGTGCATCGCGCCGCGTCCCGCGGCGTTCCCCGCGGTCGATATGGGCGGCATCTGCGTCGAGACGCGGCGGCGGAGGACGTCCGGTGGCGCGGTCACGCGCGCCTCTTGCGCGTGAATCTCAGCGAGTTTCGTGTCCGAGACCCACGCGCGCTCCCGTCCGCGCGGGTCCGTCTCGCCGGGGATGAGGACGCGCTCCGGGTCCGGCGCGATCGCGCCCTCTCGTATGCGGCGCTTCCTGTACGCGCTGAGTTCGTCTTCTTGCTCGGACTTGAAGTACGAGCCCTCGCGCGCCTGCGGAGACACGAGGGGAGAAGCGCACGCGAGCGAGGACGGGTGACGTCAGATTGATTCGCGGAAGCCGAGACGGGGAGGCGCCGCGCGCGCGCGCGCGGGAACCTTCGGGACGACCGCGGGCGACGCACCGAGCCGCGACCTCTGAGGATGCTCATGAGCGTGCCCGCGCGACGCGAAAAAGGACCCTGCCCGCGGCGGAGGCCGCCGCGCGCGAGGAGTGAGCGAATGATGTCAGCACTCCGCGCGTGAGCACTGCGCGTGACTAGACTCACAAGATTCGATTCGAGAAGGACGCGCGACGCGACGCCGTCGTCGTCGCGCGCATCACATCGCTAACACATCACCCCACACGCCGCTATCACGCCACCGCGCGCCACGCCACACCCCGACCCCGCGCCGTCCATCGCTGTCACTCCTCCCCCCCGCCCGACGCGTTCGCCCCCTCCGTCGTCTTCCACCCGCGGATGGCGACGTTGGAGAACAGACACGCGACCTGCGCGGCGACGACGGGCGGGGGTATCGCCGCCGGCGCCATCGCGTCCGCGAAGTCCACGCCCAGCACGATCTCCGCGCTCGCGACGAAGACCAAGATCGCCTCGCCCCACCACGCGCCGGCGCCGAGCCCGAACGCGGCGACGGGGCCGAGAACGGACCACCCGAGCGTGACAGCCTGAAGGACGACGCTGAGGTCGGAGAACGACGACGTCCCGCACGCGGCGGATATCGGGCCGCTCCCGAAGAGGTCCGGGAAATGCAGCGCGCCGCCGGCGAGGTAGAGACCGCACATGACCTTGCGGAAGCGCCCGAGCGCGTCGTCCGCGTTCTCGGGGACGAGGCTCGGGAGCGCGGCGACGACGACGGACCCGCGCGCGATCTCGATCTCGGGTGGGAAGGACGGACGACGCGGCGGACGCGCCCGGGTGAAGCGTGGCGCGACGCCGCGCGCGGGCGAAGCGAGCCGGCGCGAGGGCGCGCTCGCGACGACGCGGAGCGCGCGCGGCGCCGTCGCCGTGGTCATCGTCGCGCGGGCGCGACGACGCGGCGCTTCGTGCGGCCGCGCGATGCGTTCTGACGCGCGACGGACGAGGGTCGCTCGATAAGATATCTGATTGTGTGTTACCACCTCTCGCCGCCCCCCGGACGACGACGACGAAGAAACGCGCGAACGATTTCCGTTACGCATACGCTATGATACAACTCAAACTACATCGTTCGTCACACCGTCCCCGACGACCATCCCGCGTTCATACACTCGTGATACAGCACAGCACAACCCGCGCGAGAGAGACTGGACGCGGTGTCGTCACCGCTTCGCCGCCGTCGCCGCCTTGTTGACCACCTCCGCCGCCTTCTTCGCCCTCCCCCCGCGTCCCTTCCCTTTCGCGCCGCTCGCGCCGCCGCCCTCGCGCGCCGCGTCCGCGTCCGCCGCCGCCGCGTTCGCCGTCGGCGCCCTCGGCGGCGACAGCGCGAACGCGCCGACGACCGCTTCCCACAGCGCGCCGCTGCGCTGCCCGACGACGGTGAAGTCCCCCGACATTGTCCCCTTCAGCCGCTCCAGACTCACCCTCGAGGTGTACTCGAACTCCGCGCCGCGCTCCAAGACGGGCTGGAACCCCACGAGCCCAACGCCGAGGACGTCCTGGACGCGCCCTTCCTCGTCGCGGATCTCCCACCGGCGAGAGACCACCTGCACGGGCTCGTCGACGGATTCGTTCTTCACGACGACGGTGTACGAATACCAAAACTCCCCTTCCCGTGGATCGGACATCTCCGGCAGGAGCGCGCTGCGGACGCGGACGCGGACGCCGCTCGTGAGCGTGTCGCTGCTGACGTCCGCGGCCATGCTCTCCAGGAGCGCGAGGCGGCGGTTCAGCAGCGCGTACGCGGCGATGGCGTCGTCCAGGCGTCGCCCGACGTCGACCGCGTGCGCGCGCGCGTCGAGCCTCGCGCCCGCGCGGAACGCGTCGCCGACGAGCGCGCGCAGCGCCGCGCGCGAGTTCGGCGCGAGCGCGATCTTGTACCCGGGGAGGAGCTCGCGGAGCCTCGCGCACTCGTTCTGCAGGGCGGCGGGGTTGGGGGAGGGGGCGAGGGGGCGGGGAGGGAGGTCAGCGGGCGTCCGCCATCTCGGAGATTCCGTCCGTCCGTCCAGTCGTCGTTCGTCGTCGCTCGAGGGTTGGGTTTTCGGTCGCGGTCGTCGCGTCGGTCGCCGCCGCGTCGCGCACCTCGGGGAAGACGTCCACGGTGCCGTGCCTCGCGAGCTGCTGGTCGAGCCTCCGCGTCGCGCGGAGGAGGCCGCGGTACGCCACGCGGGCGACGTTCATCGTCGTCGTGGACGCGCGAGCGCGTGTGACGACGCGGACTCTCGGGCTCGCCGATGACGCGACGCGACGAGCAGTCTCGTTTCATCACGAACGGATCGATCTCGTTCGTCGGTCAACGAACGACAACAGAACGCTCCCGTCGATCGCTCGCGGAGTCCCCAGCGCGCGGCGGTGCCCCGCGCGCGATGGGTTTGATCACCCCGTCGCACGCGTGGGAGGAGACCGCGGACGAGGTCATCGTCCGCGTGGACATCAAGGGCGTCCCGAGGGCGAGCTTCGACGTCTTCGGTGCGCGCGAGCGGCGTCCTCCCTCGTCTTTTTTCTTCTTTTTTCGCGCCCTCTCCGTCTCGCCGCGGTGCTCACTCTCGTCCATCCAAATCCCTCCTCGTCTCCGTCTCCGACGCCGTCCCGTCCCCGTCCCCGTCCCCAGCCGCGAGCTGCTACTTGAAAGTGAACGCGCCGCCGTACTTATTCTCGTGCGACCTTCACGGCGAGATCAGAGACGGCGAGTGCGTCGCGACGATCGACGACCGCGGCGTGCGGTTCCGATGCGCGAAAGCGTCCCCGGGAACGACGTGGGGGAAGCTTCGACGCGAGCCGTCCGAGGCGTGCACGAAACAGGAGATCGCGGAGCGCCGCGTCGCGTCCGTGGAGAAGGCGCACGCGAGGATCGTCGCGGAGAGACTCGCGGCGAGAGACGCGAAGAAGAAGGCGGAGAAGGCGTACCTGGAGAAGCAGTGGGCGATCGAAAACGATCGACGCGCGACGATCGAAAAACGCCAAGACGAGGAGCTCGAACGCGAGCGAGAGAGGGTGCTCAGGTGGCAGGAAGAGGGCGACGCGATCGCCGCGCGCGGAGGTAACACCGCGGCCGTGGACGGCGAGTCCGAGGACGAGGACGTCGCGTACGACAGCGACGACGACGCGGCGACGCGCGCGAGGAAAGAAGCGAACACGCGCGTCGCGCGAGAGAAGGAATTCGCGGCGAAAATTCTCACGCCGGACGCCGTCGCCGCGGCGACGGGCGACGCCGCCGTGGACGGGAACGCGATCCCGGAGGCGACGCTCGACAAGATGCTCGAGGACTCGAGCGACGACGAGCAGACCGCAGAGGAGGCGGCGCGCGAGCGCGCGGCGAAGGAGGAGAAGCGAAGGAAGGAGCGCGCCGAGCGCGCCGTCGACGCGATGCTCGCGGCGCCGACGCGAGAGCTCCCGCCGCCGCGCGCGTCCACGCGCGTCGGCGTCGAGTTCACGAAACTCGAGCAGGAGCACATGCCCGCGCGCGCGAGCCGGGAGAAGGAGATCAAGGAGTGGAAAGCGTCGCAGCGCGAGAACGGCGCGAAAGGGTTGGACGGGAAAGGCGGGAAAGACGCCCGGGACATCACCGAGCGCGAGCCCATCTTTTTGAAGGACAAGGGCGACGCGTTCTGGAAGGCGGGGAACTACCGCGCCGCACTCGAGGCGTACACGAACGCGATCGACACGGAGAAGACCGCGCCGCATCCAGACGGGACGCTCGTGAGGCTGTACGCGAACCGCGCGGCGTGTCATCAGAAGGCGGACGACGCGCGCGCGTGCGTGAAGGACTGCGACGCCGCGTTATACATCCTCTCGAGCGAAGAGACGAGTGAAGACGTCGGGACGCTCTGGTCGCCGCGCGCGTGCGCCGCACAGCGTCTGAAGCTTCTCGTGCGACGCGGCAAGGCGCACGCGCGCGTCGGGAACTTCAACGCCGCGGAGGACGACCTCATGATCGCGCTGAAGCTCGCGCCGCCGGAAGTTCGCGCGGGGATCGAGACGGACCTGGCGGACGCGCGCGCGTGCGCGTCGCCGCTCGACGCGACGGGGCTCCGCGCGCGCGGCGACGCGCGGTACCGCTCCGGCGACGCGATGGGCGCGGAGGAGGCGTACACCGCGGTGATCGCGCTGGGCGATGAGCTGTGCGACCCCGCGATCGAGCGCGTCGTCGCGCACGCGAACCGCGCGGCGGCGAGGCTGTCGCGGGGGGACCACGGCGCCGCGCACGACGACTGCGAGGATGGCTTGGAGCGTCTTTTGCGTTTGGCGGGAGCGCGCGACGGCGACGGCGACGGCGACGCGCGCGAGGTGGCCGCGCGGCTCGCGCGCGACGGCGACGCGCGCGCCGCCGCGGGAGGGTGGGACGACGCGCGCGTCGCGCTCCTCGCGAAGCTTCTGCACCGACGCGGCGCGGCGAGGGCGCGGCTGGCGTCGTACGACGCCGCCGCGGACGACTACGAAGCCGCCGCGGGGTTGATGCCGCCGGCGGCGGCGGCGAAGCTCGCGGCGGACGTGGACACGATGCGCGCGGAGGCGAGGAAGAAGGCGGAGCGCGACGTCGAGCGCGCGACGCGGGGGGAGAGTGAGACCGCGGGGACGCTGGGGGGGTCCGAAGACGCGCGGACGGACGCGGAGGCGGCTGAAGACGCCGCCGCCGCCGCCGCCGCCGCCGCCGCCGCGACGGAGGCGGCCGCGCGCGCCCCCCTCGCGTCGACCGGGACGTCGCGGTCGCGGACGACGTGGACGATCGTCAAGAACGGTCGAATGGGAAAGCTGAAAGGCGGCAAGGCTGTGACGAAGGGCTCCGAGGTTGTCGTCCACGCCGTCGGGACGTTGACGGCGGCGGGGGTCGTTTTTTGGAACACGCGTGCGGACCCGCGACGGCCCGAGCCGTTCGCCTACGTCGCCGGCGTCGGCGAGGTCGTGCGGGGGTGGGACGAGGGGTGCGTCGGGATGCGAGTGGGCGAGACGCGGCGGCTGAGCATCCCGGCGAGCGAGGGGTACGGCGCCGCCGGGTTCGCGGAGTGGAACATACCGCCGAACGCGGACCTGACGTTCGACGTCACGGTGCTGAGCATCGCGTGAGTGACTTTTTAGTCGGGTGCCCTAAGTTCGTACATTTGCTCGCGATGAGCGACGATGAGGGCCATTTTTCGTCGTTCAAATTGATTCCTTCGAAAGCGAATGAGGAAAAATCACCGATGAAACGCCGGTCAAGCGCGCGATCGCTTTGATCGCGACGGTTCGATCGCGCGTCTCCGGCCACAAATCGCGCGGACGCACTCGAACGTTTGCCGTTCGACGCGACGACGTCGGCATCGCGCGCGTCACACTTCAACGCGTAGTAGACGCCCGCTCGTCACCGGTAGTCACAATGGGGCTTACCTTCACCAAGCTCTTCCAGCGCCTCTTCTCCAAGAAGGAGATGAGGATCCTCATGGTGCGTCGACGCGCGCGAGCGCAGCGACCCTATTTATATTTTTTCGAAGCGCGCGGAGAGAAGATGCCTTCGCGATGGCGACGTCCGCGCCGCGCGGACGCGGCGTCGCGCGTCGGCGAAGTCGTCGCGCGGTCGTCGCATCAGACGCGTTCGCGTGTCACCGCCTCAGATACCGCGATTCAAACGCGCCCGAGACGTCGCGACGTCGATCGCGGCGCGCGATCCGCGCCTCGGTCGCACGCGGGAACTCGCGCGGTGCCTGCCCTCCCCGCGGCGGAGACTGATGATTTCCGCTCCCTCCCCGCTCCCTCCGCAGGTTGGCCTCGACGCCGCTGGTAAGACGACCATCCTGTACAAGCTCAAGCTTGGCGAGATCGTCACGACCATCCCCACGATCGGTACGTCCTCGGAGCGCGCCGTTTCCTCCCTCGCGCTCGGATCGCTCGCGGTTTTTCGGACCGCCTCTGGCCGCGGACGCGATGCGTTCGCGCGCTGAGCGCGGTGCCCGCCCCGCGAGACGACCGCGTCCTGACGCCCGCTCCCTCGCTCCGTCCGCGCGCCTCCCTCTCCAGGTTTCAACGTCGAGACCGTCGAGTACAAGAACATCTCGTTCACGGTGTGGGACGTCGGCGGCCAGGACAAGGTGCGAGCCGCCTCCCGCGCGATCTCGCGTCGCGTCTCGCGCGCCGCTCCCCCGCGCCCCCGATCGTCTGTCTTCGCGCTGACGATCTCTCGCCCCGCGCGTCCTCCCTCGCTCCCAGATCCGCCCGCTCTGGAGGCACTACTTCCAGAACACGCAGGGTCTGATCTTCGTGGTGGATAGCAACGATCGCGATCGCGTCTCGGAGGCTCGGGACGAGCTCCACCGCATGCTCAACGAGGTGCGCGGCGCGCCCCTCCGTCGCGCGGCGTCGCGTTTCAAAACCTTCAAGACCGAGCCAAGAGACCGCGCGCGAGATCTGATAAAATCTGATCTGATCCGTCTCCTGACGCGTCTCCCCCCCCCCTCCCCCCACTCCGCCGCTTCCAGGATGAGCTCCGCGACGCCGTCCTGCTCGTTTTCGCGAACAAGCAGGATCTCCCGAACGCGATGACCGCCGCGGAGATCACGGACAAGCTCGGCCTTCACAGCATCCGCCAGCGTCATTGGTTCATTCAGTCCACGTGCGCGACGTCCGGCGAGGGTCTGTACGAAGGCCTCGACTGGCTCTCCACCAACATCGCGAACGCGGGCTCTCGTTAATTCGATTCGATTCGTTCGACGGCGAGTGATGCGATCGCGAGGTGCGCGCGCGCGCGAGACGAGCCTAGAGCCTCGAGGAGGAGGAGGAGGAGGAGGAGGAGGATGGCGCGGCGCGAGGTGGTGGGGGCGGCGCGAGCGTCGACGGGAAGAATTTATTGACGGGGCTGGTATTTTTTCTTCCCGTCGCGAGAGCGCTCGAGCGCCCCGTCGGGATCGGAGCGGATCGGAACGGCGGGGGCGCTGTTGACTCGCGAGGGCACGCCCAGCCCGCGAGTTAGGACAGCTGGGGGGTAACATTTTGTCTAGGCAGCAAACAAACGTGTAACGGAATCGCACGGCGTTCCGAACAAAGTTTCTACGACAACGACGGACGCGACGACTCACTCCTCCGGCTTCGCGACGCCGGCGTCGTGCCGCTTCGCCGCCTCCGCCAGCGCTTCTTTCCCGATCCTGAAGCTCCCTCTCCCCATCGTCGCCGAGACCGCGGCGCCTTTCAAGTAGTTGGACTGCGACGGCGCGCCCTTCATCCCTTTCGGTCGCCTCTCCATCACCCCGGCGATCAACGCCGCGAGATTCTCCGCGAGCTGAGACGCCTCCATCGACGCCTTCCCGATACCCGCGTGCACGATCGCGTTCTTCTCCGCCCTGAACTCCACCCTCCCTAACCTCATCGACGCGACCGCGCCAGCGATGTCCGTGGTCAGCGTCCCGAGCTTAGGGTTCGGCATCAACCCTCGCGGGCCCAACACGCGCGCGACGACGCCGAGCTTGGGCATCATCGACGGATGCGCGATCGCCTTGTCGAAGTCGATGACGCCGCTGCCGCCGGCTTTGATCTTCGCGATGAGATCCTCCGCGCCGTCGACGTCCGCGCCCGCGGCGCGCGCTTCGTCCGCGTGCGCGCCTTCCGCGAAGACGCACACCTTGAGCTTCTTCCCGGTGCCGTGCGGGAGGTTCACGACGCCGCGGACGATCATGTCCGATCGCTTCGGGTCCACGCCGAGGCGGACGCTGACGTCGATCGTCTCGTCGAACTTCGCGGTCGCGCTCGCTTTCGCCTTCGCGACCGCGTCTTCGACGGAGTACGTCTTGTGCCGCGTTTTCTGCCCGGGCGCGAGCGGGGGCGATATCGCGCGAGGCGGAGGGGGCGCGTCGTCGGACGTCGTCGGCGAGGACGGCGACGCGGGAGGCGCCGCCCCGGCCGTCGTCGCGGTCGTCGTCGTCGTCTCTGCCTCGCGCGCGTCGCGCGAGACGCCGAAGGGGCGGCTCGCGACCGCGCGAGACGTGAGCGCGTCGCGCAGGCGCGGGAGAACCCCGCGTAGCGCGTGCCGAAGCGCCATCGCGTGTGATGGTGGCGAAAGACCTGAAGGCTGCGATTGCCCTAATTTTTGTTTCTCCTCCGCGGTCTCCCGCGACGTCGTCCGCCGGGGAGAGAAGAGAGCGCGACGACGCGCGCGCGCGAAAGTAACGCATACTGTGCGCCTACATAATTATTTAAACGAAATCGCAGCGCACGCGCGACGCGAGCGTCGGCCGCGCGCGATGCTGATACACATAATACAGACAAGTCCGGGAAGGCAACAGACGCGCGCGCCCGTTGTCTCCCCTCCGCCACTCAGCCTCCACTCCGGTCGCCCGCCGCGGACAGACCGATTCAGCCTCCCTCCTCCTCGACGACGCGTCGTCGTCGCATCACGACGCGTCTTAATTCCACACCGCCGCCGCGGTTTCGTCGCACCAACCTCCTCCGTCGCCGGACGCGGGACGATCGATCGCGTCCATCGAAAAAATCGATTCGATTCGATTCGATTCGATTCGATCGTCGTCTCCTCGTCTCTCGCCGCCGTGGCCTCCGCTCCGATCGCTCCTCGAACGACCGACTTAGCCCTCTCCTCCTCGTCTTCCGCGCGGACCTCGTCCACGAGATTCGCCTCCCTCCTCTCTCGTCTTATTCTGCATATTCGCGCGACCGTCCGTCGTCTCAGCACTCGACGGCTTTTCCCTCCGCCGCCGCCGCCGCCTCGGACGCGAACGCCGAGCTCACCGAGTTTTGCCGCACGAGCTCGGCGAGCGTAATCTTCTGGGACTCCGAGCTCGTCATCGACGACACCAGCGACTGCCGTCGCTTCTTGAACGCCGCGTCCCGCGGCTCGCGCGCGCCCACCGCGACGTGATTCTCCAACGCGGCGGCGACGAGCGTCCTCGCGACGTCCGCCGCCGCCATCTTCTTCGTCTTCTCCCCGCGCGCGTCTTCCCCCCTCGTCGCGTTCGCGTTCGCGTTCGCGTCGGCGTCGACGATCGCGTCGGCGATCGCGTTCGCGTCGTCCTTCGCCGCCGCCTCCGCGCGCACGAGGTTCGCGGGCGGGTCGAACGACGACGCCATGATGCACTCCTCCTTGTGTCGCGACAAGCGCTCGGCGAGCGTGCATCGCGACGAGTGACCCGCGCGCGCGTCGGCGCCGGGGAGGCGGTTTTTTTCGGCGTCGGCGCGACGCGCCGCCGCCGCGCGCGCCGCCATGATGGCCGTCATCTCCTCCGGCTCGAGCCCCCTTTCCGTCGCGCTCCTCTCGCGCTCCTCTAGCGTCGCCTCCGTTCGGAACGCCGCGGCAGCCTCCGCCGCCGCGAGCGTGGGCGAATTATTGCTGGGATTCCACTCGAACAGCTCCTCGAACGGCACGTCCGCGTACTTGGGGGTGACGACGCCGCGCGCGATGTCGTCCGCGAAATCCGACGCGCCCCCCTCGCGCGCGAAGACCAGGTCCTCCGCCGCGAGCGCGGTCGCGGTGTTCGTGTTCGGCGACGGCATCAGATTCGCGAGCGACGCGGACTTCTCGACGCGTTTGGTGCGCACGCGCGGCAGCGGCTTCGTCGCGCGGGAGGGAGGCGCGGCGGAGGGGGGCGCGGCGAGCGGACGCTTCCCCGTCGCGCCATATCTTTCGCCCGAAGCGTCGCGGACCGTGGGCGTGGACGCGTCGTCCGCGTCCGCGTCCGCGGCGACGCGCGTTGTCGTGTCCGAGCTCTTGTTCGACAGACGCGCGGCCTCGTCGGACGTTTCTCTTCCGATCTTGATGCGCGGCAGCGAGAGCTGCGACGGGAGCGTGACCTCCGCGGCGGCCGCCTTCGCGGGAGGGGCCGCGCGCGCTGCGTCGTCATCACACGGGCGCTTCCTTTTTTGCGATTTTTTCTCGCCCGCGGCCCCTCGATTCGTCGCCCTCGTCGCCGCGGCGGGCGGGTCCTTAGGCGCGGGCGCCCGCCGCGCGCGCGCGGATGCGCGCGTCATCGCTTCTGCGCGTCGTCCCGCGGACGATCGCGCGAGTATCGCGCGCGCTTCGTGCGTTCGATTCTGAAGGCCGGAGGGGTAAACCCGATCCATGAAGCCATATCTTTCAGGTTCTTTCTTCCAAGATATCTTTTCCGACCCCCTGCGTGCATGCACGCACGTTTTTGACTGATTACCCATACGCGTAGAGTACAAGTACTTTCGTACTTGTCGTACACAGAAATGAACCCAGAATTAAACCCTGAAGAAACCGCGCACGATCTCTCGCTCGCGCGCGCATGAACGGCGTGCGGCGAACGGAACGTCTGAACGAGCCGCGTTCTGCGGTGACGTCGACGCGTGCCACACCGCACCTCGCGCGCGACGCGTCGTCGGCCTCGACCGTCGACCGCTCCCGCGACTCACGCGCGCGCGCGCTCGCGAGTCCGTCCGCGAGTCCGTTCGCCGAGACGCCCCTCGCGCGCGTCCCGCGTCGTTCGCCGAAGCGATCCGCGCGCCGCGCGACGTGGCCGCTTCTCTTCGGTTCCGTCTCCGCGCGAGCGAGCGATCGTTCGTTCGATCGATTTATCGCGGCGACCGCGCGAGTAAACCAACCACCGACGCGATGCCTCCGCGCGACACGACGACGCCGTCCGGGAGAGACAACGACGTCGCGACGGACCGAATGACAGGGCGGCTCGCGGCCGGCGACCGCCGGTTCCGCAAGTACACGACCGCGGACGTCGCGCGTCACTCCACCCCGGAGGACTGCTGGTTAATCGTGCACGAGAAGGTGTACGACGTCAGCGCGTTCGTGCCGCGTCACCCGGGCGGGAACATGATCTGGGTCAAAGCCGGCGGCGACTGCACGCAACTCTTCGACTCGTACCACCCGGTGAAGACGAAAGCGACGCTGGATAAGTTCTACATCGGCGACCTGGAGCGCGTGAACGGGGACGAGCGCGAGATCATCACGTACGTCGACGACATGAAGAGGGGGAAGTTTTACATGGACGCGAAGATCGCGGTGGAGAAGTACTTCAAAGATAACAAGCTGAACCCGCGCGTGCACTGGGAGATGTACGTCAAGTCGTTCGTCATCCTCGCCGGGGTGGCGATCTGCCACTACTGCAGCTTTTTCCTGACGTCGTGCACGTTCCTGACGTCGTGCGCGTTCGCCGCCGCGCACGGGATGTTCAAGGCGGAGATCGGCGTGTCGATCCAACACGACGCCAACCACGGCGCGTACGGGAACTCGAACCTGTTCCGTCACGCCATGCAGCTATCGCTGGACGTCGTCGGCGCGTCGTCGTTCATGTGGCGGCAGCAGCACGTCGTCGGGCATCACGCGTACACGAACGTGGAGGGGGTCGACCCGGACATTCGATGCGCGGACGAGGGCGACGTGAGGTGCGTTCTATACACTGGTTCCCATACGACCGCGTTGGCGTGGTGAACGCCGTTCCTTAAGGACTTTTCCCGGCGCATCTCTCCGCCCACACCTCGCTTTCAATACCCGCCCTCGGCGCCTTTCAACTCCACCTGACGCCTTTCAACTCCACCCCGACATTCGCTCGTATGGAACGACCCTGAGACGCGTCAACGAGCACCAGCCGCACGAGAAGTACCACGTCTTCCAGCACGTGTACCTGTTCTTCGCGTACGGACTGCTGTCGTTCAAGAGCTGCTTCGCGGACGACTTCACCGCGTGGGCGTCCGGGAAGATTGGCTGGGTCAAGGTGGCGAAGTTCACCTCCGGGGAGTCCCTCTCGTTTTGGGGCTCCAAGCTCCTGTGGGCGTTTTACTACCTGTACTACCCGTCGACGCGCTCGCACCACTCCGCGCTGAGACTCGCGACGCTGGTGTGCATCACCGAGGTCATCACCGGGTGGCTGCTCGCGTTTATGTTCCAAGTCGCGCACGTCGTCGGCGACGTGCGGTTCTTCCAGCTCTCGAAGGAGGGCAAGCTGAACTTGGGTTGGGGCGAGTCGCAGCTGTACAGCAGCGCGGATTTCGCGCACGGGAGCAAGTTCTGGACGCACTTCTCCGGGGGGTTAAACTACCAGGTCGCGCATCATCTCTTCCCGGGCGTGTGCCACTGCCACTACCCCGCGATCGCGCCGGTGATCATGAAAGTCGCGAAGGAGCACGGGCTCGAGTACTGCGTGTATCCCACGTTTTGGTCGGCGCTCGCCGCGCACTTCTCGCACCTGAAGCGCGTCGGGCAAAAGACGTACGTGCCGTCGCTGCAGACGGTGGGGTAGGCGGACGACGCGACGGTGGGGGTGGTGGGGGGTGGGGGGTTGAGTTGGGTAGCCGCGTTGGCTCGTTTGTTTTTTTATATCGCATCACGACTTATTGCGCGCGTCGACGACGTCTTCAAACTCCGCGCTCGCTCCCGCGCCGCGACGACAGAGCACCCGCGCCCGCCTGTTTACCTCTGTTTGCGTCTTCCGCGGTGCTCCGGGTGCGTTGCAGTCTGCTGTCCGTGTCCAGTCATCGCTTCTCACGCGTTTGGCACGCGCTTCGCGAGCTCGTCGAGGGGCGCGCACATCTCGACCGCGCGCGCGCGGCGGCTCGGTCTCACCCCGCGGCGGCGTATCTCACGCGTCCGGTCGCGGGCGGCGGATCTCGCGCGCGGAGGAGGCGCGGCGCGAACCCGGCTCGACGCGCGCGCGGCGCGGCGCGGCGCGGCGACTCGACTCGATTCGATTCGTTCACTCATTCAACAAAGATGCTCGACAAGGTGCTCCAGGCTGTCGTCTCCGCGGGCGTCGCGGTCGCGACGATCAAGTACGCCGGCGCCGTCGGCGGCGGCGCGAACGTCGGCGTCATCGCGGAGAACAAGTCCGTCGTCCGAAAGCTCTACCGCGAGGTGTGGAACCAGACGGACAAGCTCAAGGCGAAGACCGCGGCGTCCAAGTTCGTCTCCGACGATCACTTCCTCATCGACCCCTCCGACCCGTCCCCGTCCCCGGGAACGGACGCGTACATGCAGTCCGTGATCCGCCTCCGCGACGCGATGCCGAACTACGTCATCGTCGTGGACGACCTCATCGCGCAGGGGATCAAAGTCGTCGCGCAGTTGTCGTACAAGGCGAGCGTGAAGGGGCGGGAGGCGCGGTGGACGGGCACCGCGGTGATGGAGCTCGAGGACGGGAAGGCGCGTTCTCCTCACACCGGTCCCCATACGACCGCGTCGGCGTGGTGAACGACGATCCTTGAGGACTTTACTTCCCGGCGCATCTGTCCGCCCACCCCTCGCTTTCGATCCCCGCCCTCGACGCCTTTCCCCCACTCCGCTTCTGACGCCTTTCAAATCCACCCCGACGTCGCTTCGTATGGACCCTCGACCCTCAAGATCGTCAAGACGTGGATCAACACGGACAGCATATCCGCGCTCATTCAGCTCGGGTTACTCCAGGACGTCGTCGAGGGCGCGGCGCAGTTTAAAGGGAAAGATCTGCAGGTGGTCGAAGCTCTGTTGGGGCGATCGGAGGCGCACCCGCGGCAGGTGTTGACCGGGGACGACTGGCTCGTGTACTTTGACCGCGTCTCCGCCGCGGGCGAGGGTACCGGGTCCGGCACCGACAGCGACGGGACCGTGGGCATGAAGGCGGTGATGCGGGTGGACTCGAAGACGGGGCTGGACATATGCGCGTGAGCTACCGCGGCTAGCTAGCCACACAGAGGGTGTTTGTGCAGACCTCAGTGCGTCGCGAACGTCGTTCTTCTCTCTCAAGCTCCGCCAACCCTTCTTTTCTTTTTTTTATCTGTTCGTTCCGACGAGCCTCGTTCGTCCGAACCACCGCGACGCGCGACGTCCGCCCGCGCGTCGACCCCCACCTAACGCCGCGCGCGTGTCGCTCCACTCCCGCGCGCGCGCGCTTCGTCTCCGTCTTCGTCACGACGCCGCTCCTCTTCGCGATGCCGCTCCTCTTCTTCCTCCTCGCCCTCGTCCTCGCCCCCGCGAAAGCGCTCGCCGTCGGCGCGGCCGCGGTCGCCGCGCGCGCTTCTCGCGACGGCGCGCTGTGCTTCGCGTCGTCCGCGCGCGACGCGCGCGCCGCCTCGCCGGACGCGACGCCTCCGTGCGCGGAGATGCGCGCGCTCCTCGACGCGGTGACGCGCGACGCCGCCGCGCCGGCGACGAGCGGCGCGGCGCGCGCGTCGGACGCGTCGTCGCCTCCGCCGCGCGCGCTCGCGGAGGCGTGCGCGTGCGCGACCGCGTCGTTCGTCTGCCGCGCGTCCTCGCGCGTCGGCGCGCGCGTCGCGAGGCAGACGGCCGCGCGCGGCGCCGCCGCGGGCGCGCGCGAGGTCGCGGCGCGCGTCGCCGTCGAGGACGCGTGCGGGATCCCGTGCGCGCTCGACTTCGACGCGTGCGGCGGCGGCGGCGGCGGCGGCGGCGGCGGCGGTGGCGGCGGCGGCGACGACGTCTCGACCGCGTCCGCGTCCGAGGCGTTCTGCGTCGGACCGACGTGCGACGCGACGTGCGCCGCGTGCGTCGCCGCCGCGGCCGCCGCGGCCGCCACGGACGACGTCCCGTTCGACGCGCTCGCGGAGGCGTGCGGCGTCGACGACGCGTGCATGTGCGCGCAGTGCCTCGAAACCGGGCTCCTCGTTCGCGTCCCCGTCGACGAGGACGCCACCGCGACGCCGGAGGGGCGCGTCCTCGGGTTCGGCGCGGGATCGTTCGGGTACTACGGATACGGGCCGAATTCGTACTACGGCCCGAGCAGGTATGGGAACGGGTACGGGATCGGGTACGGGAACGGGTACGGGAACTACCCGCAGACCGGAGGACCGAGCTACCCCGGCCCGGGGTACCCCAGCGGTCCGGGGTGCGGCGGGGGCTACCCCGGCGGCCCGTACAACTCGTTCCCGTGCACCGCGTACTACTCGCCCGCGTACAAGCCGTGGTTCGTCACCGTGTACAACAAAGCCAAGGCGTTCGTCGTGAGCAAGCTGTGTTACTGGTATCCGTACTATCCCGCGTGTTTGCCGCCGCCGCCGGTGAGAATTTTCCCGCCCTCGCCGAACGGAATGACGCCGCCCGGTCCCGGACCGCTCTCGCCGCCGTCCCCCGGCCCGGTCTCGCCGCCGGCGCCGACGCCAGGGATACAGTGCGGAGATCCGTCGCTCGGGGAACAGACCTGCCAGGGCATCCCGTGCACCGGCGACGCGACGTGCACGACCGGGACGCCGCAGTGCTGCTGCGACGCGGGGTGCTTCGATTTCGGCGACTGCTGCGCGGATCGAGACGCGTGCTGCAACGTCGCGCTGTCGACATCGAAATCACGCGCGCGAGGCGACGTCGCGCTCGGTCTCGGTCGACCGGCGTTCATAGACGCGATGGAGGACATCACGGGGCGTCGCCGCGCCGCGAGGGCGCCGACGATGAACGGGCGCGACGCGACGGGCGCGAGGCGAGGAGGGAACCCGCCGGCGGCGACGGTGGACGCTCGGGAGGCGGTGGCGGAGACGACGCGGCCGGACGCGCGCGCGTTCGCCGCCGCGGTCGCGTCATTGACGGCGGACGAGACGCCGACGACGCCGAGGCCAACGCCGACGACGCCGTGGGCGATGCCGACCGTGGTGGAAGCGGAAGCGATCGAGACGGAGGACGAAGAGGACGCGTCGGCGCCGGCGCCCGCTCCGAGCGGCGCGGAAGCCTCCTCCTACGACGAGGAAGACGCGTGAGGCGAGACGACGGACTCACCTTCCGCGCGCGTACTGTAAAATACTTATGAAAATACGCCGCACCCTACCCCCGCGCGTCAAACCTCTCTCTACAGCTCGTCGTGATCCCACGACTTGCGACGCAACACGTCGTCCGGCGTCGTCTTCATGAGCTCGCGCGCCTTCGCCGCCACCGTCTCGCTCGCGGTGTTTCCGACGAAGAACAACACGTCGAACGGCGTCAACCGACCGTCGTTCAACTCCGTGTTATACCGCGGCCATCCTTTGTTGTTCGCGGGGTACAAACACACGCTCGGGGTCTTCGTCACCATCCCGTACGGCGGCGGGACGTCGTTGTTGTCCGCGTTCACCATCCCGATCTTGAAGACGTCTCCGAGCCCGGCGTCGTCGAAGAGTTTTTGCGTCGCCGCGAGCGCGGGCGCGATCGACGCGTGGAACTCCGCGTGCTCGCCGTCCGGGTCCGGGAACGCGGTGTACACGAGGAAGTTCACCGCGGGGTCCTTGACGACGACGTCGTAGTACGACCCCGCGGTGACGGTGAGCATCCCGTCCGTCTCGTGCCCGCGCTCGGGCGTCTGCTCGGAGCGGTACCGCCGCTCCGACGCCTCGCCGGCGCCGTCGTCGTCGAACTCCTCGAGCTCGTGCATCGCGAGCTCCTCCGGGCACGCCTCCGTGGCTCTGTGGCACATCTCCCAGTTCCAGTTCCACCCGCCCTCGCCCTTCCCCGGCGCGCCTTTCTTCAGCCACTTGTTGTAGATCCCGACGATCTCGTCCTCGTGGTTCATGATCTTCTCGCACTCCTTTCGAACGACGCGGTCCCGCCACAGGTCCCCCGCGGAGCACACGGACCCGACCTGGGTCTCGATCAGGTCTCCGTAGACGCCGTACTCGATCTTCCTCGCCGCGCTCCCGGTGCCCAACTTTCGCTTCTCCTCTTTCCGCTTGAGCTCCTCGAGCCGCGGCGTGAGCCTCATGTGAAGCGCGTTCACGATCGCGTGACACGCGCGGCATCGCGGGGTCCTTCCGAACACGTCCTTGCCTCCCGCGAACAGAGGCGCGTCGGAGGGCGCGTCCAACGGCGCTTGCATGATCTGCTGCGCGTCGGCGGACGGCGCGAAGAGCGCGCACGCCGCGAGGACGGCGAAGAGAAGGAGGACGTTACGCATCGCGCTCGGCGCGGCGCGAGACTGGCGTTGCCGCTGGCACGCAGCTGGCGTGAAGTTCAATTCTGAGTTTAGTCACGAAAGGATTTTTGTTTCTATCGCGCCCTCTGTTCGCTCGTCGTCACGACGCCATGCTCGCCGGCGGCTCGACGATCACCCCCTCCGTCACCCCACCCGCCGCGTCCTCCACCCCGCCTCCGTCCGCGCCCGCGACCGGCGGCGAGTACCCCGGCAGCATCCACGCCAAGATGTCGTCCGCGAGCGACCGCATCTCCGCCGCCGCGTCGCCGCCGCCCGTCACCGCGCTCACCGCCTCCGCCTTCGCCGCCTCGAACCCGCTTCGAAGCGCCCCGAGCGGGTTCATCGCGGGGTTCCCGGTGTCGTCCGGCGTGATTCCGAACATGTCCGCGACGCCGCTGATGAGGTTCCCGGTCTCGATCAGCGGAGACGCGAGCTCCGGGGGCACGTCCGCGCCGACGTCCTGCCGACACGGCCGCACGTGGTCGCCCGCGAGGCTCTTCACGCTCAGGTCCAGGCTCTCCGAGATGGCGGCGCCGTCCGTCAGCGTCGACGCCAAGACCCCCGTCTCGTCGATCGTGTCGTCGCGGAAGCGCAGGAGTAAGTTACGCTTCACCGCGTAGTACTTGCGCACGAGGTCCTTGCTGTCGTCCGGCTTTGGCACGAACTCGTTCGCGCCGTTGGCCACCTCCAAAAACACCGGCTCGAGCTGGTCCAGCACCGGCAGCAACTCCCTGACCACCGGCGGCGCTCGCGCGCGCAGAGACGCGTCGATCGCGCGCGCGGGCGCGCGCAACGGCGACGACGAGATGCCGTTGAACAGCGGCGAGAGGTTCTGAGGGTCGTTCCATACGAGCGAACGTCGAGGTGGAGTTGAAAGGCGTCAGTTGAAGTTGAAAGGCATCGAGGTGTGTCGGGATTGAAAGCGAGGGACCCTGGGCGGAGAGATGCGCCGGGAAAAGTCCTTAAGAAACGGCGTTCACCACGCGAACGGGGTCGTATGGGAACCAGTGTACAGAACGCGCCTGAAGCCCCGGCGCGACGACGGGCGTGAACAGCGGCACCGCGTCCGTCGCGGGCTTGTTATTGAACGATATCAGCACGTTCCCGACGCGGTCTGGGAGCTTGTACCTCGAGCCTATGAGCGCGTGCATCAGCGCGCCCATGCTGTGCCCGACGCCGTACACGGGCAGGGTGTCGTACTCTTTCCCTAAGGATCGGACGCATCGGTCGAAGACGAATTGAATCTCGTCCGCGAGGCGAAGGTGATCGAATCCGATGGCGTACGGCGTCGCGACGATCGTCAGGTCGCCGCGCGCGGAGAGCGACTCGAGGAGGAGACGGTACGTCAGCTGCGGCGACGCGCCGACGAACGCGCCGCCGATGAAGTGCACGACGCCGACGGCGGCGCGGCCGTTCGGCGGGGGAAGGACCCACGCGCCCTCGAGCTCCTTCCATCCGCGCGCGGAGGACGGGCCGCTCGACTCCGACGCCGCGGTGAGCAGAGCCTCGAGCGCGGCGAACGCGTCCGTGGGGGAGCTGGACGAGGAGGTGGAGGACGTCGCGGCGGCGACGACGCCGTCGGCGCGGCGTCGCGGCTCAGATCCGCGAACGACGACGACGCGTTCGTCGCGGCGTTTCGCGGAAGAGGCCGAGACGCGCGGCGACGCGCTCGAAGCGCGGACCCGGCCGACGGACGCGGACGCGGACGACGCCGGAGAAGACGACGCCGCCGGGGTCGTCGCGGCGGACGCGAGCGCGGGCATGACGACGGGAAAGCGGCGTTGGCGTGCGACCGCGCGCTCGAAGAGTGCGCGAGGCGCGCACGCGTCGACGTCACGGACTCTGTCCAAGTTGCGCTCATTCGATTCAGACTAAAAACCCATAGAGTACGAGTACGCGCATGGACTCTTACGTGCGAGTCCGGCCGGTACCTCTCACAGCGAGCTGCACACTCGTGGCAGTGGCCAGTTTCAGGGCGACAGACGGGCGATCGAGGCAAGGCGAGAGGAACGATGTTACAAACACACGCTACTCCTCGTGACCGCCATGATTTTGCCGCCCCGCCCGCGCGCCGCATCCCGCGACGCGCGCGCGAGACGACCCCAACACCACCCTACGCGCGCGACTTCGCCCTCGCTCTCGACGAAACCTTCGCTCCATCCTCAAGAAACCTTTCTTTACTTGAGCGGGATGAAGCGCGCGGACGCGGACGCGCCGATACCGGGACGCCCGTGGTTCACCGGCCTGTACGTGATGGAGAACTCCGCGAGGTAGTGCCCGATCATCTCCGGCTTGATCTCGACCGTCACGAACGTCTTGCCGTTGTACACGCCGACGACGGAGCCGATCATCTCGGGGACGATGACCATGTTGCGCAGGTGCGTGCGCACCGTCTCCGGCTTCTCGCCGCCCGACGCCTCCTTCTTCGCCTTGCGGAGCTTCTTCACGAGCGCCATCGGCTTCCTCTTGAGGCCGCGCTTGAAACGACGACGGATGCGCGCGCGGAAGAGATCCACGAGCTTGTCCGTCTTCATGTCGAGAAGCTGGTCGAGGTCGACGCCGCGGAACTGAAACTTGCGGAACGTGCGCTTCTTGGGCGCCTCGGCGATGAGGGCATCTTCTTCGCCACCCTGAGAGAGACGAGAGCGAGGGGTCGAGGCGGTGAGTCGACGGTCCGCAGTGGTGGTGGCCGTGGTGGTCGACGCGCGCGAGGGAGAGGGCGGATCGCGACGCGCGCGCGACGCGGACCGCCGCGTCGATCACACAGCCTCGCGTCCGCGACGTGAAGCGCAAACCCTAAAAAAGATTTCACGTCGGCGGGACGCGCGAAAAGCGCGCGATGGCGGCGACGCGACGCGGGACGCGCTCGACGCGCGACGCGATTCGCGTCGGAGACATCGCGCGCGGTCGAAGACGACGCGCGGACGGAGGGCTGCCGACGAGCGAGGCGCGCGGAACGCGATTTCGCGCGTTCCGCCGCGCGCGTTCGCTGGCAGGTTTTTCATCCCTCCCATCGCTCCGCGCGTCGGTCCGCGCGAGCGAGCCGAGCGCGCGATCGCGCGACGAGGCGCGGAAGTGAACGAGGCGCGACGCGCACCATGATGAAAGATTCCTTTGGTACTCTGCGGCGGCGAGAGTTCGCGCTGCGCGAGTAAAAGAGGGCGCGCGAAGCGCGATGGACGGAGTTTTAGCTGAATGAACACACGCTCAGCTGATCGGTCGAGCGTTTTCCCTTGATCGCGAATCCCCAGTCAGTTCTTTGCCTATCAACCGTGAGTTTTGACCGATCTCGTCGCGATGAGCGCGACTCGGCATCCGACGAGTCACTTCCGCGTCGAAAAGTTCGGCTCGGCAGTCGGAAGCACGGCACAACGACCGTCGCGGCGACGACGAACGACCGCCGCGCGCGATGGGACCGTCGTGGGTCCCCGTGGACGACGTCCTCGCGGCGGCGACGACGAGGATGACCAGCGGCGAGCTCGTCCACGGCGCGACGTTCGACCTGTTCGCGTCCATGTCCGCGATCACCGTGGGCGATCGAAAGATGGACGTCGGCGTCGAGGGCGGCATGGACGGTCTGGCGCCGCCGTTCCAGACGTCCGAGAAGCTCGTCGCCGCGGGGCGCGCGCCGCTGGAGCTGACCGACGAGGAGCAAATCTACGTCTTCGACGCGCTCCTCGCGTGCGAGGCGACGTGGCACTCCGGCCAGTCCCTCGCGGTGTCGATATACACGTGCCTGTACATGCACGACTTCGACCGCCTCGAGGCGTCGTCCTCGCCGGTGACGCGCGCGTACTTCGACGCCGTGCGGAGCGACGTCGCGACGGTCCGGAACGCCGTGAGCTTGGGCGACGTGTGGGAGGAAGAGGACTTCAACGCGCACGTCGCGGGGTACGACGTCGGCGCCGCGGCGATGGGGGATCCGACCAAGCCGGACGAGACGCTGCGCGCGCTGAAAGCCGCGGAGCGATGGCTGACGTCGACGCGCGCGGGGGGCGCGACGACGGACGCGCTGCTGACGCGCGTGCGGTTTCGCATCGCGCTGCACTGCGCGCTTCGGGACATGATCAAGGCGGACGTCACCGCGGACGACGCGGCGAACGCGAGGAAGAAGCTGACGCTCGCGGCGACGCTTCTGGAGTCGATGAGGGCGTCGACGCGGGCGCCGCCTTCGAGCGGCGACGCGAACGATGAGAAAACGGACTTTGGCGAGGCGTTTCGCGGCGGGAAGCTCGACTGGAACACGAGAGGATTAGGTTTCGACCGAGACGTGAACGCGCGACGGTTAGGTCCGCATCCCCCGAGGGTCGTGAAGCCGTTCTCGCGCGCGGGCGCCTTCGACCACTTCGCGAGCTTCGTCGGCGAGCTGCTGAGGGCGTGCGACGTCCTCGACTTGCGCGTCCGCGGCGACGTCGCGCTGCACGAGTTGATAGCGATGCTGAGCACCATCTCGGACGCGAAGCCCGGGATCGTCGCGCGGTCGTTCATCGCGGCGATCGTGTTGAGGGACGGCCAGGGGACGGTGATGGGGCGTCGGTCGGGGGACTGCGTCTTGCGGAGCGCGTGGCTCTGCGGAAGCGCGCCTCCGCCGGCGATCGACCTGACGACGATCGAGGTGGACGACGACCTCGGCGGGACCGGGGATTCGGGGGAAGGGAGCGGCGGAAAGAGCGGAGGCGGCGAGGAGGAGGACGCGGCGCTGAAGGTCTTCCTCGCGAAGGTTTGGCGGCCGGTGGATTTCCTTCTTCGCGCGTACTGCTCGAACCGGTCGCGCTTGCGTCGACGGGCGCGACGGTGCCTGGGCGAATGGAACCTTCTCGTCGAGCCCGCGATCGCGGCGGACGACTCCGGGGCGATCGAGCGATACCTCGACGCGTACGCTGAGACGAACGACTGCGACGCCGCGCGCGCGCTCGCGAGATCGGCGTGGCCGAAGAGCGCGATGGCGCGGTGGACGATTTCCATGATGGCGCGCGTGGAGATCACGCACCTGAGCCTGGGTCACGAGCTCGAGCTGTACCTCCCGCACGAGCTCGGGATGATTTACTGGTACACGGAGTACCTCATGCACAACCTGTGCGATCACTTAGACAGCGCGAACGCGTGTTTGATCGAGGAAGCGAACGCGTGGAAGCGGCAACGCGCGGAGCGTCCCCTCGAGAAGAGAGAGAAGGACGGCAAGAAGGCGAAAAAGGAAAAACGCGGCGGGAAGGCGGGGGGCGACGCGGCGGCGTTCGAAGGCGACGGCGGCGCCGCGCAGCTTCGAGTCCAGATGGAACACTTCGTCTTGGAGTTCCAGAAGACGATGTGCGGCGGCTTAGTCACGTTGATCACCGCGATGGATAAGGTTGGGAAGGTGAAGCGTCCGACGGCTGGCTCAGACTTCACGGACCCGGAGCAGAACTTCTGGCAGAGGTTCGGGTTCATGCACGCGTGCGCCGATCCGGGCCCGCTGACGTACCAAGAGTACCACGACTACGTGAACACGCCGCACACGCCGCAGGAGATGTTGACCGCGGCGGCGAAGTACTTCGCCGAAGTCTCCCGGAAGACGAAGCAGCTGACGGCGACCGGTCTGATCCCTCCGGGGTCGACGCAGGCGGCGGACGTCTCGGGCGTGATGACGTGCGCCGTGGCGAACGCGACCGCGTGCAAGCTGGCGGCCATGCCGGGGATGGCGGTGGAGTTGACGCACAAGCATCACCCGTCGTTCGCGACCGCGGTGGTGAAGCGCGAGGGCGGCGATAAGAGTTGAGTAGCAGTAGAGGTACACACTCGGAAAGAGTGTTACATTTTCCGACGAAACTAAACGGACGCACGATCAGATCCGACGACAGTAAACATGGGCGCGCGTCGACGCCAGCAACGCGCCTCGGCGTCGACAGACGCCGCCTCCGATGCCACCGCGACGAAGGAGAAAGCCGCCGCGATCCGAAGAAAGAAGCGCGCCGACGAGTTCAGGCTCTACCTGAACCTCCTCAAGGCGTTCCTCTGCGGCGTCGTGCTCGTCATGATGTCGACCGCGGCGATGTGGTACGGAGGCAAGGGGAAGTACTCGCGCCTCGCGAGGAGAGAAGCGGAACTCAGCGAGGCCGTGAGGAAGATGGAGGCGAACCCGGAGCTGGCGAAAGCGCGCGAGATGCTGAAGACGCAGCACGCGATCGGGCTCGGGACGATACGCGGCGGGATGGACGCGGACGACGACGTGATCGCGTCGCTCGAGTCGAAGTGGATCGCGATGGACTACGCCGAGCGGTCGGAGTTGTGGAGAGGGACGCGCGCGACGCTCGCGGAGACCGACCCCGCGTTCGCGCCGCTTCTCAAGGCGGACGGGAAGAAGCTCACCGACGCGGTCGTGCCGGAGATCTTCGCCGTGGACGAGTTCTCCGAGGACGCGGGGAGATTCCCTCGCCTCGTCCGACTCGTCCTCGAAGGCAAAGAGACGGGCGGGCAGTGGAGGACGAAGGACGGCGAGGACGGGACGGACCGCGACCGCGCGGGGAGAAGAGAACCGACCGCGGATCATATCGTCGCGAGGGACTTGTACCGACGCGCGCTCCTGTCGCGGTTCGTCGGCGCGGTCGCGAACGCGCTGCGAGGCGGCGACTACGTCGTCGACGTCGCCGCGCTCGCGCGCGAGCTCGGGCGACAGATCCCTTCGATACGTCGCGAGGAGTAGAAGCGACGCGACGCTCAACTCGCAACCTTAGGTAACATCCATATTAACTACGCGCGCCGCTACCCTCATCTAGTTCGTCGTCTGACTGGGCGTCAACTTCGCGCGCGTCGCCGCGGTGTCGCCGTACCAGTGCTCGAAGCACGTCATCGCGTGCTGGACGATCTTCAGCCGCGCCGGGAGCGGCGGCCCGCGTCGGCCGTCGTCGAGACGCGCGCACGCGCACGCCGCGCGCGTCAGCGGCTCCGCGCGGCGGTCGCATCGCGCGCTCTTCCTTCGAAACACGAACGCGAGGCTCTCGCGCGGCGCCGCCGCCGCCTTCTCCGCGCACCCCGACCCCCAGTGCACGGTGTTCCCCGCCCACGCGAAGAACGTCCCCGCGGGCGCGGGCGCGAGCGGCACGACGGCGGCGCGATCGAATTTTGGCGCGGCGGCGTCGGACTCGCCGGCGCCGCCGCCCGGGTCCGCGCGCTTCGGGACGACGTACACGCACCCGTTGTCCAGCGTCACGTCCACGATGGGCATCCATACGCTCAGAACGTTCGGCAGCGGCGGCGCGATGGGCGCGGCGGGACCGCCGGCGGCGCCGTCGCCGTAGACGTCTTCGAACGTGTAGTCCCGATGCGGCTGTCCGAAATTATTCCCGACGTACCGCCGTCCCGCTTTCCCCGCCGCGGCGTCGAGCTTAAACGCGGCGAGCGAAGGCTCCAAGACGATCTCGTCCTCGTCGTCCCCGCCCAAGATCGCGGCCGCGCGGTCCCACAGCTTCCCGGTGACCTCCCACGCGAGATCGCTCAGGAACACGCACGCGGGCGGCCACCCGGCGGCGACGAGCTTCGACACCGCGTCCGACAATTTGCGCGCGTCGTCGGCGTCGCACGCGCGGTCGCCCCACGCGTAGCCGTCCTCGCGCACCGCCGCCGCGTCCTTCGCTGTCGCGGCGGCGGCCGCGGTCGACGCGCGCGCCGCCGGCGCCGGCGCGCGCGCGGCGCCGCCCCCGACCGGCAGTCCCATCACGCCGGTCCAGTACGCGGCGGAGCCGACGTCCGGCGGCGGCGGCGACGGCGGCGACTCTTGAGTGGGTGAAGCGATCGGTCAGTCGAACGTCTTCGCGGTCAAACGTTGAAAGGGAAGCGCGGGTGAAGAGTGACGACGGGAAAAGTCCTTAAGGAACGACGTGCACCACGCGAACGGGGCCGTACGGGGAGCAGTCTCACCGCCGTCGCCGCCGCCGAAGAGATCCCACCCCGCGTTGCCCGCGTTCGCGGCCGCGGCCGCGCGCGCGCGTTCCGGGACGACCGACGCGACCGCGACCGCGGCCTCGGCGGCCTCGGCGGCCTCGTCGGCGTCGTCGGCCGCGGCGCGGAACGACACCCTCGCCACCTTGGACGCGCTCGATCCCAGTCGCTCGGCGACGTCGACGGCGAACGGCGCCGGGGCGAGCCGCGCGACGACGCGCGCCCACGCGGCTCGGGAGAAGAACGTTGCGACGTCGCCGAGGCCCGCGGGGTTCGTCGTCGTCACCGCGACGACCACGCCCCCGCGCGGCGCGGCGAACGCCGCGGCGAACGCGCCGTCGGCGTCGGTCTTCGCGCGCTTCGCGGACGGCGGCTCGGCGTTCGCGTTTGAATTCGACTCGTCGTCGTCCTCTCGCGCGGCGACGACCGCGTCGGCGCCGAAACACCCCGCGGACGCGACGGCCATCGCGCCCAAGGTTTCGCCGTCGTTCTCCGCGAGAACGGCGACGCCGTCGTCTTCGTTCAACAAGCTCCGCACCAGCTTTACGAACGTCGCGACGCTCGCGCTCGCCTTGGCCGCGAGCAGAGCGTCGAATCTCTGCGTCCCCGGCGTGGATAACACGGCGAAAAATCCACCCCCGACGCTCGCCTTCGCCGCGGCCGCGAACGCCTCCATCGAGACCCCGCTCCACACCCGCGCCCGACCCGCCTTCGGCGGCGTCGCCAGCCGCGCCGCGCGCCCTGACTCCGTGAGATCGTCCCACCGCTCGTCGTCGAAGTCGAGGTTGAAGTGCTCCCTCGCGGCGTCCGCGACGCGCGCATCCGGCTCGAGGACGTCCACGCGGATCTCCGCGCCGCGCGACGCGAGGTACGCGGCGATGGACCCGCAGCGCAATCCGCACACCAAGACCCGCCGCGGCGGCGGCGGCGACGGCGACGGCTCGGCACCGGGTGCCGACGCGGGTGCTGACGCGGACGCGCTCGCGGCCAATCGCAGCGCGAGCGCGGCGGCGGCGGCGGCGTCCGACCACCCGTCGAGCGCCGTCCCCGGCGGCTCCGAGGGATCGACCTCGCCGTCGACGTCGCCGTCGCTCCCTGTCCACGGTCCTCGCACCATGACCCTCGTGACGTCTCCCGCGTCGCCCTCCTCGAGCGCGCAGTCCAGGACGCTGAGACTCGCGCGCGCTGACTCTCCGTCCGCCGTCGCCGTCGCCGGCGAGTGACTCAGCACGCGCACCGGCCATCGCGGCTCCGTCGTCGACGCGTCAGGACACCGCAGCGGCGTCACGAGCGTGAGCGTCTCGACGATCACCGCCGCGATCGCGTCGTTCGCGGTGGACGCCAACGCCGGCGGTGCGACCTGCGACATCCCCGACCGCTCGTCCACGAAAACCGCGCGCTCCTCGTCGTCGCAACGCGCGACGTCCCACCCCTCCTCCGCGAGCATCTGCGCGGCGACGTTCGCAACCTCCGCGAGGACGAGCAACGCGGCGTCGCCCGCGGCGATCACCGCGTCGGAGTTTTCGGCGCACTCGATCGGTCGCATGCCGTCGTGGACGTCGCGCTTGACAGCTTGCACGAGCGCGAGGAGTGGCACGATCGCGTCGCATCGCGCGAGCGCTCGCGCCCACGACATCGGCGACGACGCGCCGTCGAGCAGGGACTCCGCCGCGGTCGCGCGCGTCGCGGCGTCGGGGGAGGACAGAGACGGGACGACGGCGCGCACGCGCGCCTCCTCCTCCTCGTCCACGTCGTCGTCGCCGCCGCCGTCGTCGTGGACCGCCGCCTCGGCGGCGGCGTCGGCGTCGGACGCCATGCCGGCGCGGGATCGACTGGGACGTACGTCGACGAATCAGGGTCAAGAGAAAATGTTTACCTTTCGGGGAAGGCCTGTTTGATAGGTAACTTTGATCGGGTCTAGGGTCAACTGCTTTTCTCGTCGTCTGTCGTCGCGATCGAGACGTTTGCCTGAGCGGGCATTTGGTTTTCGAGCTCCCGCCACTGCGCGTCGCACCGCGAGTGCGCGTGCGCTGCGACCGTAGGACGCGTTCACGTCGGCAGCGGCGTCGTGAGAGCGCGTCGAGCGAGGGCGAGGGCGTCGTCGGAGGAGCGCGCCGCGGCGAGCGCGCGAGGTCGTCGCTCGTCGACGCGTCGAATTCGTTCGCCAATTGAGCACGCGCGTCTCTCGATCGATCGACCGTCGCGCGTCGCGCCGGATCGTCGCGCCATGGGCGACGAGCACGCGACGCCGTCGTTCGCGCGGATGAATCGCGACCCGCGAAGCGATCCGCCGTCCGCGGCGGGGAGCGTCACCGGCGCGGCGCCTCCCCGACAACACGCGCCCTCCCCCGCGGACCGATCCGGCGCGGCGCTGCTGATATCTCGAGGCAGCGTCATCAGCGGCATCTCGTCGCCGTCGCCGTCGCCGTCGCCGTCGCCGTCGTCGACGTCCGCGGCGTCGTCGCGCGGGCCGAGGCTCGCGCCGCTCGGACGCAACGGCTGGGACGTGCCCCCCGCGCTCGCCGCCGAGCGCGACCCGCTGGAGTCCTCCGCGACGCTGCGCGAGCGCGAGCGGAGAGTCGACGCGCGCGAGCGCGCCGTCTCCGACGGGGAGGAGCGGCTCGAGCGCGCGTGCGCCAAGGAAGAACGCGCGCTGCGCGACCGCGAGCAGCGCCTCGTCGAGCGCGAGAAGCGCGCGTCGGAGGCGCTGAAACTCGCGGCGGACAAGTCCGCGGCGTCGGACCGCGTCGCCGCGGCCGCGGAGCGCGCGAGGGACGCGGCGGCGCGCGAGCGCGCGCGCGTCGACGAAGGCGCGTTTTCTTTTCACGCCGGCCGGTCCCCACGCGACCGCGTCCGCGTTGTGCACGCCGATCCTTGAGGACTCGTCCACCCGGCGCGCGTGTCGTGTCTCTCCGCCGACCCCTCGCTCGTTTCAATCCCGACGCGCCTCGACGAAGGCCTTTCAACTCCGCTTCTGACGCCTTTCAACTCGACGTTCCCGACGTTTGTCGCCTCAGAGCGCGCCGACGCGAGCCGAAGCGCGGCGCGGCGCGAGCAGGAGCTCGACGAGCGCGACCTCCTCGCGGCCGCGCGACTCGATGCGGACCGGAAGAAGCTCGCGCTCGAGGGCGAGGAGTCGCGGCGGACCGCGCTCGCGGAGCTGAAGCACGTCCAGCGGTTGGTGCTCGAGTCGCGGGGCGAGCTGGAGCGGCTCGCGACGGAAAAGGCGGACGCCGCGGACGCGTTGAGCAAAGCGCGAGAGGAAGCGAGCGCGTTCAAGGCGGGCGTGAAGCGCGAGGTGGCGACGCTGACGAAGGACACCGCGCGCGCGCAGGCGGAGTTCGCGACCGCGAGGGATCAGCTCCACGAGATCAAGCTCGAGCGGGATCAGGTGGCGGCGGCGATCGAGAACGAGATCGCGGAGATGCGCGAGATTCGCGAGAGCGAGCAGGTCGCGCGTCTGAACGAGCGAAACCAAGCGGCGCAGGAGCACGCCGCCGCGGTCGCGGACGTCGAGGAGAAGATCGAAGCGCTCAAGACGATGTCGCGCGGGTACGAGGACCAGGCCGCGGCGATGGAGGCGAAGATGGAAGCGCACCGCGAGGAGGTTGAAGCCGCGCGAGAGAGAGTCGCGGCGGCGAACAATAAGGCTGCGTTCGCGGAGCAAGAGGCGCTCAACGCGAAGAGAGCGGCCGCGGAGCAGAACGAGATCGCGCGCGCGGCGTTGGAGGAGACGACGAGGGAGCGCGACGCGCTCGTCGCGCGCGCGCAAGCGCTGGACGCGCGCAGGAAGGACGTCGAGAAGCAAGAGAAGCACGTCTCGGAGCTCGAGCTCGCGGCGACGCGGCTCCGGAAAGATCTCCAGAACGAATACGAATCCAAGGTCAAAGAAGCGGACGCGGAAGCTCGCAAGCGCGCGCACGACACCGAGGAGTCTCTGCGAAAGTGGGCGATCGAGGTGAAGCGACGCGAGACTGCGCTCGAGGAGGAGGTGAAGAAGAGCGCGAAGACGGCGGAGGAGGCGGCGGCGATTTTGAAAAGAGAACGCGCGGAGGTGGAGCGGCTCCGAAACGACGCGAACGCGGAGAGCGAAAAGATCCGAAGAGACGCGCTCGCGGAAGTCGAAGCGGCGCGCCGAGAGTCGACCGCGCTGAAGCAGAGAGACCTCCTCGAGGTGAAGGAGACGAAGCGAAAGTCGCTGGACGAAGTCGCGAACGCGCGCAGGGCGGCGCTGAAGGAGACGCACGACGAACGCGACAAGGCGGATCAAATCCGACGCGAGGCGATGGCGGAGGTGAGCGAGGAGAAGAACCGCTGCGAGGCTGCGCGCAGAGAGAACGCCGCGGATATCGCCGCGGAGCGCCTCAAGGTGGAGTCCCTCCGCAGGGAGACGATGACGGAGATCACGACGGAGCAAGAGCTCTTACGGAAAGAACGCCATCACGTCGACGAAGCGCGCGCGGAGGCGGAGAGGCTGAAGCACGTCGCGGACGAGGACGCGAAGGCCGCGGCGAAGCTCCGCGGCGAGGCCGAGGGGATCAACCGAGCCGCGGCGGCGACGAGGGACGAGACGCGCGAGCGGATCAAGCACCTCGACCGCCGGGAGCTCGAGCTGAGAGAGGCGCTCGTCGACTTGAGAGACCGCGAGGACAAGGCGTCCGCGGCGACGGCCAAGGCGGAGACGACGCGCGCCGAGCTCGAGCGTCGCATCGCCGAGCTGACGGTCCGAGAGCGCGCCGCGGAGGAGCGCGAGGCGGCGGCGAACAGGAAAGCCGCCGCCGCGGAGGGGACGCTGCTCGCCGCGGGGCAGTGGGAGAGAACCGCGGGGGAGCGCGAAGCCGCCATCGCGGAGCGCGCGCTCGCGTTGGACGACGCGCAAAAGACGCTCGATCGCGCGCGGCGCGCGGTCGTCAGCCTCGCGGAAGCGGACGACGCGCTGAGCGAGCGCGAAAAGAAGCTGAACGAATCGTGGCGGCTGTTGCAGAACGAAGTCGCGGAGCTCCTGAGCGGGTCGATCCCGCAGAGCGCGCACCCCCTGTCGCAAGAGGCCGAGGACGCGGCGGCGGCGGCGGCGGCGTTTACCAACGTCGTCCCTCAAAACGTCTCCGACTCGGACGACGCGGGGCAGGACTTCTTCGCGAACACGATCGGGAAGATGCGCGCGGGGTTGATTCAGCGCGAGACCGCGCTGCAGAAGTGGGCGCTGTGCCTCTCCAAAGCCGCGGCGGCGCTCGCGAGCGAACGCGCGGCGGCGGCGGAGGAGCGCCGCGCCGCGAGGGAAATTCGCGACGCCGCGGAGTACGCCTCCGAGGAAACCTCCGCGCGGCTCCTCGAGCTCGAGACCAAGTCCGAGCAGCTCGCGATGGATCGTAAACAACTCGGGGACGACATGGACGACTTCGAGCACGCGCGGCGGGCGTTCGATCAGACGCGGCGCGACGTCGAGTCCGCGGCGAACGACGCGCGGGCGATGAAACGCGCGGCGAACGAACTGCGGGATAGTCTCATGGATAAGGTGCGCGGGTTAGAGGACCGCGACGTCGCGCTTCGCAGGCGCGAGCACGAGAGCGCGACAAAGGGCGCGGCGGCGGCGGCGGCGGCGTCGCCTTCGCCGTCGCGCCACCGCGGGGACGACGACCCCGGCGCGGACGGCGGCGGCGGCGGCGGCGGCGGCGGAGGGTTCGCGTCGCCGATTCACCGCGAGAGCCCGCGGCTGCCGCCGCGGCCGCTCTCGGGCGCGCCGCCGGTCTCGAACTCGAGCTCGCGGAGGACCTCGGAGTCGGACGCGCGCGCGCGCGAGCTCGACGCGCGCGAGCGCGCGCTGCACGAAGAGGAACGGCGCGTGGAGATGGACCGCGCGACGCTCGAGGCGCTGAGAGAGGGCGCCGCCATCGCCGCGTCGCAAGTCGCGAGGCTGTCGCCGTCGCCCTCCCTCGCCGATCGCGCGCCGTCGCCGATCCAGTCGCAGATCGCGGCGCAACAGCTCGAGCAGATCAGAGAGCAGCAGGATGCGCTGCGGTCGATGACGCAGGCGGTGGAGATGGACGCGCGGAACGTCGAGAGGGAGAAGAGCGAAAAGTTTCTCCGCCGACGCGCGCGCGCGGAGCAGGAGCGAGACGCGGCGCTGCAGCTGGAGCGCGAGGCGCTCGAGGCGCAGAGACGCGCGCTGGAGACACAGAAGGCGCAGTTCGAGGCGCAGAGACTGGCGGCGCAGCGGCAACAGCTCGCGGCGCAGCAGCAGCTCGCCGAGCGGCGGCGGCTCGCGGCGCAGCCGGTCGCCGTCGCCGGCGCGGTGTTGACCCCCGGCGACCCGGCGCCGTCGCCGATCGCGCTGACGCCCGTCGGCGCGCTCCCCGCGGCGCCGACGAACACGCCCACGACCGCGCACGCGGCCGCGATGCCGGACTCCCCCGGAACGCTCTCCGCGCGCGCGGAGGCTGAGCGGGCGAGGGCGGACGCCGCGCGCGCCAAGGCGGAAGCCGTCTGGGCGAAAGCCGAGGCGGACCGCATGCTCGCGGAGGCGCAAGCCGCGGCCGCGGAGGCGCACAAGCACCAGGCGGAGCTCGTTCAGGCCAAGTCGCGGCACGACGCGGAGGAGCTCCAGAGGCAGGAGGAGCTCTCGAAGCGCCGGGCGGAGCTCGCGGCGGCGGCGGAGAAGGTGGCGGAGGACGCGGAGAAAGCGAAGAGAGCCGCGGCGAAGGCGAAGGCGCTCGAGGCGGAGACGAAGCAGTCCATGGAGCGGCTCGCGGCCGAGAGGCGCGTCGCGGAGGCTGCCGCGGCGGTCGTTGAAGAAGCGCGAGCCGTCGCGGCGACGCAAAAGGCCAAGTTGGACGAGGAGCTCGCCGCGCGGGAGCGACGCGTGAGGGAAGAGAACGACGCGTTGGAACTGCGCCGCGCGAAAATTCTCGCCGAGGCGGAGATCGCGGAGGCGGCGACGCGAGCGGCGCTGGAGCAGGACCGCCGAAGCAAAGAACTCAGAGAGGCCGCGATGACGGAGAGGAAGAAGGTCGCGGACGAGCTTCACGCCGCGCGCGTGGAAGCGGAGACGTCGAGGGCGTGGGTGAGGAAGCAGCAGGAGGAGCTCACGGCGCGGATGCGCGCGGCGTCGTCGTCGCCGTCGCCGTCGCTGTCGCCCGGTCTGAGCGGCCGCGGGGGCTCTTCTCCGGGGCTCTTCCGAGGGTCCGCGGACCGCGGCGACGCGCTGCAGCGGCTGCTGCGGCCGCCGCTCGGGTTGAGCGGACTGAGAGGGGGGTCGTCCGGCGACCGCGGCGGCGGCGGCGGCGGCGGCGGCGGCGGCGGCGGCGCGGGGGTTTCGTCGTCGCCGAGTCCGTCGCCGATCCCGCGCGCGCGGTCGCGCGCGTCCCCGGGGTCGGGCGGGTCGCCGTCCCCGTTCGCGATTCGCTCGAGCGGTCTGGATGTGGACTCCCCGGCGGACGTGGTCTCGTCGCGAGGGGAGTGAGTGAAGCGCGTACGGAAGTACTTCCGTACCTTCGTACTTTCGTAGATTGCAATAGCAGGAAGAAAATTCTGGTTTTATCCTTCATCCGCCGTGTCGAAAGCATCGCCGCGGACGTTTTCACCCAACTTAGCCCTGCGTGCACGTCCTTCTGGTATCAAATTCCCCGTTCATTAGCCTGCTTTGATCGCTCCGCTATCGCGCCCTTGGCGTGAGCGCGTCTGACTCATCAGCCCGGACGACGGAAGAAGGTGGAAGATAGCTCTGCTGCCCACTCTCGCGCGGCGCCATGCTCGCCCTCCCCACGCGCGCGACGCTCGCGGTCACCTCGCGCTCGCAGCGCGCGGCCGCACCTCGCGCGACGCCCGCGGCCGCGCGCGTCGTCCGACGCGTCTCCACCCGGGTGGGACGCGCGTCGCTCGCGCCTCCCCGCGCGGCGTCCGCGTCGCCCGCGTCGAGGGCGTCGATAGATCGATCCCTCGCGCGCCGCGCGTCTCGCGCGCGTCCCGTCGTCGTCGCCGCCGCCGCCGCGGGCGAGGCGGACGCGCCGCCGGAAACCGCCGTGAAGCGCTCGGGCAGCCTGAAGATCAACCTCCCGACCTGGCTCACGCTCGTGCGCGTCGCCGCGGTGCCGGTCGTCACCGCGATCTTCTACGCGCGCGGCGCGTGGGTGTGCCCGACGTGCTGCGTCATCTTCGTCGCCGCCGCCGTCACGGACTGGGCGGACGGGTACCTCGCGCGGAAGCTGAACCTCGTGTCGTCGTTCGGCGCGTTCCTAGACCCGGTCGCGGACAAGCTCATGGTCGCCGCGGCGTTGGTGTTGCTCTGCACGATCCCACCCGCGGGCGTTCCCGCGTGGCAGGTGGCGGCGCCGGCGACGATCATCATCGGTCGCGAGATCACGATGAGCGCGATTCGCGAGTGGGCGGCCGCGGCCGGCGGCGAAGCGCACGGCGCCGTCGCGGTGAACTCGTACGGGAAGTGGAAGACCGCGACGCAGCTCGTCGCGATCAGCGTGTTGCTCGGCGTGAGGGACGGGACGGCGTGGATGGGACTCGCCGACGGGAGCGCCGCGGCGTCGGCGGTCGTGACCGGCGGCGTGTGGTGCCTGTTCGCGTCCGCGGCGCTCGCGCTGCTGTCGCTGTGGATCTACATGGCCGGCGTCATCGGGTACATGGACTGACGGACGGGAGCGACGAGAGGAGGGAGGGAGAGCTGTCGTTCGTTCCCTAAGAGTACCTAGGAAATTTTCATTATCATCGCGACGCGTGTTCTAAACCACGCCGCGTCGTCGCCTACCTACGTCCTAATATATGCGCGAATAGTCTCGCCCCGTCCCGTCTCCGACCCCTCCTCCAGTCACGCGCTCACCGCCGCGAGCACCCCGAGCGATATCAAGAACAAGATCACCGGGTACACCGCGAGCGCGCGTCTCGCCGCGGGCACCGCCGCGGACACGAACGGCACGCTCGCCCACGAGCTCCACGCCACCGCGCCGCACACCAGCAGCGTCCTCCAGACGACGTTCTCGGAGATAAACATCAGAAACACCGCGACGTTCAGCGGCACGAGGCAGTACCCCAACAGCGATATAGCCTGCAGGAAGATGATGTGCCCGCCGAGGAGCAGCACGTTCATCGTGAGCGCCACCGCGCCGAACGCGACGGTGGCGAACACGACGCTGAACACCGTGCTCGCGTCGTCGCCGTCGCCGTGCGACAGGCACACGCCCAACAGCAGGACGAAGACGAGCGGCCCCCACAGGTCCCACTCGCGCATCGGGCGCGTGGGGTCGCGCGCGACGCGCATGGGGTTCAGGACGAGCAGCGTGTTGGACGCGACGCGGTCCACGTCGCGCTTGAGCGTGCGCCACACGGACTCGTCCAGGGTGTTCCAGTCGAGATCGTCGCGCGCGCCCGCGAGGCCGCCCTCGCGGACTTCCGCCGCGGAGAAGAGCCGGTCGACGTCGTCGCTGAACGTGCCGCCGCCGCCGCCGCTCGAGGGCGCGGCCTGGCCGAAGCTGCCGTTGCTCATCGTGCGGAGCGAGGTTCGGGGGTGGTCCGCGCGCGGCGAACGACTAGATTCGAGATCTGGGCGCGCTTGAAGAAAAACTCAAGAAAAAGTTTTTTTGCGGCGCCGCGCCGGCGCCATTATCCATCCGCGCGACCGTCGCGCCGCCGCACGGCATCTGGCGCGCACCCCACTCGTCGTTCGTTCGATGGCCGCCGCGCGCATCGCGCTTCCGGTCCCCGCGCGCGTCGCGCGTCCTCGCGTCGGCGCGGAGAAAACGACGGAGGCGCCGTCGTCGCGTCCGTCCGTCGCCGCCGCGAGCGCTCGCGCGATGGCGACGCGATCCAACATCAACTCGCGATCGTCGCATCTTGCCTCCGTCGTCGCGACCCGAGCGCTGCCGCAGAGCCACCACGACGGGAAGACGTGCGCGCTGACGACGTCCGTCATCGCGCCGACGGTCGCGGAGGCGCTGACGGAGATCGACGAGGCCGTCGCGGGCGGCGCGGACATCGTCGAGCTCCGCGTCGACTTCATCCCGACCCTCGACGCGGACGGGAAGGACCTGACCGCGATGCTCGAGCGGTGCCCGGTGCCGTGCATCGTGACGTACCGCCCGACGTGGGAGGGCGGGCAGTACGCGGGCGAGGAAGAACCGCGGCTCGCGGCGCTGTGGAAAGCCGTCGAGCTCGGCGCCGCGTACGTGGACTGCGAGCTCCTCGCGGCGGAGCGTTTCTTCGCCGCCGCGCCGCCGGGGATTAAGGACGCGTCCGCGACGAAGATCATCCTGTCGTCGCACGACTACGACGCCGTGCCGTCGTACGACGAGCTCGCGGAGATCCGCGCGCGATGCGTCGCCGCGGGCGCGGACGTCGTGAAGATCGCGGCGATGGTGAAGGACATCGTCGACGTGACGCGGCTGCAGACGCTTCTGGAGGACGCCGCGGGGTCGCGACAGGACACGATCGTCCTCGGCATGGGCGAGGCTGGGCAGGTTTCGCGCCTCCTGGCGGCGAAGTTCGGGTCGTTCCTCACGTTCGGCGCGCTGCGCGCGGGCGCGGAGTCCGCGCCGGGGCAGCCGACGCTGAGGCAGTTGAGGGACTTGTACCGCGTGCCGACGCAGACGCGGGCGACGAAGGTGATGGGCGTGATTGGCAACCCGATCGCGCAGAGCAAATCTCCGGCGCTGCATAACCCGTCGCTCGCCGCCGCGGGCGTGGACGCGTGCTACGTCCCGCTGCTCGTGAACGACATCGAGGCGTTTTTGAAGAGCGCGACGTTCGGCGGGGACGATTACGTCGGATTTTCCGTCACGATTCCGCACAAGGAAGCCGCGCTTCGGTGTTGCGACGAGGTCGACCCCGTCGCCGCGGAGATCGGCGCGGTGAACACGCTCGTGAAGCGACCGGACGGGACGTTTAAAGGGTACAACACGGACTACGTCGCCGCGATCGACGCGATCGAGGCGGCGATGAACGCCAAGCGAGGGACGGCGTCGGGGGAGGTTTTACGCGGAAAAACCGTCGTCGTCGTCGGCGCGGGCGGCGCGGGGCGAGGCCTCGCGTTCGGCGCGAAGTTCAAAGGCGCGGACGTGATCGTCGCGAACCGGTCGCTCGACCGCGCCCAGGCGCTCGCGACCGCGTGCGGCGGCGTCGCGGTGACGCTCGAGGCGCTCGCGAGCGGCGCGGTGAAGGGCGACGTCCTCGCGAACACGACGTCCGTGGGCATGACGCCGAAGGTCGACGAGACGCCGACGCCTAAATCGGCGATCGCCGCGGGCGGGTTCGACGTCGTCTTCGACGCGGTGTACAACCCGCTCGAGACGAAGCTGCTGAGAGACGCGAAGGAGGTCGGGTGCGAGCTGGCGAGCGGGCTGGACATGTTCGTCGGGCAAGCCGCGTTGCAGTTCGAGCTGTTCACGGGGAAAGACGCGGACGCCGCGACGCGAGAGAGGATGAAGCGCGCGGTGTTGGATAGCATGTAGATCTGCAGTCGTCGAGCGAGGTATTATTCTTAATCGTTCGCTACTGATAGTACACGTACAACAGGCGCTAGGGTGATGATACACTATTTTTTTTTGTTTTTCGCGAGTCGATGGTGGTACAGGGAGTGATGGCGGCGCCGGCGCGGCGGCGGTCTCAGTCTTCGTCGCACATCGAAAAGACGTCTTCTTCTTCGTCCGAGTCGACGACAGCCGGGAACTCGCGTCGCGGCGGACCGGGCTCGATCTCGTCCGCGTCCGCGTCCGACGGCGGCGCTTCCTCGATCTCGGTCTCAAAGTCCGGGAGGTCCGGGAGCTGGCTCTTGAGGCTCCCGCTGAGGCTGGCCTTCGCTTTCGCCGCCGCCGCCGCCGCCGCCGCGTTCTCCACGCGTCTCGACCGTCTCAGCGCTTCCTTCTCCTCCTTCTTCGCCTTCGCCTCCGCGCGTTTCGCGGACTTCTTCCCGCGGCCGTTCCCGGGCGTCGACGTCGACGTCGACGTCGACGGCGACAGCGGCGAGGAAGACGCGACGTCGCCGGTGGACGGCGTCGCGGGGGTCCCGGGGACGTCGATCGCGGTCGACGTCGACGGCGACAGCGACGGCGACGGCGACGGCGACGACGCCGCTGCCGACGCGCCCTCTCCGCCGACGCCGCCTTTCGCCTTACCGCGCTTCCCCGCGCGCCCGCCCTTCGTCCGCGCCGGCTCCGCGGGCACCGGCCGCGCGAGCATCCGCTGCCCCTGCGCGATGTACCCGTTCGGTCCGTACCGTCGGTTGCCGATCGCCGGCGCCGCCGCGCCTCCTCCTCTGCACCCGCGGCTCCCCCCTCGACCCCTCGCGCGGTGCATGTACTCCTCCTCGTCGTCGAGGTAGTCCTCGTCGTACACGAAATCTTCCTCGTAGAACCCCTCGTAGTACGACCCCGCGCCGCCGGTCGTCGCATTAGTCGTCGCGCCCTGGTCGCGCTCCCACTGCTCGGTCTTCGCGCACGACGGGAGCCACCGCGCGCGGCGCAGCAGACACGCGCTCTCCTCTCGCAGATCCTCCGTGAGCCGCCCGTCCAGCGTCCTGTACGTCAGCAGCGACGAGAACGGCACCTTACAGCACGGGCACGTCGGGTCGCTGCTGCGCGATGGCGAGCGCAGGCGCTTCGCCGCGTTGTCGAGTTGAAACGACGTCCATCGGACGATGCACGGCGCGCAGAACGCGTGCAGGCACGTCTTGACGAGCGCGACGTCCGCGGGGGGGATGATCTCGAGGCAGATGGCGCACGCGCCGTCGTCCACGGGGTCGGACGTCGTCGTCGTCGTCGTCGTCGTCGTCGTCGCGAGCGACGCGAGATCGGTCGCGAGCTGCGCGGCGAGGCGGGCGAGACGACGGGGATGGGGGGGACGTCAGGGGAGGGACCGGAGGCGACGCGACGCGAGCGAATATTCGCGCGGAGAGGAGGGCGATGACGCGGACGGTCGGCGGGGGGGACGCGCGCGTCGTCGCGGCGAGCGTTCGCGGCGGAGGCTCGCGCGGACGCACCTCGTCCGCGGCCGAGTGCATCGCGTCGGTCATCTCGATTCGCGTCTCGCGCGCCCGCGGCGCGGGGAGGAGACCCTTCGCTCGGAGGCGACGTCGGCGTCGCGAGTCTTTATCCGCGAGCGATGAGCAGCTCGCGCGCGGCAACGGCGCGAAATGAACACGTCGCCGAGGGGGGTCGCGACCGGTCGACGCGACGAGACCGGGGACGCGCGCGTATCGCGCGCGCGGGGGGGTCGCTCGCGGAGGAAACGCCGAGGACGCGCGCCGAGAGCGCGCGCGACCTCCCTCGCGGTGTGTGCGACCGCGCGGCGCGGTGTGACGACGCGTCGTCCGGAGGTTCGAAAACGTCAACGATTGGCAGATTCGTCGTCAACGATCGATGAAAATTCGCTGCTGCGCGGCGGAATAAAACGGTTTCTTCGCGCGAAAACCAAAGCGTGCCCTCCGCCGCCCGCGGGCGAAATCTTCCGTCCACTCCCCTCGCCTCAGTATCCCACACCGTTGGATACGACCGGATCCACGATCACCGGCGGAATCACCGGCGGCGGAATCACCGCGTGCGCCGGGCAGCACGGCAGCGCGCACGCGGTCGTCTCGTGCCACCCGGGGATGACGAACCCCGGCGTGTACGCCGGCGGCACGAACTCGCCGGGTATCACCGTCCCCTTCACCGCGGGCACGACCGTCGGGCGCACCGCGGAGACGTACCGCGGCGGCTTCCCCGGCGTCCAGAACCCGGGGGTGTAGAACGGCGCGCGGCCGGGCTCCCAGTACGAAGGCGCGCCGGGTATCAATACCGGCGGCGTCCCCGGAACTTTCACGGACGGCGCGCGACGCGGCGGCGACCACACCCCCGGCACGTAGACGGGCTTGTGATGCACCGTCTGCGTGCACAGCTCCTTCGCGTACGCGTCCAGGTCCGGGTTGGAGCGCGCCCACGCGCGCTCGTTCGCGTACGCGTCCTCGTGCGCGGCGTCGCGGGTCTTGACGTCGCGCGCGGCGGCGTCGACGGCGGCTTCCGCCGCGGCGAACGCGGCGTCGAGCGCGGTCTCTCGCTCGAGCCACGCCGCCAGCGCCGCCTCGTACGACGCGAGGATCGCAGCCTCGGCGGCGTCGTATTCCGCGGCGAGCGCGGCGGCGTCGGCAGCCTGCGACGGCGACGCGCCCGCCTCGGCGGCGGAGTAGACGCGTCCTTCTCCTTCCTGTTCGAAGGCGAAGTCGGCGACGTGCGACGACGGCGACGCGTCGTCTGCGCGGTCCGCCTTCGCCGCGGTCGACGTCGCGGCGTCGTCGTTCGCGTCGTCGGACGCGTTGTCGGACGCGAAGTAGTCCGCCAGCGCGCTCGCCGCCGCGCCTCCGCGCGGCGACGCGCGCCTCGTCGGCGTCGCGAGACTCCGCGAGGCGGTCGCGCGTCCCGAGGCGACGGAGGAGACCGCGGCGGCGTCGTCGCCCGCGGCCGCGCGCTCGTCCCTCGCGCCGACGACGGGGAGCGCGGCGTCCGACGCCGCATACGCGCGAGCGACGCGCGAGCAGCACGCGAGGGTGATGACGAACGCGTGCGCGAGGTGCATGGCGACGCGCGTCATCGCTTCCGTCGCGCGGGGGAGCACTGCGGCGACGCGTCGTCCGGCGGTCTCTCGGCGCCGAAAATAAACCAAAAGAGCGGCGTCGACGTCGAGGCAGCGCGAGAGAAAATTTAAGCTGGTATCGAAGCCGCGCGGATGATCCTTATCCTTAACCAATCACGATTCGCGATCTGCACTCCGCAGCCGCGAAAAGTGCAGACTTCGGTGATGACTGCGAAGAAGAAGGAAGGTTAACGCCGCCGCCAATCGCGTCACCCATCCGCGCGCGCGTCCGCGTCGGTGTCACGAACGATCACGATGTCCGGCGCCTTACGCAGCCTCGCGAAACGCGCGTTCACCGCGGCGACGGTCGCCCCTCGCAGGGCGGCGAACGTCCCGTACCTCCTGAACACCGCGCGCGCGCTCACGGGCCCCGCGAGCGGCGGTCACATCAGCGACGAGCTCCTCGAGAAGCTCGGAACGCTCTCCACGCAAGCCCTCATCGACGGCCTGTGGGTCATGGGCTGGCCGACGTCGCACGTCATGGGCGCGAGGCCGCTGACCGAAGGCCAGAAGAAGATGGTCGGAAGAGCGATCACGCTCCAGTTCGCGGCGACGCGCCCGGACATCGCCGCGGACAAGCCCGCGGGGATGGACTCCCCCGAGTACGAAGCGTTCGAAGCGTGCGCGGGCAACAAGGGCGTCGTCGTCATGTCCTCGATCGGCCCGTGGGAATCCGTGGGCGGTGACATCAAGTTCCTCCGCCTGAAGCAGCTCGAGTGCCGCGGCCTCGTCACCGACGGCAGCGTCCGCGACACGGGCGTCCTTCGCGAGTACGCCTTTCCCGTGTTTTCGCACAGCACGACGCCGCGTCAGGGCCCGCACGTGCATCAGCCGTGGGCGGCGAACGTCGTCATCAACTGCGGCGGCGTCGTCGTCCGCCCTGGCGACGCGGTCATCGGCGACGACGACGGCTGCATCATCGTCCCGGCGTCGCACGCGCAGCAGGTGTACGACATCGCGCACTCTCGCGAGGTCGTCGAGGAGATCGTCAAGGAGGAGCTCACGAAAAACCCGGGCCCGCCCGGGAAGTATTACCCGTTCATGACCGGCAAGATCAAGCCCGAGTCCCCGCTCGGGAAGCTCCTGACGTCCAAGGGCGTCAAGTTCACGCACACGGCCGCGAGGCCGGGCGCGAGGGCGACGACGCGGTCGGTCGTCTCGCCGATGAACCGTTACAAGACGCTCGGCGCGAGGCGCATGTCCACGCGCGCGACGCACCCGTTCGGTCGCCCCGAGGGTCACTACGTCCGCACGCACCTCGAGATGGAGAAAGTCCTCAAGGAGTTCGAGATACACAAGGCCTGCGCGGTCCTCCGAACCGGGATCGACGGCGCGGTCCTCCCCGCGATGGACGCCGCCGTCGCCGGCGGGTTCCGCTTAGCCGAGTTCACGCTCACGACGCCCGGATGCCTCGACGCGGTGGCGGAATACGCGAGCAACCGCCCGGAAGTTCTCACCGGCGTCGGCACCGTGCTCACGGTCCAGGACGCGAAGGACGCGATGGACGCGGGCGCGAAGTTCATCGTCTCCCCGTGCCTCATCCCGGAGGTTGTCGAGTGGTGCGCGAAGAACAACATCGTCTCCGCGCCCGGGTGCGGGACGCCGACGGAGATGGTGCAGGCGTTTAAGCTCGGCGCGCCGATTCAGAAGCTCTTCCCGGGCGTCGCCGGCGGCCCGGGTTGGGTGAAGGCGGTCTCCGCGGCGCTTCCGTTCCTTCGCATCAACCCCACGAGCGGGGTCGAGATCGACACCGCGGCGGATTACCTGCGCTCCGGGGCGAAGAGCTTGGGGTTCGTCGCGCCCGCGTTTCCGCCAGAGTTGGTCAAGAACAAAGACTGGGACGGCATCTCCGAGATCGCGCGCAAGATTCACGCGGCCGTCGCGTCCGCGTGAGCCGAGCGCTGAGCGCGTTGAGGGAAGATCGAGGACCGAGCGGCGCGTCGAAAACGACGCGCTTCGCTTTCGGTCGCCCGAGCGAGGAGGTCGTTTGTACATACAAATAATACTGTAACGAATCATCATTAAACCGTTTTTGAAACGCGTCGCGCGCGCCGTCGTTCACGACCCGGCGCCTGACCCGGGCGAGAACACCGTGGGGCGGTACTCCGGGTAATACATCGACGACCTCGCGTACTGCTCCAGCGCGGGCAGCCCCTCCTGGTGAAAGATCTGCGCGATCTTCCCGTCCCGTCCTTCCCTTCCTTCGAAGATCGCCTGGCGCATCACCGCCGCGGCCACCTTGACGCTGATGTCTCGAATGCGTTTGATTGCCGGGTAAATCTCCCCGCGGTTGAGCTGCTCGCGGGTCAAAATCTTCGGTATCGCCTCCGCGGCGGCGTTCAACATTCCGTCGGAAATGTGATCCGCGCCGACTAAGATCGTCCCCAGCCCGAGACCGGGGAACACGTAGAAGTTGTTCCCTTGGTTCGCGACCATCGTCCTCCCGTCGACGACGACGTCGTCGAACGGAGACCCCGCGGAGAAAATCGCGCGTCCGCCCGTCGCCTTCGCCGCCTCCTCCGCGGTGCACTCCGCGCACGACGTCGGGTTCGACAGCGGCATGATGATCGGCCTCTCGTGGCACTCGCCCATCGTCCTCAAGATGGTCTCCGTGAAGATCCCGCGCGCGGTGGACGCGCCCATGAGCACGGTCGGCTTCGCCGCCGCGACGACGTCCTCCAACGTCATCCCCTCGGGGAGATCATCGCGGCTCGCGGCGAACGCGCGAAGGTCTTCCACCCCGGGCGCGCTCGCCTCCAAGACGCGCGCGCTCGTGATCAGACCTTTGTGATCGACGACGTAGAACCGCTTGTACGCGTCCTCTTTGGACAAGCCGTGGTGAACCATCGCGGAGTGAAGGAAATTCGCGATGCCCATCCCGGCGGACCCCGCGCCGCAGATCACGAAGGTCTGGTCGACGATCGCGCTCGGCTTCGACCCGATGCTCGCCATCGCGCCGTACACGCCCGCGAGCACGGTCACCGCGGTGCCCTGAATGTCGTCGTTGAAGCACAGGACGTTGTCACGGTGCCGCTTCAGGATGGGCATCGCGTTCTTCGTCGAGAAATCTTCAAACTGCACGAGCGCGTTGGGCCAGCGATTCTTCACCGCTTGCACGAACTCGTCCACGAACTCGTCGTACTCCTTCCCCCGCAATCGCGGTTGCTGTATCCCGAAGTAATACGGCGAGTTCAGGAGCTCTTCGTTGTCCGTGCCGACGTCGAGGACGCACGGGAGCACCTTCTCCGGGTCGATCCCCGCGCCGGCGACGTAGAGGTCGAGCTTTCCGACGGAGATGCCCATCCCTTGCGCGCCGAGGTCGCCCAGGCCCAACACTCGGCTGCCGTCCGTCACGACGATCACGGACACGTCGTTCTTCCAGTTGTACATCATCGCGTTGAACTCCCCGACGTCGTCCACGCTGAAGTACATCCCTCGCGGACGTCGGAAGAGTCGCGAGTAGTGCTTGCACGCCTCGCCCACGGTGGGGGTGTAGATGATGGGCGCGAGCTCCTCGATGTGCTCGACGATGAGGCGATAGAAGAGCGTCTCGTTGCGGTCCTGCAGCGCTTGCATCGAGCGCCACATGTGCATCGGCGTCTTCCCCGTCGTCGTCATCGTGTTCCAGATCTTCGCGCACTGCTCGTCGATCGTGAACTGCCGCGGCGGCGTGAGCCCGCGGATGCCGAGGCGTTCCTTCTCCGCGATGGAGTACCCCGTGCCTTTGTTGTAGATCGGGTTTAACAACACCTCGATCCCGCGCGCCGTGTCCGGGTGCATGATCATCATGTCGTGCTCCGCGAACCGGCACGTGTGCACGCGCGAGCTCCATCCGTACGCGAGCTTCGTCTTCTTCTTCGGCTCGTCCTTGGCGTCCATGGTGGACGACGACGCGGACGACGACGCGCCGGCGTCTCCTCCGCCTCCTCCTCCGCCTTTCGACGCGTCCGTTGCCATCGCACGACGCGGCGCGCGCGACGACGTCGAGACGAGCGGCGCGGTGGACGCGCACGTCGCGCGACGCAGCGACCGCGCGAGCTCGGTCGCGCCGCGGCGGTAGATGCTCATGGCGCGCGCGGTGTGGTCGCTCCCTTCGCGCGCCCGAGGGTATGGCTGAGGAGGGTTGGGATCGCGCCACGCGGAAGGTGAGCTGGACATGGACGGACGACCCGACTTCAACGTCGCGTCATCGTCGATCGCGTCCACACCATGGCGCACGCTACCAGCATGGCCGCCACCGTGGCCGCCGCCGGCGCACGCTCCCGCGGCGCCTCTTCGCCGTCGAATCCTCCGTTCGCCGCGCCGCGCCTCCGCGCCGCGTCCCGGCGCCGCGACGCGTCGCGCGCGCGGTCGTTCATCGCCCCGCGAGGCCTCGGCTTCGATCTCGGCGAGAACGACGACAAGCTCCGCCCGGACGTCGAGGCCGCGGCGCTCATCGAAGACGCGGCGTCGCTTCTCTTCCTTCAAGACGCGATGATGGGCGACGCCGCGCAGGCGTACCTCGCGCTCCTCGCGCAGATCTCCACGAAAGCGACGCCCGCGAAGGTGTTCCAAGCCTACGGCGCCTTCTTCCGAGCCGTCGCGACCGCGGACGCGGACTCCTTCTTAGACGTCGTCCTCGACGAGGTCATCACCGCGCGGAGGAACCCGCTCGCGGAGCGATGCGCCGCGCTCGGCGCGAGCGCGAACCCGACGCCCGTGGAGCTCGCGGCGGTGCGAAGCGACCTCGAGCTCCTCCAGAGGCTGTGCGTCTCCGAGACGACGATCGCGCGGTGGATCGAGACGGTCGCGTCGCAAGGTAAGTTCTTCTTCACACTGGTCCCCATACGACCCCGTTGGCGTGGTGAACGCCGATCCTTAAGGACTTTGCCCGGCGCATCTCTCCTCCCACACCTCGCTTTCAATCCCAGCCCTCGACGCCTTTCAACTCCAACTGACGCCTTTCAACTCCACCCCGACGGTCGCGTCGCAAGGTCCCGCGGGCGGCGGTGCGAGGAAACAACCGGACGGCTGGATCGCCGCCGCGGGCGAGCTCGGCGCGCTCGGGCGCCCCGCGGTCGTGAACGAGGGCGGCGAGGGGAACTGCGTCGTGGGCGAGGACGAGGACGGGATGCCCGCGATCGACTGCCCGACGCCGACGAGGGGCGGATCAGGGGCAGATTCCGTGGCTGAGGAGGGCCGGGCCGCCGCGGAGCTCGAGGCGCGCGCGGCGGCGACGTGCGGGAAGCACACGTCGCGGCCGGCGAGCGCGGCGGAGCGCGCGAAGCTCAGGGACGCGATCGCGCAGTCGTGGCGGTGGGCGGACGCGCTCCCGACGTTGATGCGGCACTGGAGGGACGTCGGCGCCGGCGACGTCGGCGCGCGCGTCGCGTTGGCGCACGACGCCAAGGCGGGGCTTCACGATCCGGACGCGGCGGCCGCGCGGGGGGGCGCGTTCGCGTCCGTCGCGAGCGACGCCGACGACGACGACGACGACGCGCCAGCGATCGCGTCGCTGCGCGGCGACGCGTGGCGGTCGACGCCGAGGACGCCGCAGCACGCGGACGCGCGCGGCGAAGTCGTCGCGGCGTTGAAAAAGTTTGTCGAGAGCGACGCGGGCGCGGGCGCGGGCGGCGGCGCGGCGCACGTGCTCGTGCACGGCGCGCCGGGCGTCGGGAAGCGATGGCTGCTGCGCTCCGCGATCGCGTCGCAGGTTGAGGACGGACTGCGCGTCGTCGCCGTTCCGAGAGAGGGGATCCGGACGCTGCCGCGGCTGTGCGCCGAGATGCGATCGCGCCCGCGGACGAAGTTCGCGGTGTTCCTCGAGATGCCGCTCGCGCTGACGCCGTTCGCGGAGTTCCACAACGAGCTCACGTCCGTCTTGGACGGCGGCGGCGGGCCGAGCGGGTGGCCGGCGAACGCGGTGTTGTGCGCCACGGCGCTGAGCGCGAGCGGGTTGAAGCCGGGGTCGGACGAGGCGGGCGCGTCGCTGGAGACGCGGTTCCCGACGCGCGTCGCGCTCGAGTGACGTCGATTCGCGTTTTTTAAAAAAACCTTAACCTTAATTAAAATACAGCGCACGGCGCCGCGGCGGCGCGCGTGAAGAAAAGAATCTTGTCTCAGTTCGCGTACGCGAGCTTCTTCGCGAGCGCTTCGGCCTCGTCCATGAGCGACCCGAGGTGCGCGTCCAGGGCGTCCGTCCAAAACGCCGGGTCCGCGGGTTTCAGCCCGAACGGCTCGAGCGCTTCCTCGAACCCTTTCGTCCCGCCCGCGGCGAGAAGATCGAGAAGCTTCTCCTCGAACCCGTCCGGGGACTTGGCGTACACGCCGTACAGCGACCCGACGACGAGGTCCGCGAACGCGTACGAGTACACGTAGAACGGAACGTTGTGGAAGTGCGAGACGTACGTCCACAGGTGAGACGTGTCCGCGTACGAGTCGAACACCTCGCCCTCTTCGCCGTAGTACTCCACCACGGTCTGCTCCCACGCCTTCGTCATCTCGTCCGGAGTCAGCGCCCCCGCCGCGCGCGCGCTGTGCACCTTGTCCTCGAACGCGTCGAACCCGCACTGCCGCACGACGGAGTTGATGATGTCGTCGATCTTGGACATCAACATCGCCAGGCGGTCCTCGTCCGTGGACGCCTTCGCGAGGAGGTCGCGGAAGACGATCATCTCGCCGAATATTGACGCCGTCTCCGCGAGCGTCAGCGGCGGGTGGAACTGCAGGATGCCCTGCTTGTACGACAGCATGAAGTGCGCGCCGTGGCCGGACTCGTGCGCGAGCGTCGCGACGTCGCGTTGCGTCCCGGTGAAGTTCAGCAGCTGGAACGGTCCGTTGCCGTAGGAGGACGAGCAATACGCGCCGCCGCGTTTGCCGTTCTGCGCGGGGACGTCGATCCTCTTCTGATCCACCATCTCCGTGAAGAGATCCGCCATCGTGGGCGAGAACTTCGCGTACCCCTCGCGGACGATGTCCACGGCTTCCGTCCACGAGTACTCGTCCGCCGCCGTGCCGATGTCGATCGCGGCGTTTCTGTCCGCCCACGTGAACGCGTCCAAGCCCTGCGTCTCTTTCAGGATGTTCTTCTTGAGCGCGTAGTACCGCTTGCAGTACGCCACGCCGGTCGTCTTCACCGCGTCCAGGAGCGAGTCCACGACCTCGTCCGGGACGTTGTTCCCGAGGTTGCGCTGCGACCGGAGGTTTTCAAACCCGCGTTCGGCGTTTTCGACGTGCCAGCCGCCGGCGACCATGTTCAGCGACAACGCGGCGACGCGCTCGAAATTCTTCAGACCCGAGTTCAGCGTCTGCATGCACTGGTAGCGCGTCTTCGCGTCCTTGCTGCCGGTCATCTTCGCGAGCAGCACCTCCATGTTCACCTCCGCGGGCTCGCCTTCCTTCGCCGTCGGGTCTTCGAAACGCAGTCGGGATAATTCGTTCCCGTAAAACTCAACCACCTTGCCCTTCCCCGCGAACGGCGCGCGGACGGTCAGCGCGCGCTCCACCTCCTTGCTGAGGTTATACGGCCGCGACCGACGCACCTCGTCGATATACGCGGAGTAGTTGGCGAGCTCCGGCGTGGACTCCATCTGCGCGTCGAGGTCCTCCTGCGCGAGATCCGCGAGCTCGAGGCTGAAAAAAGTGAGGTTGTTGCCCGAGATGATCGAGTACCGCTGCATCAGACTCGCCTTGCGCTTCTGCGCGTCGTCGTCGTCCAGGCACGTGTCGCACGCGAGCGAGACGTACGACAGCGCCTTCGTGAGCGCGATGTCGATCTTCTCGTAGAGCTGAATCGCGCCGAGGAGCTTCGAGTCCAGCTTCCCCTCGAAGTTTGACTTGAGCGCGACGCAGTCGGCCTCGACGGCGTCCATGTCCGCGTCCACGGAGGCGCTGTTCGGGGAGTCGTACCCGAAGTGCATCTCGAGGTCCCACCGCGGGGAGACGTCCTGCTTCGTCTCCGCGGCGGCCGCGGGCGCGGCGGCGGACGCGGCCATGACGACGGATGAGGAGGAGGAGGAGGAGGAGGAGGAGGGGGAGGGGGATCGGGAAGCGAGGCTTCTTCCGAGACGACGCGCCGAGGCTGCGATCGGCGCGGCGACGCGACGCGCGGCGGGCGCGCGCGCGCGCGCGGCGAGGACGGTGGTCGTGCGAGCGACGGCGAGCCGAGACGCCATCGAGGTTTCGTGCCGCGGGGTCGTGCGTGCGAGCGCGCGCGCGAGCGGAGTGTCGCGCGACGCGACGCTTGGGATCGATCGATCCACGCCACGCTCGCGCGTCGCCAGCCAGGAGCCGACGTCTGACGTGGCTCGACGAGGATAACGCGAGGGCGACGCCTTCACTGCGCCCCGACGCGAGGTCGCGGACCGCCGCCGACCACCTCGACCGCCATGGCGACGCCGTTCGCGCCCTCCGCGGCGCGCGTCCTCCGCGGCGCGCGCGGCGCGATCGCGGGCGGAAGCGACTCGACGCGCGGCGGCGCGCGAATGCGCTTCGGCGTCGTCCGCTCCGCGATCGTCGTCGGTCGCGCGCGATCGTCGCGATCGTCGCGATCGTCGCTCTTGGTCACGCGCGCGGGGTCGAAGTACTCCCTCGTCGCCGCGGGCGCGAACCTCCCGCACCCGGACAAGGTGGACAAAGGCGGCGAGGACGCGTGGTTCGCGAAGATCGGCCCCGACGGCGGCGGCGCCATGTACCTCGCCGACGGCGTCGGCGGGTTCAACGAGCAGGGCGTCGATCCGGGGCTGTACGCGCGCGTGCTCACGTACGAGGCCGCCAAGGCGTTCGACGCGGCGAAGAAGAACCCGCTCTTCTCCCCGGACCCGGTGAAGATCATGCGCGAGGCGCAGGAGAACACGAAGCTCCCGGGCGCGAGCACGTGCGTCCTCGTCTCGTGCGACGGCACGAAGATCCGCGCGGCGAACCTCGGCGACAGCGGCTTTCGCGTCATCCGCGGCGGACGCGTCGTGCGCGCGTCGGACCCGCAGGAGCACTACTTCAACTGCCCGTACCAGCTCGCGTACGAGCCGCTGTCCGAGGACACGGACCTCGCGAGCGACGCGCTGACGTACGAGATCGACGTCGTGCCGGGCGATCTCGTCGTGCTGGGGTCGGACGGGTTATTCGACAACGTCTTCGACGAAGAGATCGCCGAGGTGGCGACGGCGGCGGCGTTCTCCGTCGCGGGCGCGGGCGCGCTGTCCGCCGCGCGCGCGTCCGCGGAGGCGCTCGCGCGGACCGCGCGAAATCACGCGGAGGACCCGCTGTTTGAGTCGCCGTACGCGCTGGACGCGGCGAAGGAGAAGGCGTCCGCGGGCGGCGCGAAGAGGAGCGGGCCGCTCGGGATGCTCAACGCGTTTGCGGCGGGCGCGGCGAGCGCGGTGACGGGGAAAAAGTTGGGGGGGAAGATGGACGACATCACCGTCGTCGTCGGCGCGGTCGTCGCGACGGACGCGGCGAAGGAGGACATCGCGGCCGCGGGGAAGCTCACGGCGAAGCTCCAGGAGACCGCGGATAAGGTGCGGAAGCGCGCGGCGGGGGAGGAGGCGAAGACGCTTCGGAGCGTCAACCTTCGAAATGAGATGGACGCCGCGCTGAAGGAGAAGGTGGCGGAGAAGGAGGCGAAGGTCAAGGCGGAGAAGGCGGCGCCGCCGGAGTTTCCGAAGGCGGTGATCGATAAGATGGACGCGGCGACCGTGCGGAAGTTGTTGGAAGAGCGCGGGCTGCCGACGAGCGGGAAGATCGATCGCCTGAGGGAGCGGTTGGGCGCGGTGAAGAGGAAGTGAGACGTTTAGAGTTTTGAGGCGGACGACGTGCTTCCGGAAGTGCGCGTGCAGTTTCCGCGCGCTTCGTCGCCTCGAGAACACGTCCGCCGGGTTGGTTTTATTATATACACACAAACAACACAAACAAACAAGCACGAGCTACGTCGGTGAATCGATCGCGTATGTACAGCGCGCCGCGCGTTCGGTTCGAGGCTTCGAGCGACGCCCTCCGACGCGACGAGATTGTTGCGTTCAGATGATCGTGATCGAGCCGCCGTTCAGGGAGATTTGCTCCAGGAAGATGAGCGAGACGGCGACCGCGTACGTCCCGCTGACCGCGCCGAACGGCTCGTAATCGTACGGCCCGGACTCGAAGTAGTCGTACTCCGCGTCCGGGTCGTACGGCCCGAACCGCCCCGCCGCGGGGCCCGGCGCGGCGCCGGGCGCGGACGCGTCCGTCGGGCCCGAGTACGCGCTGACGCGAAGCGGCGCCGTCGCGTTGGGCCCGCGCGTCGGGCGCTTCCCCATGTTCGTGTACCGCGTCGCTGATATGCGCGGGTTCCGTCCCGTCTCCGCGTTCGTGTGCGCGGGGATGATCACGGGCGCGCCCATCGCCGTCGTGACGTTCGGATTCGTCGTCGCGTTCGTCGTCGCGTTCGACGGTCCGCCCTGCGCGGAGACCCTGGTCAAGTCTGCCGCCGCGTTCGCGTTCACTTCGTCGAGGATGTCCGTCACCGCGTCGATGATCTCGCTCGCGTCGTTGATCGCCGTCGCGACGGCGGCGCCCGCGCTGCCGCTTCCCGCGACGCCGAACCCGCGTTCGCCCGTCGCCGCGACGTCGATGGCGGCGTCGTACCCGTTGAAGACGACGTCGTACGTGATCGTCGTCTCGTCCGCGGCCTCGGCGCTGACGATCCCCACGCCGGGCTCGACGACGCCGACGAACGCGATGGCGATCTCGAGCGAGATGGCGATCTGCGGGTTGACCTGGAACTCCTCGAGCTGCGCGATGAGGCGGTCGCGGATCGCCGTGGGGAGCGCCGCGGGGAAAGAGTCGAACCAGTTCGCGGTGATGTCGCCGACGTCTTCGCCGGTGACGTCGCCGTTCGCCGGGTCGCGGCCTTCTTCGCCCGCGGTCGGCGCGGACGCGGCGTCGTCGCCGGTCGCCGTCTCCGTCGCCGTGTCGTTCGTCGTCGTCTGCAACAGGCGGCGGCGGCGGCGTTCGTTCCCGAGGGACGACGCGGCGGCGATCTGCGATTTGGTTTTTTCGCGCGGCAGCGGCGTGCGCACTTGCGCGATGAGCTGCGCGCCCTTCGGGAGGTTCCGCGCGTTCGCTTCCTCGTCGGACAGAAGCCGGCGTCTGGACGCGTCGATCCCGGGGTGCGGGGTGGGCGCGCGGCGCGTCGACGTGCCTTGGAGCTTCCGCCGCCGCGTCGCCGACGTCGTCTCGTTCGTCGAGGCGTTCGCGGCGTCGTCCGCCCCCGCGGGGCCGGGCGCGGGCGCGGCGCCGTTCCCGCCGGCCGAGCTCCGGTCGAGCTCGTCCAGGTTGGTCGGGATCCACGTCGGCTGCAGCGACTGCTGGATCGCCGCCGCGGCGTCGCCGGAGATCTCGAACCCGACGCCGTAAAACTGCTCGAAGCCCCACGCGCCGCCGTACACAAACTCGGACGCGAGGACGTTCTCCAGCGCGGTCTCGCCGTCGACGACCCACTCGGACGCGACCGCGCCCTCGTTGCTGACGCCCTGGCTGAAGTCTTGAACCACCGCCGCGGCGAACGACGCGAAGACGTTCGTGAACGCGGTGTACGCGAGCTCGGTGGTCAGGATGCTCTGTAGGAACCCCGCGGTCGGGTTGTCGAGCGCGGCGTTGCGTATGATGAGCAACGCGACGCGCAGGAACGTCGTGGGCTGGAGCCACGGCCGCAGCGGGGAGTCGACGAGGACGCGTCGGTCCATGTGCGCGCCGTCGACGTCGACGTCGTCCGCGTCCTCGTCGTCCGCGTCCTCGTCGTCCACGTCGGCGGCGGCGTAGGCCGCGGCGGCGGGGTCGACCGTCGCCGCGCCGGACGTTCCGCGCGCGAGGCGAGCGCGAACGTCGTCGCTGACGAGCGGCGCGAGGCGCGAGGACGATACGCCGCCGCGCGCGAGCGCGGGGGAGGCGGCGCACGCGAGGAGGACGAGGAGGAGCGCGCCCAGGGCGCGCGCGACGCGCGGGGCGTGCGGGGCGTGCATGGCGTGCGTCGGCGCGCGCGCGCGAGTGGCGCCGCCTCGAGTTCGCGCGCGACGACGAGCTTCGCCTCTTTTTCGACGACGACGAACGTCGACAGACTACTACAACGTGCTGTGCGCTCCCGAGGCGCCCGGCGCGTCTCGAGACGCACGACTAAGGAATTAAAGACGCTTGCTTCACCGGCGACCTTTCTTCTTCTTCTTCTTCGCGCGCGTGGAACCCGAAGCGCCGCCGCGAGGGGAGACGACGCGAATGCTCCCGAGATCTGAACTCGTCTCCGCCGCCTCGATTTCTCCGGAAGTTTCCGCCGCCGTCGCCGTCGTCGCCGCCGCCGCCGCCACCCCGCGCCGAGGGACATCGGGCGTCGGAGGCAACCCCCCGCCCGATTCGATACCCGCGAGCCCCACCCCCCACGACCGCTGCGCCGCGGCGGATCGCATCCACTGGTCCGGCGTCGTCCCGGGGAAAACGTCGGAGACGTCTGCGGAGTCGTCCGACGTTTCCGCGGCGACTCGAAACGCCGCCGCGGACGCGGAGAGACTCGGCATGGACACGCCGCTCGTGGCGTCGCTGTCGTCGTCGTCGAAGTCGAAGTCGAAGTCCGCGACGACGACGCCGCGATGCTCTTTCCGCTCGATCGCGCGGAGGCGTTCGATGCGCGCGCGAAGGTCGTCCGCGCGCGCGCGGTCCGACGGCGCCGGCGGCGGTTTCGGCGACGGGTCTTTTTGGATTTGGTTTTCCTCCGCCGCCGCCGCCGCCGCCGCCGCCTTATCCACAATCTCCCCCGCCCCTCGCGCAAGCTTCGTGAGGTTATACTCCACCGTCGCGGACTTCAGCCACTGGTCCGCGTTCGGAAGGCTGTACTGCGACGCGTCGCCGTCGTCCGAGGTGTACTCCGTCCCGGGTCCCTGTCCCGTCGCGGTTCCGCCGCTGTCGCCCCCCTCGGACGACGCAGCCATCGCCGCGGACCACGACCGCTGCGACGCGACGGAGAGGCGGAACTGCGACGGGTCGGGGAGGTCGGACAGCGCGTCTGAGCGCTCGTCGTCGTACTCCCTGGATTCCCTGGTATCTTCATCGTCCTCATCTTCGTCTTCGTCTTCTTCTTCTTCGTCGTCGTCTTCGTCGTCGTCCGCGGCTTCGAAGAGCCTCTCGAGCGCGGCGTCCTGCGCCGCGTCCGCGTCCGCGCTCGTCTTCATCCCGGTCAAAACCCTCGCCGCCGCGGTCGCGCCCGGGGACGGACCCGCGGGCGCGCCGGTCAGCCTCGCGGCGTCGACCGTCGCCGGCGCCGTCGCCGCGACCGCGACGGCGACCGCGCGCTCCCCGCTGACGCTGCTAAGCAGCGACTCCTCGTCCCACGGCGTGCTGCTCGACTCCCCGTCCGCGCGCTTGCGCTCGGGGGAGAACAGCCACTCGCGGACAGCCTTGTCCTTGTTCCCGTCGTCGGGGGAGGACGACGGCGCTCGGTTCTCGTCGGGCGACCGCACGCGCTCGCCGCCGCCGTCGAAAGGATGCTTCGCGCCCGTCAACTTCGCGATCTGCGTCGGCGACAGCCCCCCGGGGCGCGACGCCGGCGTCGCCGCCTCCTCGCGCAGCGCGGAGCCGACGTCGAGGTCCCTCGACATCGTCCGCGCGCGTCTCGCCGCGGCGAGGCGCGCGCGCTGCGACTGCGTCGACGCCGGCGTCGCGTTCGCTCCGAGGTCGAGAACGTCGAGCGGCAGCGGCGAGAGACCGGGCGTCGGCGGCGGCGGCGGCGGCGGCGAGAACGCGCCCGTCGCCGTCGCCGCGAGCGGGGTCAATCCGAGCTCGAAGATGAGGTCGTTCGCGTACGCGTCGCCGCGCGCGAGATCGCCGGGAACGCCCACGCGGAAGCTCTCGCCGAGGATCGACGCCGAGCGGAGGCTCTCGGACGCCGCGGCGCTATCCGGCGCGTCGTCGTCGTCGTCGTCGTCGTCGTCGTCGTCGTCTTCGCCTCGTTCACTTTGCGGAAGTAACAGCCGCGACGCGTGCGTTTTCATCACCTGCGGGCTCGCGCTCGGCGTCTCCACCTCGTACGCCGCCGCCCCGAGCGCGGTATCCGGCGCGGACGCGAACGCGTACGCGCTTCGGTGCCCCCCCGCGGTGCCCTCGAACGCGTCCGTCTCGCTCACGCCGCCGCTGTCTACGGACGCCGCGCGCGCGTAGTTGACGCGTTGCAGCTCCGCGTCTTTCGCCTCCCTCTCGAGCCTCGCGCGGTCCTCCTCCGCGCGACGAAGCTTCTCTCGAAGCGCGCTCGCCTCTCGCTCCGCGATCGCCGCGCGCGCGGCGGCGCCGGTCGCGACGCGCGCGGCGTCCATCTCGCGTCGCTCCAACGCCGACGCCGCGCGCGGCTCGATCGCCGCCGCCGTCGTCGGCGGCGTCCGTCGCACGGCGAGCGCGAACGCCGCGCGGACGTCGTCGACGTCCTCGCGGTCGATATCGTCCCCCTCCTTCTCCTTCGTCTTCCGAGCGCTCTGCGCCGGCGTCGTCGTCGTCGTCGCCTCCGACGACGACGGCGACGACGGCGACGGCGAGACCGTTCGCTCCCTCCGCCGCCGCCGCCGCGCGAGATCCTCCCCCGCCTCCGGCGTCGGCGGCACCTCCGGCGCGGGCTCCCACATGTCCACGCTCACGAACGCGCTCGTGGTGTACATCGACCCTCCGCGCGGCCCCGCGTCCGGCCCGGACGTCAACCCGAACCGCGTCCGCGCGCCGCCGCCGCCCTTGTACAGCCCGTCCTCCACGAGCGCGGCGGCGGCGGAGAGATCCGTCCGCGCCGCGCTCGCCGTCGCCGTCGCCTCTTCCCCGGGCGATCTCGCGACGCCTTCGGGGCCCGTCGTCGCGGGCGATGGCGATGGCGCGGCGGACGCGAGGTACGCGTGCAAGCCTCGCGACGCGCGCGCGACGGTTGACGTTCCATCTTCCTCCGGGTTGAGCAGCCGGAGCAGATCCGCGCACAGCTCGCCGCGATCGTTTCTGAAGAGCGTCGCGCGCGCCACCGCCGCCCACGGCGCGACGCTCGTCGCCTCGCCGTCCAGCGCGACGAGGCGCGGGAGCGCGAACGCGACGACCGCGCGGTGGTCGAACCGCACCATCCGCGCGATCTCCTCGAGCGGGCACCCGCGGAGGACGAGCCAAACGAGGCGCGGGCACGCGGCGAGGTGTCGCGCCTCCGCGACGTCGACGACGTCGTTGACGCCGAGATTCAGCGCGCGCAGCGACGGCGGGAGCTTCCACGCCGCGCCGCGCAGCGACGCGATCGCGTTGCGGCTGAGGTCTAACGTCGCGAGGCGGACGCACCCGGCGAGGTCGCCGAGCGACTCCAGGGCGTTGCGCGAGAGGTCCAACGTCTCGAGCGCGCGTAACTCGCGCGTCGTCGCGACGTCGACGTCGCGGATGTTGTTGTTACGCAGCGACAGCCGCGTCAGCGCTTTGCAGCCGCGCAGCCCCGCGATGGAGACGAGCGAGTTATCGGACGCGTCCAGGGACAATAGGCCCGGGTTCGTGCGCCCGAGATCCCCCAGGGTCACGAGCCGGTTCGCGCTCGCGTCGAGGTGCTCCAGGCGCGGGAGGAGATGCATCCCGGATAGCTTCAGGAGCGCGTTTCTCGACACGTTCAACGACGAGACGCGATGCCACGACGCCGCGCCGTAAGTACTTTGGAGCGACGCCGCGCGCGCGAACGGCAGCGCGCTGAGGCGCGATTCGGACCAGTCGATCGCGCTCGGTCCGGGCGGGGGGTACTCCGCGTCGCGATCGCGACGCGGCGGCGGCTCGCCCCGCGGCCGCTCCATCGTCGCCGCGCGCATCGTGCTCTGGCCGAGATTGTCAACGGTCGCGAAACGAGCGCCGCTCGTCCCCGCGTGCGCGTGCCGACTTTTTAATGCTTTCGGCGCGGGCGGCGCCCTGGTGAAACTACGACGATAACGTACGATACACGCGCGTTACGTTACGTCACGTTCCTCTCTACTCCTCCGCGCCCGCTCGCTCGCTCGCTCACTCCCCCCCCGTCACGCGGTCCATCACCTCCGCGGGCGCCTCCGCGTCGACGAGCGCGAACATCCCGGCGTGATCCACCACGCGCACGCCGTCGCGCATCTCCGCGCGAACTCTGTCACCGTACAGACACGGCACCCACGACGCGTACTGCGACGTGAACGACGCGCACTCCGCGCTGCGCGCGACGCGCGCGAGCTCGCTCAGGTTGCCGTCCACGAGGTGCCACCGCTGCCACGGCATCTCGCGCTCGGACATCGCCGCGGCGACGGCGAGCCCTCTCGCGCTGCCGCGCTCCGAGCCGATCACCGTGACGCCGCCGCCGCCGCCGCCGTCGTCGTCGCTCCTCTCGACGGCGACGCCGAGGTGCTCCAGGACGTCGGCGCACATGGACGCGCGGCGCCACGGCCCGCCGAGGACGATCACGGCGTGGCCGTCCCGCGCGCACGCGTCGACGAACTCGCGCACGCCGTGATGCAACGCGTGGCTTCGCAACCAGATCTCCCTGGGACTCGCGCCGTCGCCGGCGTCGCCCGCGGCGCACGCGTCGTCATCGTCGTCGTCTTCCTCGTCGTCGTCGTCGCCGTCGCACGTGTCGTCGCGCGAGAGGACGATCGTCCCGGCGTGAAACTCGTCTCTGACTTGATTCACCACCGCCTGGAGCCCGCGCGGCGCCACCGTGAGCCCCTCCCACGTGATCGCCGTCTCCAGATCGCACCCGAACTTCATCGACGCGTGCAGCTTGATCTCGTCCCACGCCGCGACCACCTCGCGCAAGTTCAGCGGGCGCGTCGTGCGCCCCTCGTTGAGCTCCGCGGCTCGCGCGGCGTACTCGCGCTCGCGCGTCGCCTTGGTCGCGTCTCTTCGCGCCGCCGACTCCGTCTCCATCGCCGCGCGTTGCTTCGCGGTGACCGCCTTCGCCATCGCCGCGCGCTCCGCGGCCTCGCGCTTGAGCCGCGCCGCCTTGCGTCGCTTCAGCTCCAGGCGGAATCGCGTCCGCTCCGCGAGGTTCTCTTCCGCCATGACGCGCACCATGAGCGCGCCCTCGAACGACGAGCTCTCGTCCAGGCACGGCGTCAGCATCCGGAACACGTCCGCGTAGTCCTCGCACGACCCCGGGATCTTCCCGGGCCAGAACCTGCGCGCGGCCTCGAAGCCGACGACGCACATCTCGTCCGTGGCGTCGACCGCGGCGTCGAAGGAGACGCACACGACGTGCTGCGTCGGCGGGACGGACACGGCATCGTCGCGATCGCGCGAGACGTCGCCGCGATCGGACGCGTTATCATCTCCGTCGCCGGACGACGACGACGACGACGACGCCGCCGACGCGGCGCGGGCGAGACGCGAGGAGGACGCGCGACCGGACGTGGACGCGACGCCGCGATCGCGTCGGGGTGGCGTCCATCGACGCGGTGATATCGCCGGCGCGGACGCCGCCGTGGCCGCCATTCCGTCCTCGCGGCGCGGAGTGCAGGTGTCGGAGGATGGTTGGCGAGAGGTGAGTTGGCACCGATCAGATTTTTTGTTCCAAGAAGCGGCGACCGCCGCGCGCTACGCGCTTATTTCACCGCATCGACGACGACATCGCGCGACGCCGACGCCGGCGTCACTCCCTCGCCACGCGCCGCGACGTCGCGTCACCCCTCCCGCGGCCGGCCGCGACGCGACGATGAGCAAGTCCTGCGCGGGGATGCTCGAGGCGATGCTGACGTGCGTGGAGGCGACGGACTGCGTGAAGAAGCACTCGCAGTCGGCGTGCGTGAAGGACGGCGATAAGTTCCCCGCGGAGTGCCAGATCGCGAAGGAGGTGTACGCGAAGTGCAAGCGCGGGCAGCTGGACATGCGGAGCCGCTTGAGAGGGAACAAAGGGTTTTGACCGAGCGCGCGTCGTCGCGGAGGCGCAGCGGGTACCTAGCCTTAGCAGAGCGAAGAGAGGCGCCCCGCGCGCGGCCTCGAGATACTGTATCTTATAGCTAGATTTATCGTCCGGGCGAGAGGTGGACGCCGCGGACGATGCGCGCGCTCGCGACGCCGCTCGCGCGCGCGGCGGCGTTTGGGACGCCCTCGTCGCGTCGCCGCGGGCGCGACGCGCGACGCCATCGCGCGTCGGCGACGACGCGCGATGGCGCGAGCGCGAGCGCGTCGCCGCGGGACGAGCGACCCGCGGTGTTCGTCGAGCGCGTCGAGATCGAAGCCGACGCCGACGGCGAGGAGACGAACCCCGTCGCCGTCGCGTGCGCCGAGCTGCGCGCGCAAAACTTCTACGTTTACGACCCGCTCGCGGCGTCCTCCGACGGGTCCATCTTATTCGGCGAGGCGGCCGCGCGAGCGAAGACGCGGTGGAGAGAAAAACGCGCGAAGATCGAGGCGCGGCGGATGCGTCAGGTGCGTTCTATACACTGGTCCCCATACGACCGCGTTCGCGTGGTGAACGCCGATCCTTAAGGACTTTGCCCGGCGCATCTCTCCGCCCACCCCGCGCTTTCAACGCCCGCCCTCGGCGCCTTTCAACTCCACCTGACGCCTATGAACTCCACCCCGACATCGCTTTGTATGGAACGACCCTCAGATGACGCCGCTGGGCATGCGCGTCTCGACGTACGCCGCGACGTGCCGCGCGCCGAGCGACGCGCAGCTCGCGATGGAAAACGCCGCGGTCGATGCGCGCGAGGAAAACGCCGGCGGCGGCGCGTGGACGCGCGGAGGAGGAGGCGGCGCCGACGCGTCGACGACGACGACGGAGACGGAGACGGAGACGCCGCCGACGCGTTGCGTGACTCCGGAGTCGAGCCGCGGAGGCGCGAGGACGGAGGTCGTGGGGACGCTCGACGTGCACGTCGGCGCGCGCCTGCCCGGAGAGCTCTTAGAAGGGAAGCTGCCGTCGCCCACGGGAGCGCCGCTTCCCACGGAGGAGGACTTCGCGCCGTTCGACGACGACGACGACGGCGGCGGCGGCGGCGGGTCCGCGGATCCGTTCGCCGTCGCCGTCGCCGCCGCCGCCGCGTTCGCGAACGGCGGCGACGGCGTCCTGCCGTGGGCGCCGCCGGCAGCAGAAGAAGACGGAGACGGGGACATGGACACCGGGCGCGGCTACGCCGGCGGCGGCGCGCTGAACGGCGAGCGCGCGTATCTCTTCAACGTGTGCGTCGCGCCGCACCGCCGCCGCCAAAACATCGCGAGTCGCCTCCTTCGCGCGGCGCACCGCGGGCTGTCGGACGCGGGCGTGAAGTACGCGTACGTGCACGTGGAGCTCGGGAACGTCCCCGCGATGAGGCTGTACGCGCGCGAGGGGTACGCGGTCGAGACCGAGGAGAGCGAGTGGCTGGCGGGGAAGCTCGGGAGGTCGCCGCGAGCGCTCATGGTGAAGACGTTATCCGACGATGGATGAGGTCGACGCGCGCGCGCGCGAAGACCTGATTACTCATTCGAATATCCACGCGAATGATTTAGTTACCGTCCACGCACACGTGTAGAAACGCGCCGCGCCCCGCGCCGCGCCGCGCGCCGCGCCGCGCGCGCCCGTCATAACCCGTTGCGCTGCTTCTCTTGGTCGATCCTTCGAAACACGTTCGTGACGTCGCGCATGATACGCTCGCGGTTTTCCTCGCACAGCTTGCGTCCGATCCACTTGTCCGGGTGCCACCGCATCATGAAGTCCTTGCACCGTCGCTTGAGCTCCGCGGTCGAGATCGGCGGTCCGCGGCGCCCGACGCCGTCGCCGAGGAGATCACCGGGCGGCGGCCACGGGACGTCGCCGTGGTCGATCACCTCCGGCGGGTTCCGTTCGAAAATTTTCCACCGCTCGTCGTGGAGCTTCCGCCGCGCGTCGTACATCTGCTCGTCGTTCGCCCACGCGCCCGCGGCGCCGCCGTCGGAATTCGAATCGTCGCCGCTGCCGTCGCGATGATGAAACTGAAACGACGGATCCGAACCGCCGCCAGCGCCCTCCGCGGCGGCCCAGCGACGTCTCAGCTCGCCGTTTTCGTACGTTTCCCTCCAGACGCTCCCCGTCGCGTCCGTGAACGTCCCGCCGCCGTGCCGCTCGTCGTCCTTCCAGGTCCCCTCGAAGCGATCGCCGTTCGCGTACGAGTACACGCCCTTGCCGTGATACCCGCCCTTCTTCCACCCGCCCTCGTACGCGTTCCCGCGCTTGAACGTGCACGCGCCGTGACCGTGGGGCTGCCCTCGGTGCCACTCCCCGACGTACACGTCGCCGCACTGAGGGTCGTCGCCCATACGAAGCGACGTCGGGGTGGAGTTCGCGGGCGCGTCAGACGGAGTCGAGGGCGGAGGGATCGAAACCGCGCGTGGCGTGGGCGGAGAGATGCGCCGGGAGAGCAAGTCCTTAAGGATCGGCGTTCACAACGCGGACGGGGTCGTATGGGGACCAGTGCGAAGGAGGACGCGCCTTGTACACGCACGCGCCGAACACCTCCGGGACGTCGTCGTCCAGGAACCCGAGGTAATCGTTCCCCGCGTCCTTCACGACGCCGTACGTCACGTCGTGCTTCCGCGACACGAACGCCACGAGCGACTCGAGCGTCATCGTCGCGCCGCCCGCGCCCGCGCCCGCGCCCGAGCCCGCGGCTTCTTTTTTGGCGTCGCCCGACGTCCGCCTCGCGGCGCCCCCCCCACCCCTCGCGCGCGCGCCGCCGCCGCCCGGCGGCTCCGAGCCGCCGCCCGCGGCCGCCGCCGTCCGCTCCGCCTCCCTCTCCGCCTTCGCCGCGCGCTCGACCGCCACCTTGAGTCGCTGCTCGAGCGCTTTGCTTCGCTTGTCCGCGACCGTTCGCTCCGCGTGCGCCTCCGTCGCGCGCTGATCGCTCTTCTGCGCGCGCGCGTTCGCGCGTCTGTTGATGCGGGCGATTTCGTACATAAAATAAATCATCGGTCAGCTGAAAGGGGGCGCGATCAAATGTTGAAACTGGGAGGTGGGTGAAAAACACGTTTGCGTGAGGACGCACTTGAGGCGCTCCTCGAGGTCGGCCGCGCGCTTCTCCGCGCGTCGCTCCGCCGCGCGCAGCCGCTCCGCGAGGTGCGTCACCGTCGGGTCGGACCGCGCGTTCTCCGCGGCGTCGACGCGGTCGCGCTCCCTCGGCGCGGCGTACCCGGGCGGCGCGGACGCGCGCGTCTTCTCCGCGGTCGATCGCGGCGGCCGTTTCGTTTCCGGTTGCTGCGACGAAGATGTGTTGACCGCCGGCTCGGTGCGCGTCGCGTCGTCGTCGCGCATCCGCCGCAACCGCGCCTCCGCGTCTCGAAGCCTCCGCTCCATGTCGCTCGCGCGCTCGTGCGCGGCGGCCGCGCGCATCTCCGCGCTCGACGCTCTCTCCTTCGCGGTCTTCATCGCGGCTTCCCACGCGCCGACGTCCGCGCGATCGAACGACGCGGACGACGACGACGACGCGTTCGACGACGACGACGACGAGTTCGACGACGCGGACGACGACGACGACGACGCGCCGCCGCCGCCGCTGCCGGATCGCGCGCGACGCGCGCGCGACGTCTTCGCGCTCGCGCATCCGGGCGGAGGCTCCGGCTCGATGCCGTTTCTTCCCGCGATTCGCGCGCCCATGTTCGCGCGCGCCGCGGAGTGCGCCGGGGATGCGGAACACGAAGGGTCACGCCGATGGAGGCAGGGAGCGAGCGCATCAAGCGGCGCGCCTCACCGCGAACGCCCCGCCCCGTCTTTTACCCTAGGGCATTGGTCGCGAGACAACGCCGCACTCCACGCCGCGCGCGACATGTTCGGCGTCGCCGCGATGCGATCGTCCGCGCTGCTCGCGCGACGCGGGTTCGCCCTCGGCGCGTCGCGCGTCCGCTCGACGCGCGCGTCGCCCGCGCGCCGCGTCGTCGTCCCGATCGCTCGCGCGTCGTCGTCGTCGTCGTCCGGCGTTGGCGGACGACATCGTCCGCGCGGCGACGTCGTCACCGCGTCGTCCTCCCCGTCGTCGTCGCCGTCGCCGTCGTCGCCGCTGTACGACTGCGAGTGCTGCCCCCCCGGGGTGCTCTTCCGCCTGCCGAGCGCGACGCGGCGCGCGTCGTCGTCGTCGTCGTCGTCGTCGTCGTCCGTCGCGACGCGCTCCGCGTCGTCCGCGCGCCCGCGAATCATGGCCTCGAGCGTCCCCTCGGAGATCCCCGCGATCGCGACGGAGCTCGTGGACTACCTCAACGCGTCGTGGACGTCCTTCCACGCGACGTCGGAGTCGTCGCGGATGCTCGCCGCGGCCGGGTTCGAGCGCCTGAGCGAGAAGGAGTCGTGGGATCTGAAGCCCGGGGGCAAATATTTCTTCACGAGAAACATGAGCTCGATCGTCGCGTTCGCCGTCGGGGAAAAGTACGCGCCCGGGAACGGGTTCAACATCATCGGCGCGCACACGGACTCGCCGTGCCCGA